>NW_027362764.1:261507858-261840358 GCF_046119375.1 Phyllobates terribilis
TGTGTGTGGGGGGGGCGGATATCTGTTTATATGTATTTTTGTGTTTCAAATGTGTTTATGCGTGTATGTATATGTCTGTATATGTTTCTGTGTGTGCGTGACTGCGTGTGGCCACCTGCTGAGTATAGTTGGCGCTGTGCGGCCTCCTGCTGTCTCTGGGGGGGTGCCGTGCGGCCTCCCGCTGTGTATAGATGGCTACGTGCGGCCTCCCGCTGAGTATAGATGGCGCTGTGCGGCCTCTTGCTGTCTCTGGGGGGGGCGCCATGCGGCCTCCCGCTGTGTATAGATGGCTACGCGCGGCCTCCCGCTGTGTATAGATGGTGGCCCACTGACGTCGGCGGTCACGTGACCTGTCACATGACTAAATGACGGCATGGAACGTCCTTTTACACAACCACGAGACACCGGGGAGACCGGACGCATCGTATAAGGAGACCGGGGGCTATCGGAAGGTTAGTATAATGTTTTTTTTTATTTTTTACCATTATTATCTTTTTTTTAACTAACTTGGTCACACTATATAAAATCCATGCCGGTTGCATGGATTTATATAGTGTGACCGAGTTGTCAAGCACTTTCTAAGTGATGCTAAAATCGCTTGGAAAGCGCTTGACAACCCGCATGCAAAATTACATGTGAAAATCGCTTCGCTTATGCTGGTCCGTGGCAGGAATCTGCATGCGTTTTTTTCTGCCAGGGAGATGCAAATACGCTCAGGAAAAATCCACAGCATTTCTGAATCGTGGACACTTAGCCTAACTGTTGGTATGACATAGGACTCATTGTAGTGCTCACCTTTTCTTCTCAAGCAATCATTCTTCCAGATGTCCTAAACAGTCTGAAGGGATCTTCATCAGAGAAAATAAATATACCCTAGTGCTCTGCAGCCCAATTCCGGTACTTCCTGCAGAATGTTAGTCGGTCCTGTTTTTTTGGAGAGAAGTGGCTGCTTTGCTGCTTTGCTGTTGACACCAGGCCAGCGCCCAAAAGCCTTCACCTCCCTGTGCGTGCAGATGCACTGACACCTACCTGCTGCTATTCTTAAACCGATCCCATAGCAAAATGATCATTAGTAGACCGTCCTGGCACTTTCTGGACTTTTTTGACCACCTTGAAGCCTTCTTTTCAGCAATTGAACCTCTATCTTTGAAGTACTTAATTATCTGCTAAATGGTTGATTTGGCAGTAGTGATGAGCGTGCACTAAAATGCTCGGGTACTCATTGTTCGAGTCGAGCAAATTGGAATACTCGGGTGCTCGACCCGAGCAACGAGCCCAATGTAAGTCTATGGGAAACTCGAGCATTTTTCTGGCAGCTTCCCCCGGCGGCCTGCATAGGGCCTGAAAATTACCCAAATCAATGGGAACAGTGCTCAAATGACATGGGAACAGCATGGGGAAGACCCCTGGAAGCATATCTGACTCCTAGGTCACTGCTGTCAACAATGTTGTCAGAGGTATTACGCCACTTTTACGTACTCACAATAAAACATACAAAAATGAAACCAAAATGAATTTTCCTGGGAAATATGTTAAGGAACATCCTTTCCAGGGTAATGACTTGTATGTAAGGCAAAATAAATATAAAAAAAAACAAAAATTCTCCTCCACTACTTGGGCTATGTTCACACGTAGCATTTTTGATGCATTTTTGTACTTTTGCATTGCTTTCAATCAAGACAAATGCATTCATCGGGAAATGTAATTTTAACATTTTACAACCTTATCTGGCCATGTGGTGTGTGACACATCATCAGACACATCCTGTTTCATTTATGGTGGAGGGACTCTGAAAGTCACAAAACCTTTTTTCATAGGGCCATCAGGTGGCCCTTACTATTCTTAAAGGGCCAGCAGTTGGCCCTTGCTATGGTTAGAGAGCCATCAGCCGGCTATGCTTTGTTGTTCCCATTATTAACGAGTGGTCTCCTACACTGTTATTGCGTATGCAGTGACTGCAAGGGCTGCTAAAAATTTGGACGCAACCCAATACCCCTTTGAAAAGACATAGAGGAGGGGCTCAGTAAAAAAAATGTTCCCATTATAAAGGAGCGGGTCTCCTATAGTGGTAATACCCATGCTGTGAATGCAAGGGCTACCAAGACATGGGAAAAACCCTGCTAACAATTTAAAGACACATAGAGCTGGGCCACAGTAACGACATGTTCCCAATAGAAAGGAGAGGGTCTGCTATACAGTTATAGGGTATGCAGTGAGTCTAACGGCTGCCAAAACTTAGGAAAAACCCCACTAACAATTTAAAGACACATACTGCTGGGCCACAGTAACGAGTACGACATGTTCCCATTAGAAAGGAGAGGATCTTCCATACTGTTTGCCTATGCAGTGACTGCAATGACTGTCAAAAATTTGGAGGCACTCCAATGCCCTTTGCAAGAAACGTAGAGGTCAGAGGGCCTCTTGAAAACAATGTTCCCATTATTAGGAAGTGGGTCTCTCATACTGTTTGCGTATGCAGTGAAGCAACGGCTGCCAAAAATTTGGAGGAACTCCAATGCCCCTTGCAAGAAACGTAGAAGTCAGAGGGCCACTTGAAAACAATGTTCCCATTATTAGGAAGTGGGTCTCCCATACTGTTTGCGTATGCAGTGAAGCAACGGCTGCCAAAAATTTAGAGGAACTCCAATGCCCCTTACAAGACAAGTAGAGGTCGGAGGGCCTCCTGAAAATAATGTTCCCATTATTAGGAAGTGGGTCTCCCATACTGTTTGCCTATGCAGTGAAGCAACCGCTGCCAAAAATTTGGAGGAACTCCAATGCCCATTGCAAGAGATGTAGAGGTCGGAGGGCCTCCTAAAAACAATGGTCCCATTATTAGGAAGTGGGTCTGCCATACTCTTTGCCTATGCAGTGAAGCAATGGCTGTCAAAAATTTGCAGGAATTCCAGTGCCCCTTGCAAGAGACATAGAGGTCAGAGGACCTCCTGAAAGCAATGTTCCCATTATTAGGACGTGGGTCCCCCCATACTGTTTGCCTATGCAGTGAAGCAACAGCTGCCAAAAATTTGGAGGAACTCCGGTGTGCTTTGAAAGAGACGTAGATATGTTGATATGGTACATATGGTGGTGATATAGTGGTGGAGGATGACGATGCGGAGAAGGAGGAGGACAAGAGCAAATAGACAAAATCAGGAAGCGTATACCCATTGTTAGAACTCTCCTGTTAGGTTTTTTCTATTTTGCTGGTCACATGACCTTTTTGCCTATTTAATCCTGCTCCGCCCTTCTGGCCATGCTGGACTTCATTGTAATTTCTACTCTTAAGCTAGCCAGGTGCTTTGTAACCTTTCTCAGTCAGTTTAGCTAGGTCTTTTGACCTTTATGTTCTATGTTGTGTGTTTGTCTTTTTACTGCTACAATTTCTGCTAGGAGGTATCCATCTTTCTCCCAGTCCCTAGTTCTTGTAGGGATCCCTCCCTCACATCTATAGGTCTTCGTTCAGACTAGCTGAGGACTTTAGCGGGTCTGATCGCAGGATCAGGTTCCCCGTTACATCATAGGGATCTAGCTTAGTTCTATTGTAGGGACAGATCTCCTTTCTTTCCTTAGTGCTTGTAGCCTATCATAACACCCATGTCTGGGTGTGAAGACAGAGGTGCATGGGAATAGAGTTAGACCTCCCAAAAAATACACGGTATTTGAGTTTATGTTACACTGCTATCATTCTGTGGTGTTGAGAAGTCTGGCCCATTCCAGCCCTCGTTCATTTTTATAAGAGTCAGCCTGTCAGCATTTTCAGTTGACAGGCTGATGCGCCTATCGGTTATAATTCCACCAGCGGCACTAAAAACCCGCTCTGACAAAACGCTAGCAGGACAGGACCTCCAAGATGTAGAGAGCCAGTTCATGCCATGTGTCCAGCTTGGATACCCAATAATTATAAGGCACTGAGGAATCACGGAGGACGTTGGTACGGTCGGCAAGGTACTCCCTCAGCATTTTCCGAAACTTTTCCCCCCTTGGGAGAGTTCCCCGCGTCTCAGGGCCTGTGCGAATGGAGGGTCTGAGAAAACTGTACCAGAAATTGACAGTGTTCCCCTGCCTCTGCTGGATTGCATTTGTGTCTCTCTCACCTGTACTCCTTGGTAGTCCAACGAACTGTGACCTCTTTCGCCAGCGTTTTCAGATGTTTTCTCGTACTGCCCCATTTTATTAGGACTGTCGTGCGTGGGAATAAGAAACTGAAAATTCTCCTTGTAGCGTGAAGTGTCACCAACCAATAATGACTGTAACCCAAAATTTGGGCACTGGAAAGGCAGCGTAACATAAACTCAGCCACGTGTGCCAGACTGAAAAGAGGCAAGACTTCCGTGTCCTCACCAAGAGGACGACTGACCATGCTCTCTTCCTCCTCCTCCTCCTCTTCCTCCTCCTCCCTGTCCTTAGGCCATTCACGCTGAACAAATGGTATGACAGTTGTGCAGGTAGTACCGTCTATAGCGCAGGAAACTAGCTCCTGTTCTTCCTCCTCTTCCTCTTCCTTAGTCTCCCAATCCATGTTGGGATGAGATTAGGCTGGGCTGTTGTGGAATCACCCTGTATGTTTTCGTTCTCCATCTCATCGTGCTCCGTCCTCTTTAATTGTCTATTCAGTAGGACTATCAGCTGTGTATCCACCAGACTTCTGCACAACACAACTGATGGTCCCAACCCCATTTATAAGGCAAGAAATCCCACTTATTAAACCTGACAGGGCACACCTGTGAAGTGAAAACCATTTCCGGTGACTACCTCTTGAATCTCATCAAGAGAATGCCAAGAGTGTGCAAAGCAGTCATCAAAGCAAAAGGTGGCTACTTTGGAGAACCTAGAATATAAGACATATTTTCAGTTGTTTCACACTTTTTTATTAAGTATATAATTCCACATGTGTTAATTCATAGTTTTGATGCCTTCAGTGTGAATGTACAATTTTCATAGTCATGAAAATACAGAAAAATCTTTAAATGAGAAGGTGTGTCCAAACTTTTGGTCTGTACTCTACTTGATGATGCTGTGCGGCCAGCCAATCACTGTACTGCCCACAACCAACATGGCTACGGCATTACAGTGCATGGCAGGCAATCCCTGCACGTTCATTGGCTCTCTAAAGAGAGCCAAACATGCAGGGAGGGGACCCGAGCTCCTGCCCGAGCAACCCGGAAATACTCTCCGAGCTTGTCGAGCACAGTGATGCTCGGGCGAGTACCGAGCAGTGGCGAGCGCGTTCGCTCATCACTATTTAGCAGCAATCTTACAGCCATCAATATACTTTCTTTTAAAGCCCTTTTAATACAAAGCAATTATGACTACATGTGTTCCCTTGGAGGTAATCATGTTTAAAAGAAGAAGATAAATAATTTAAAGCACAAGACCATTTTAAAGCAACTAGTCTATTCCTGTAATTCTATAAGCATGAAAGAGTGATGTCAGTTGCCTTCACATGACCTTACTTTCAGTCTGAGTGCTATCCGTGTAAAAACTGTCATTCCTCAGAAAGCACTAGAACTAATATTATTCAATTTGGTTGCTCAGCTTAGAGTTTCTTCACGTGAATGTCTGAGTGAAAAAAAAATATTGCAGCACGCACTAGTTTCTTCCATATTTCTGTGGAGACTAACTTATTCAAGTTTAAGGCTATGTTCACACATGTTGGGTTTTTCAGCGTTTTTTTGCTGCAGATTTTTATGCAAATTTTATGCATTTTGCAGTACCAGCAAAGTCTATGAGAAACCAAAATTCTTTGTTCACACATCATGTTTTTTTTGTTGTTGCGTATTTTGTGCCTTGGTTGGCTTTTGTAAAATAGAGCATGTCACTTCTTTTAGCGTTTTTTCACTCATAGGAAGTAATGGGTGGTGAAAAAAACGCATCAAAAACGCACCAAAAATTTGCATCAGCGTTTTTTCAGCGTTTTTGATGGCAAAATAGAATGGGATTCATTTTTTTCACTGAACTTTATGCACATGCATAAATAGAGACAGAAGGACAGTGAAAAAAACTGTGAAAAATGTACAAAAAACGCATCATAAAATGCCGCAAAACCTGCGTTTTTGACGCAGCTGATTTCCTGCCAGAGATTAGGTTTTGCTGCAGATTTGTGATGCTGAAATACCTAACATGTGTGAACATAGCTGAAGGGTGCATAAAAAAATCAGATCCCATATGGATGAACCATATATCGTACAATTTTTACAGATACATTGCAATTCTTAACATAGGAAACTTTATTTCGGTGTCGTAAAAAATTTTCAACTGCTGATGTCTAAATACAAAGGCCATGTGGATAACATTACAAACGAAAAATCATCCATTTTTTTTTTATGAAAATCGTATATTTTTTTTTACAACTCATGTGAACTTATCCAAATAATGTAAGAAGGTAATTTTATGGCAGGACTGAGCATCTATGGAAAAATGTTTTTTGTGATTAGATTAATTTGCATGACATTGAATGACTGCTTTTTTGTAATTCACCTGATGAATTGTCATAACAATCTAGAGTTAGAGGATTGGCCAGTACTGAGTACAGTACAGCTGATCGGCAAAGGTGCCAGGTGTTGTACCCCCACTGGCAGGGCCGGCTCCAGGTTTTTGTGGGCCCTGGGTGAAAGAGTCTCAGTGGGCCCCTTTAACACATACCACAATTCATGATGCACAGATACCGCAGAGAAATATAGGTATAGTACAATGCAAAGATTTCACTTCTTACATTACATGAGTGATATCTATTGTAAATTCCACAATAGCTCAGAAACCGGCGAATTGCTCCACACAGTATACTGGCCCTCATAAAATGCTCCATACAGAATACTGGCCACAATAAAATGCTCCATACAGAATACTGGCCCCCATACAACGCTCCATACAGAATACTGGCCCCCATAAAACGCTCCGTATAGGATACTGGCCCCCATATAACGCTCTGTACAGGATACTGGTCCCCTTATAACACTCCATACAGTATACTGGCCCCCATAAAATGCTCCATGCAGGCTTTTCCCCACACATAATGTCCTATGCAGGCTGTTCCCCCCTTACAATGCCCAATGCAGGCTGTCCCCCCCTTATAATGTCCCATGCAGGATGTCACCCCCCATATAATGCCCCATGCAGTATGTCAGCCCCCATATAATGCCCCATGCAGGATGTCACTCCCCCCACATATAATGCCCCATGCAGGATATCACTTCTCCCCCCCATATAATGCCCTGTGCAGGATGTCACCCACTATATAATGCCCTGTGCAGGATGTCACCCCCCATATAATACCCTATGCAGGATGTCCCTTTCCACCCCATATAATGCACCATGCACGATGTCCCTTCCCCCCCATATAATGCCCCATGCAGGATGTCAACCCTCATATAATGCCCCATGCAGGATGTCACTTCTCCCCCCATATAATGCCCCATGCAGGATGTCCCTTTCCCCCCATATAATAACCCATGCAGGATGTCCCTTCCCCCCATATAATGCCCAATGCAGGATGTCACTCCCCCCATATAATGCCCTATGAAGGATGTCCCTCCCCCTCCCCATATAGTGCCCCATGCATGATGTCCCTTCCTCTCCTTATAATGCCCCATGCAGGATGTTCCTTTCCCCTCATAATATAATGCCCCATGCAGGATGTCACCTCTCATATAATGCCCCATGCAGGATGTCACTTCTCCCCCCATATAATGCCTCATGCAGGATGTCCCTTTCCCCCCATATAATGCCCCATGCAGGATGTCCCTTCCCCCCCATATAATGCTCCATGCAGGAGGTCACGGCCCATATAATGGCCCATGCAGGATGTCACCCCCCCCATATAATGGCCCATGCAGGATGTCCCTTTCCCCCATATAATGACCCATGCAGGATGTCACTCCCCCCCATATAATGCCCCATGCAGGATGTCCCTCCCCCCATATAATGCCCCATGAAGGATGTCCCTTTCCCCCTCATATAATGCCCCATGCAGGATGTCCCTTCCCCTCCATATAATGCCCCATGCAGGATGTCCCTTTCCCCCTCATATAATGCCCCATGCTGGATGTCACTTCCCCCCTATATAATGCCCCATGCAGGATGTCCCTTTCCCCCCATATAATGCCTCATGCAGGAGGTCACCCCACATATAATGCCCCATGCAGGATGTCACTCCCCCTCATATAATGCCCCATGCAGGATATCATCCCCAATATAATGCCCCATGCAGGATGTCACCCCCCATATAATGCCCCATGCAGGATGTCACTCCCCCCCATATAATGCCCCATGCAGGATATCACTTCTCCCCCCCATATAATGCCCCATGCAGGATATCACTTCTCCCCCCCATATAATGCCCCATGCAGGTTGTCACCCCCATATAATGCCCCATGCAGGATGTCACCCACCCATATAATGCCCCATGCAGGATGTCACCTCCCATATAATGCCTCATGCAGGATGTCACCCCCCATATAATGCCCTATGCAGGATGTCCCTTTCCCCCCATATAATGCCCCATGCAGGATGTCCCTTCCCCCCATATAATGCCCCATGCAGGATGTCACCCCTCATATAATGCCCCATGCAGGATGTCACTTCTCCCCCCCATATAATTCCCCATGCAGAATGTCCCTTTCCCCCCATATAATGCGCCATGCAGGATGTCTCCCCCCCATATAATGCCCCATGCAGGATGTCCCTTTCCCCCGCATATAGTGCCCCATGCAGGATGTCCCTTCCCCTCCATATAATGCCCCATGCAGAATGTCCCTTTCCCCCTCATATAATGCCCCATGCAGGATGTCACTCCTCATATAATTCCCTATGCAGGATGTCACTTCTCACCCCCATATAATGCCCCATGCAGGATGTCCCTTTCCCCCCATATAATGCCCCATGCAGGATGTCCCTTCCCCCCCATATAATGCCCCATGCAGGATGTCCCTTTCCCTCCATATAGTGCCCCATGCAGGATGTCACCTCCCCATTTAATGCCCTATGCAGGATGTCAGCTCCCCATATAATGCCCCATGCAGGATGTCCCTTTACCCCTCATATAATGCCCCATGCAGGATGTCACCCCTCATATAATGCCCCATGCAGGATGTCACTTCTCCACCCCATATAATGCCCCATGCAGGATGTCCCTTCCCCCCCATATAATGCCCCATGCAGGATGTCCCTTTCCCTCCATATAGTGCCCCATGCAGGATGTCACCTCCCCATTTAATGCCCCATGCAGGATGTCAGCTCCCCATATAATGCCCCATGCAGGATGTCCCTTTACCCCTCATATAATGCCCCATGCAGGATGTCACCCCTCATATAATGCCCCATGCAGGATATCACTTCTCCACCCCATATAATGCCCCATGCAGGATGTCCCTTTCCCCCATATAATGCCCCATGCAGGATGTCTCTTTCCCCCCATATAGTGCCCCATGCAGGATGTCACCTCCCCATATAATGCCCCATGCCTCCATACATTAAAAAAAAATAAAAATCAAATACTCACCTCACTCCTCTCCTGCTGCCGCTGCTCTGGGCTCCAATGTCACTGGCCTCCCGCTCTGCGCTGCCTGTGATGGCTCAGGGGAGGGCGCGGTGGAAAGATGTCACCGCACCCTCTGACCTGAGACGTCACAGGGAGCACACAGTAGGAAGACAGCGGTTCTGCGGAGGCACAGGGAGAGGTAAGTATCCGGCTGCTGGTGCCCTGAGCAAGCGGTGGAGAAGGGCGGGCACTGGCACCGCTCTCCTCTGCCCATAGTCCGGCGGGTTGCCCGACCACGAGTGGGCCCCAGCCTGCTCAGGGCCCCGTCACTTGCCTGGGTGCGCCGGGTGCTGATGCCGGCCCTGCCCAGTGGTCTGATATTGATGACATACACTGCTCAAAAAATTAATGGGAACACTTAAACAACAGAATATAACTCCAAGTGAATCAAAATTCTGTGAAATGAAACTGTCCACTTAGGAAGCAACACTGATTGACAATCAATTTCACATGCTGTTGTGCAAATGGAATAGACAATAGATGGAAATTATTGGCAATTATCAAGACACCCTCAATAAAGGAGTGGTTCTGCAGGTGGGGACCACAGACCACATCTCAGTACCAATGCTTTCTGGCTGATGTTTTGGTCACTTTTGAATGTTGGTTGTGTTTTCACACTCGTAGTAGCATGAGACGGACTCTACAACCCACAGAAGTTGCTGAGGTAGTGCAGCTCATCCAGGATGGCAAATCAATGTGAGCTGTGGCAAGAAGGTTTGCTGTGTCTGTCAGCGTAGTGTCCAGAGGCTGGAGGCACTACCAGGAGACAGGCCAGTACACCAGGAGACGTGGAGGGGGCCATAGGAGGGCAACAACCAAGCAGCAGGACCGCTACCTCCGCCTTTGTGCAAGGAGGAACAGTAGGAGCACTGCCAGAGCCTTGCAAAATGAACTCCAGCAGGCCACAAATGTGCATGTGTCTGCACAAACGGTTAAAATCCGACTCCATGAGGGTGGTATGAGGGCCCGACGTCCACAGATGGGGGTTGTGCTCACAGCCCAACACCGTGCAGGATGCTTGGCATTTGCCACAGAACACCAGGATTGGCAAAGTCTCCACTGGCGTCCTGTGCTCTTCACAGATGAAAGCAGGTTTATACTGAGCACATGTGACAGATGTGACAGAGTCTGGAGACGCTGTGGAGAGCGATCTGCTGCCTGTAACATCCTTCTGAATGACATATTTAGCAGTGGGTCAGTAATGGTCTGGGTGGCATTTCCTCCATGTGCTCGCCAGAGGTAGTCTGACTGCCATTAGGTACTGAAATGAGATCCTTAGACCCCTTGTGAGACCATATGCTGGTGCGGTTGGCCCTGGGTTCCTCCTAATGCAGGACAATGCCAGACCTCATGTGGCTGGAGTGTGTCAGCAGTTCCTGCGAGATGAAGGCATTGAAGCTATGGACTGTCCCACCCATTCCCCAGACCTGAATCCAATTGAGCACATCTGGGACATCATGTCTCGCTCCATCCACCAACGTCGCGTTGCATCATAGACTGTCCAGGAGTTGGCGGATGCTTTAGTCCCGGTCTGGGAGGAGATCCCGCAGGAGACCATCCGCAACCTCATCAGGAGTATGCCCTGCCCAGGCGTTGTAGGGAGGTCATACAAGCACGTGGAGGCCGCACACAATATTGAGCCTCATTTTGACTTGTTTTAAGAACATTACATCAAAGTTGGATCAGCCTGTAGTGTGGTTTTCCACTTTAATTTTGGGGGTGACTCCAAATCCAGGCCTCCATTGGTTAATAAATTTGATTTCCATTGATGATTTTTGTGTGATTTTGTTGTCAGCACATTCAACTTTGTACAGAACAAAGTATTCAATTTGAATATTTCATTCATTCAGATCTAGGATGTGTTATTTGAGTGTTCCCTTTATTTTTTTGAGCAGTGTATTATGAAGATATGCCATCAATTTTAAAAATACTGGACAGCCTTTATAAAGCAAATTTCCACTTTAAAAACTGAAGCAGCAAACTTTGTGAAAACCAAAATTTGTGTCTTCTTCAAACTTTTGCCTATGGCTATATACACATATACTGTATGTATGTATATGTCATTGTAAACACAGCAAAACCTAATACTTAAAGATAATGTCGATTAATATCACTAAACAAGACTGATTTTATACTTGGACTAAGAGTATCTTGGCCTGCTGGAGGAAACATTTTGGATAACCTACCTTTAATTGATACAAACCACTAGTAATTCCTCATTCACATACCCTAATATCATATGTTTCACAGACATACAGTGGTGTGAAAAAGTATTTGCCCATTTCCTGATTTCTTATTCTTTTGCATGTTTGTCACACTTAAATATTTCAGATCACGAAACAAATTTAAATATTAAACAAAGATAACACAAGTAAACACGAAATGCAGTTTTTAAATGAAAGTCTGTATTATTAAGGGAAAATGACATCCAAACCCACAGGGCCCTATGTGAAAAAGTGTTTCCTCCCTAAACCTAATAACTGGTTGGGCCACCCTTAGCAGCAACAACTGTAATCAAGCGTTTGCGACAACTGGCAATGAGTCTTCTACAACACTCTGGAGGAATTTTGGCCCACTGATCTTTGCAAAATTGTTGTAATTCAGCCACATTGGAGGGTTTCCGAGCATGAACCATCTTTTTAAGGTCATACCACAGCATCTCAATTGGATTAAGGTCTGGACTTTGACGAGGCCACTCCAAAGTCTTAATTTTGTTTTTCTTAAGCCATTCAGAGGTGGACTTGCTGGTGTGTTTTGGATCATTGTCCTGCTGTATAACCGAAGTGTGCTTCAGCTTGAGGTCATGAACAAATGGCCAGACATTCTCCCTCAGGATTTTTTGGTAGACAGCAGAATTCATGGTTCTATTTACCACAACAACTCATCCAGGCCCTGAAGCAGCAAAATAGCCCCAGACCATCACACTACCACCACCATATTCTACTGTTGGTATGATGTCCCTTTTCTGAAATGCTGTGTTACTTCTACGCCAGATGTAATGGGACATACATCTTCCAAAAAGTTCAAATTTTTTCTGGTCAATCCACAGAGTATTCTACTAAAAGTCTTGGCAATCATCAAGATGTTTTCTGGCAAAACTGAGACGAGCCTTTATGTTCTTTTTACTCAGCAGTGGTTTTAGTCTTGGAACTTTGCCATGCATGCCATTTTTGCCCAGTCTCTTTTTTATGGTTGAGTCATGAACACTGCCCTTAACTGAGGCATGTAAAGCTTGCAGTTCTTTCGATGTGGTTGTGGGCTCTTTTTTGACCTCTTGGATTATTATTATTATTTATTGTTATAGCGCCATTTATTCAATATCGCTTTACATGTGAAAAAGGGGTATACATACAAAAACAATTACAATGATCTTGAACAAAATGTGATGGCGACTGGTACAGGAGGAGCGAGGACCCTGCCCGTGAGGGCTCACAGTCTACAAGGAATGGGTGAGGATACAGTAGGTGGGGGTAGAGCTAGTCATGCAGCGGTATGGTGGAGCTATGGTTACTGCATAGGCTTGTTGGAAGAGGTGGGTCTTCAGGCTCTGTTTGAACGTTTCCACCGTAGGTGAGAGTCTGATATGTTGGGGTAGAGAGTTCCAGCGTAGGTGGGATGCACGGGAGAAATCTTGTATGCAATTGTAGGAAGAGGAGATAAGTGGGGAGTAGAGCAGGCGATCTTGTGAGGATCGGAGGTTGCATGCAGGTATGTATCGGGAGACTAGGTCACAGATATATGGAGGAGACAGGCTGTGTTTGGCTTTGTATGCCATGATTAGGGTTTTGAACTGGAGTCTCTGGGCAATGAGGAGCCAATGAAGGCATTGACAGGGAGGAGAGGCGGGGGAATAGTGGGGGGACAGGTGTATTAGTCGGGCAGCAGAGTTTAGGATAAATTGGAGGGGTGCGAGAATGTTGGAAGGGAGGCCACAGAGCAGGAGGCTGCTGTAGTCGAGGCGGGAGATGATGAGGGCCTGCACTAGTGTTTTTGCAGATTCGTGGTTGAGGAATGTGCGGATCCGGGAGATATTTTCGAGTTGGAGTTATCAGGAAGTGGAAAGGGCTTGGATATGTGGTTTGAAGGAGATATCAGAGTCCAGGGGTACCCCAAGGCTTGTGGGACTGGGGAGAGTGAATAGCCATTGATGTTAATAGATAGGTCAGGTGGGGGGGATGAATGAGATGGTGGAAAGATGATGAATTCAGTTTTATCCATGTTAAGTTTTAGAAATCTAGCAGAGAAGTATGAAATAGCGGACAGACTGTTAGAATCTATGTTGTTTTACTTTTCGGCCATCTTTTTGTGGTTTGCTGGCTTCTAGTCTTTTCCTCTGGTGCTGGGTGTCTTGGTCACGTGATCTCCTCACTCTTTATTACTCAGAACCTGTCTCCCATTCCTCACTGGACATCAGTGTTGTTACGCTTGTGCTCTGGCTAAGTTGCATTGTTAGTTCTTTGTGCTCTGGCTAAGTTGCATTGTTAGTTCTTTGTGCTTAGGACAATTGATATCCTGGGACTTCTGGTTCAACCATTTTGTTTCCTTAAATCTTCGTTTCTGCAACGAACTTTTCCTTTAGGAGGGCACCTGTTTTTACCCCCAGTCCTTAGATCTTTTAGGGACACCCTTTCCCCTTCCTTCAGGTCTTTGTTTGAGTTTAGTGCAGGATCGTCAGTGGGCCTATTCACAAGGAATAGGGCACCCACCCCAGCATAGGGTTTAAGCAGAGTCTCAGTGCAGGGACAGCTTTTCCCTCCTATTCCTTCGTTCTTAGTTGCAGAACATAACAGTATGTCCAGCCCCATTTAAAAAGAAAAAAAATCTAAAAGTTTTTTTTTTCCCTCCTCTCTTCTTCCTGGGTTTTCTTCAGTATGAGTACCATCCAGGAGCTTGCTCAACGCTTGCAAGGGTTGACTCTGGAGGTTGCCGGTCTTCAGCAGTGCGTGAGTAAATACCCTGCAGAATGCTATGAAGAACCTAAGGTAGGATTACCTGAGTGTTTCTCGGGGAAACGACAGGATTTTTTTTCATTTAAAAATGCTTGTTTGTTGTATTTTCGACTCAGACCTAGATCTTCTGGGAATGAATTACAGCGTGTAGGGATTATTATGTATCTATTGCGTAAAGAACCTCAAATCTGGGCGTTTTCCTTGTCTGCTGATGATCGTTATTTGAGGTCTGTGGAGGCATTTTTTGATGCCATGGGTTTGCTGTATGATGATCCTGATTGGGTTACATCAGCTGAGGCAGAGCTCAGTCGTCTCAAACAGGGTTCTCTTGATGCTGAGAGTTATTGCACCCTGTTCAGACGATGGTCTGCAGAGGTCAGGTGGAACGACCCTGCACTCAAGTTTTAGTTTCTGGCAGGCTTGAGTGAAAGGATTAAAGATTTGCTCATTGCATTCCCTGCACCTGATACTTTGCAAGTTACCATGCAGTTAGCTATCTGTGTGGATAGAAGGTTGAGGGCCAGACAGAATGAGGAGAAGTTTCCTATATTGCTGGATTCTGTTTCTCACGATAATCCTGCCTACACTGGGGAACCTATGCAGGTGGGGGCAATGTCATCCCGTTCCAAGGAGAGGGACAGGAGGTTCTCTGAGGGACTTTGCTTGTATTGCGGTAAGGCTGATCATTTTTTAAAGCAATGCGAGGTTCGCTTCAGGAAAAAAAAAAAAGGTCAGTAGAAATAACACTCCCATTTGCATTGCGTTTTTACGTTCTGCTGGGGTGTTTTTTCCTGGTAATGCCACCTGTCAGGGTCGTTCGATTGAGTTTCAGGTAATAGTGGATTGTGGTTCTGCACTTAATTCGATTGATCGCCAATTTCTTGAAAAGTAAAAGTTTGGTTCTGAACCTTTGTTGTCTCCTTTTCCTGTGGTGGCGATTGATAATACTCCCCTTGAGCATGGGAGCATTCTTTGAAAGGTCACTGGGTTTCCGCTTACTATGAATATGAAACATCAGTAGCAGATTTACTTATTTGTACTTGCTAAATTGCCTTCCCCGGTCGTCCTGGGGTTGCCCTGGTCAAAGTGCATAATCCTTTGCTGGACTGGTCGTTTGGTTCCATAAGATCCTGGGGTCAGAGGTGTTATGGTAAGTGTTGTAATGTTCACATTGCGGCTGTTGTGAAGGAGGAGTTACCTGAACCCATTCAGGATTTTTGGAGGGTTTTTTCGGAGGTGGAGTCAAAAGCTTTACCACCTCATAGAGATTACGATTGCGCTATTGAGTTCGTCCCTGATGCTAAGCTCCCAAAGAGTCGGTTGTTTAATCTGACAATTCCCGAGAGGGAGACTTTGAAAGAATATCTTCAAACTAGTTTAGCTGCAGGTCACAAAAGACCCTCCAAGTCTCCTGTGGCGGGTGGGTTCTTTTTTGTCAAAAACAAGGATGAGGGTCTTAGGCCATGTCTGTATTTTCGGGAGATTAATAAGATCACTGTGCGCAATCTTTACCCTTTACCACTTATTCCAAATTTATTTAACCAATTGACCGGAGCTAAATGGTTTTCTAAGATTGACCTTCGTTGGGCATATAATTTGCTGCGGATGAAGGATGGAGATGAATGGAAGACAGCTTTTAACACCCCGGAAGGTCATTATGAGTGTTTGGTGATGCCTTTTGGGCTTACTAACGCTCCTGCATTTTTTCAAAATTTCATCAATGACATTCTGAGACCCTTGATCTGTAGGAGTGTTATTGTTTATCTGGATGATATTTTGATTTATTCATCGGATCTTGAGTCTCATTGGCAGAGAGTCCGCGAAGTTCTTCAGATACTGAGAGATAACACACTCTTTGCTAAATTGGAGAAGTGTCAGTTTGCTGTCCAGAAAATTAGTTTTTAAGTTACTTTGCGTCTTGTGATGGTTTTGAGATGGACCCGGTGAAAGTTCAGGCTGTGCTGGAGTGGCCGAGGCCTGAAGGTTTGAAGTCTGTACAGAGGTTTTTGGGGTTTGCCAAGTATGGCAGGAAATTCATAAAGAATTTCTCTGTCATCGCTAAACCCATTACTGATCTCACCAAGAAGGGTGCTAATACTGTCCAATGGTCCACTGAGGCCATTGAAGTTTTTGAGTATCTCAAGGAGAGGTTCAGCTCTGCTCCTGTTCTTATCCAGACGGATGAGACCAAGCCATTTTTGGTTGAGGTGGATGCCTCATCTATAGGCGTAGGGGCAGTTCTGTCCCAGGAGGGAGAGAATGGGGTGCATCCCTGTGCTTTCTTTTCAAAAAAATTTTATGAGACAGAGGTCAATTATGATGTTGGAAATCGTGAGTTGTTGGCTATTAAACTCGCGTTCGAGCATTGGCGACATTTTTTGGAGGGGGCTCGACATCCTATACAGGTTTTCACTGATCATAAGAATTTGATTTATCTGGACCCAGCTAAACGTTTGAATGCCCATCAGGCTAGGTGGTCACTGTCTTTTGCCAGGTTCAATTTCCCCGTAACCTTTGTCCCGGGGACAAAGAATGTTAAGACTGACGCTTTGTCAGATAGTTTCTCTCCAGCAGTGAATGCTGAGAGGGAGGAGTGTATTTTGCAGAGAGGGGTGGTGGTGGCCGCATTGGATTCAGAGTTGGAGAATAGCATCCTAGGAGCTCAGAGTGCGGCACCAACTAACACTCCGTGTGGTAAATTGTTTGTGCCTCGGTTGGCGGGTCACCCAGGGACTTCGGAAACTAGGGAGTCTATCGGTTGGAGTTTCTGGTGGCCAGGATGGCAAAGGGAAGTCATTAATTGGGTGCGTCAGTGTTCTGTGTGCGCTAGGTCGAAGGCCTCTCACGCTTCGGCTGCGGGGTTGCTGTGCCCCTTGGAAGTTCCTAGTTCGCCATGGACGCACCTTGCCATGGATTTTATCACCGATCTGCCTGTATCGGAGGGTTTTTCAGTCATCTGGGTTGTTGTGGACCGGTTTAGTAAAATGTGTCATCTGGTTCCGTTCAACAAGTTACCTTGCGTCAAGACTCTTGCTAAGGCTTTTGAGAAGGAGATTGTCAGGCTTCATGGTGTTCCCACAGACATTGTTTCTGATAGAGGACCACAGTTTGTGGCTCGCTTTTGGTTTGCTTTTTGTGACAGATTGAACATTCATTTGTCATTCTCGTCGGGGTATCATCCAGAGTCCAATGGACAGACTGAAAGGAAGAACCAGGATGTCGAGCAGTTTTTGAGATGTTTTGTGGCAGACAATCAGGAAATGTGGTCAGAATTTCTACCACTTGCGGAGTTTGCCCTTAATAATCATACTGCTTCCTCGGCTGGGTGTTCTCCTTTCTTTTGTTGGATTGGCAGGTATCCATCTTTTGGTCCTTTTTCCAAAGATGGGGCTGCTGTACCAGAGGAGGACAATTTTTCTGGTGATTTGGAGAGGGTTTGGACCAGTGTACGCCTGAATCTTAAAGAGGCTAACAGGAGATCAAAAATGTATTTTGACAAAATAAGAAAGGAGTCATTGTTTCCTGTTGGGGACATGGTTTGGTTGTCCTCTAGGAATCTTCGTTTCAAAATTCCTTCTAAAAACTGGGGCCTAAATTTGTGGGTCCTTTCAAAGTGGTTCAGATTGTCAACTCGGCAGCGGTGAGGTTGGACATTCCCTCATCCTGGAGGATTAATTCTGTGTTTCATGAGTCGTTACTTAAGAAGGCGGACAAGCCTGATAAGCAGGCGAAGCCTACTGTTCCTCCTGTTGATGAGGACTGTGAATTTGAGATTTCTCGCATTTTGGATTCCAGGTGGCATAGAGGGAGATTACAGTATCTTGTGTCCTGGAGAGGTTTCGGCCCCGAGGATAATTCCTGGGTGAAGGCTGAGGACGTCTCAGACTCAAGGCTAATTAAGGCTTTTCACAGGAGATTTCCTGGTAAGGCTCGGCCTAGAGGATCTGGAGGATCCTCGTAAAAGGGGAGGTATTGTTAGAATCTATGTTGTTTTACTTTTCGGCCATCTTTTTGTGGTTTGCTGGCTTCTAGTCTTTTCCTCTGGTGCTGGGAGTTTTGGTCACGTGATCTCCTCACTCTTTATTACTCAGCACCTGTCTCCCATTCCTCGATTCCTCGCTGGACATCAGTGTTGTTACGCTTGTGCTCTGGCTAAGTTGCCTTGTTAGTTCATTGTGCTTAGGACAATTGATATCCTGGGACTTCTTGTTCCACCAGTTTTGTTTACTTAAATCTTCATTTCTGCAACTAACTTTTCCTTTAGGAGGTCACCTGTTTTTACTCCCAGTCCTTAGATCTTTTAGAGACACCCTTTCCCCTTCCTTCAGGTCTTTGTTTGAGTTTAGTGCAGGATCGTCGGTGGGCCTATTCACAAGGAATAGGGCACCCAACCCAGCCTAGGGTTTAAGCAGAGTCTCAGTGCAGGAACAGCTTTTCCCTCCTATTCCTTAGTTTTTAGTTGCAGAACATAACACAGACCTTGTGGGATTTTTTTTAGTAGGGAGGAGTTATCGGATCCGGAGAGGTACATCTGTGTGTCATCAGCATAGAGGTGATACTGAAAGCTGTGAGACTCTATGAACTGTCCCAGACCAAAGATGTAGATGGAGAAGAGCAGGGGTCCTAGAACTGAACCTTGGGGGACACCAACAGGTAGGGAGCGAGATGAGGAGGTGGTGTGTGAGTGGGAGACACTGAATGCCCTGTCTGTTAGGTATGAAGAGATCCACGATAGGGCCAAGTATGTGATGCCGAGAGATGAGAGAGTCTGTAGTAAGAGGGAATGGTCCACTGTGTTGAAAGCAGATGACAGGTCTAGGAGGAGGAGGACAGAGTAGTGTCGCTTAGATTTGGCGATTAGTAGGTCATTGGTGACTTTAGTCAGGGCAGTTTCAGTTTAATAGTGCAGTCGGAAGCCAGATTGGAGGCGGTCAAAGAGAGAGCAGGAGGAGAGGTGGGAGGACAGTTCAAAGTGGACATGTTGTTCCAGTAGTTTTGAGGCATAGGGGAAAAGTGATATGGGGCGGTAGCTTGTCAGAGAGGATGGGTCAAGGGAGGGCTTTTTGAAGATGGGTGTGATCGAGGCATGTTTGAAGCATGAGGGGAAGACATCAGTTGTTAGTGACAGGTTGAAAATAGTGGTAAGGTTGGGGGTGAAGTGGGACGGGATTGGATCAAATTCACAGGTGGTGAGGTGTGATTTGGAGAGTAAAGAGGAAAGTTGATCTTATGTAATGGTGGAGAAGCTGGTTTTGGAGGAGGAAGATTGAGTAGGTGTGAGGAGGGACTGGGGGGACTTTAGGCAAAAGCATTGTCTGATGGTGTTAATCTTCTGCATGAAGAATGAGGCAAAGTCTTCTGGGGAGATGAGAGGAGAGGGAGGAGGCACTGGGAGATGGAGGAGAGAATTGAAGGTGTTGAATAGCTGTTTAGGGTTGTGAGACAGGGAGGATATGAGAGATGAGAAGTATGTTTGTTTTGCTGCCGTGAGTGTGGACTTGAAGGTAGTGAGGGACTGTTTGAATGTGCCGAAGTGCTCATTGGAGTGGGACCTTTTCCATCTACGCTCAGCAACCCTGGAGGCCCGTTGAGTTCTTTGGTTAGGCTGGTGTGCCAAGGTTGCCTGTTGATTGTGCGAGCTTTGGTCTGTGTGAGGGGGGCGACCGAATTGAGAGCTGCAGCTGTTGTGGTGTTATATAAAGTGGCAGCAACGTCTGCGTCATGTAAGGAACTGATGTCTGTAAGAGGGAGGAGGGATTCAGAGAGTGAGTGTAGGTCAAGGCATTTAAGATTTCTGTGAGGGTATGCAAGTGTGTGGAGTGGGGATTGTTGCCCTGGAGAGGAGAGGGTAGAGAATGTAAGTAGGTTGTAGTCAGAAAGAGGGAGGGGTGAGTTAGAGAGAGGTTAGACAGGGAACAGAGGCAGGTGAAGATGAGTTCCAGAGTGTGCCCATCTTTGTGAGTGGCTGCAGAAAACTATAGGGAAAGGTTGAAGGAGGAAGTGAGGGATAGAAGCTTAGAGGCAGCTGAGAGAGAAGTGTCAGTGGGGATGTTGAAGTCGCCTATGATGTTAGTGGGGATGTCAGCAGAAAGGAAATTAAGTAGCCAGGTGGTGAAATGGTCTAAGAAGGTGGTGGCTGGTCCTGGGGGGTGGTAAATGACAACCAGTTGGAGGGGGAGTAGATGCGCACACAGTGCACTTCAAAAGAGGGGAGAGTGGCGGAGGGTGGCAGTGGGATTTGAGTGAAGGAGCTGTTATTTGGCAGGAGAAAACCTACTCCTCCACCATGCTTGCCAAAGGGGTGGGGTGTGTGGGAAAGGTGGAATCCACCTTATGAAAGTGCAGCTGGAGAGGCAGTGTCAGAGTGGTGAGCCAGCTTTCGGTGATGCCGAGGAAGAAAAGTTTGTTAGTGATGAAAAGATCATGGATGTAGGAAAGTTTGTTGTAGATGGAGAGAGCATTCCATAGAGCTCCTGTTAGTGGGACTGGGGAAGCGGGGGCTGGGCAGATGTATATAAGGTTAGAAGGGTTGTGAGAGATTGTGATAGATCGTGGATAGGAGGTGAAAGTGACTGTGGGGATTTGGTGAGGAGGGCCAGGATTTGGGAAGATATTGTCAGCAGTGAGGAGAAGCACAAAAAGTGTTAGTAGGTGGGAGCAGGAGAGAGCATGAGGTGGCTGTCTGTGTGTGGAGACACAGGATTGAATGTTCAGGAATAGTTCTGAGGAGGAGGTGAGATGAATGGGGAGGATGGAGGGAGAGATGAAGAGTTCATTGCTAGGTGTAGGAATTAGGGGTGGTTGTAAAAAGTGAAGGATTAAGAGGGTGAGAGTGAAAACAAACATAAACATTGTTTACAGTGTCCAAGTATCCAGTTACCTTCAGTTCCCTTCAGGTTCAATTCAGGTATAATTCATATTTCTCACATTTAAGCAATAGACTTAAGGCAATGCACTGCAGACACGTCTATATTAGACTCCTTGCTGAGACTCCTTGGAAGAATCGTCACTGCGCTCTTGGGGTAATTTTGGTCTGCCGGCCACTACTGGGAAGGTTCACCACTGTTCCATGTTTTCACCATTGCTTTATAACCTTTTCTAGACTGATAGATCTCAATTACTCAGTTTCTAATTTGCTCCTGAATTTGTTTGGATCACAGTATGATGTCTAGATTTTGAGGATCTTTGGTCTACTTCACTTTGTTAGGCTGGTCCTATTTAAGTGATATCTTGATTAAGAACAGGTGTGGCAGTAATCAGGCCTGTGTGTGGCTAGGGAAATTGAACTCAGCTTCCCAAAGATGAAATAAACCACAGGTAATTTATTGTTTTAAGGGTATAGCCAACACAGTCAATTTTTCTGACAGTTTTAATGTTTAGTGTTTTTTAATAGAAATTGAGTAATATTTCCTAACATTTCAAATCTGGCTTAAAAGGCTTTTTTATATGGCTTTTTCTAATGCTTTTCTGCAACATATATGAAAATAAGATATGTGCTTGAGTTTGGCTATTTTCTTGGAGCTTTTAATTAACATGATTTTCCAGGAAAATAAGCTTGGAAGAAGGTATTGGATAAGGAAACCACTAAGGATATCCTGTGTTTCTGACATCATTGCAAGGAAAAATGTGCATATACGGATACAATAATTTCCTATAACTCAAGTAGTTTTAAAAAATGAGGGAGAACCACACCCATGTATCCTATTTAAAAATTGAAACCTTAAATAGTATACATGGATCTATTTTCCAGCACTGAAGCAATGAGTGACATTCTAAAAATGTAGCTTAACCCCTCCAACCCTTAAGGCTGTTTGCACCTTCATGACCAGGCCAAATTTTACAATTCTGACCACTGTCACTTTATGAGGTAATAACTCTGGAACGCTTCAATGGATCCTATTGATTCTGAGAATGTTTTTTCGTGACATATTGTACTTCATGATAATGGTAAAATTTCTTTGATACGACTTGCGTTTATTTGTGAAAGTAACTGAAATTTGGCAAAAATGTTCAAAATTTAAATTCTACAGTGGGTACAGAAAATATTCAGATCCCTTTAAATTTTTCACTCTTTGTTTCATTGCCATTTGGTAAATTCTAAAAAGTTTATTTTTTTCTCATTAAAGTACACTCTGCACCCCATCTTGACTGAAAAAAAAACAGAAATGTAGAAATTTTTGCAAATTATTAAAAAAGAAACACTGAAATATCACATGGTCATAAGTATTCAAACCATTTGCTCAGATACTCATATTTAAGTCACATGCTGTCCATTTCCATTCTATATAAGACCTCACAGCTCACAGTGCATGTCAGACCAAATGGGAATCATGAGCTCAAAGGAACTGCCCAAGGAGCTCAGAGACAGAATTGTGGCAAGGCACAGATCTGGCCAAGGTTACAAAAGAATTTTTACATTGCTCAAGGTTCCTAAGAGCACAGTGGCCTCCATAATCCTTAAATGGAAGAAGTTTGGGACCACCAGAAGTCTTCCTAGACCTGGCCGTGCAGGCAAACTGAGCAATCGTGGGAGAAGAGCCTTGGTGAGAGAGGTAAAGAAGAACCCCAAGATCACTGTGACTGAGCTCCAGAGATGCAGTAGGGAGATGGGAAAAAGTTCCACAAAGTAAACTATCACTGCAGCCCTCCACCAGTCGGGCCTTTATGGAAGAGTGGCCCGACGGAAGCCTCTCCTCAGTGCAAGACACATAAAAGCCTGCATAGACTTTGCTCAAAAACACATAAAGGACTCCCAGACTATGAGAAATAAGATTCTCTGGTCTGATGAGATGAAGATAGAACTTTTTGGTGATAATTCTTAGCGGTATGTGTGGAGAAAACCAGGCACTGCTCATCACCTGCCCAATACAATCCCAACAGTGAAACATGGTGGTGGCAGCATCATGCTATGTGGGAGTTTTTCAGCTGCAGGGACAGGATGACTGGTTGCAATTGAAGGAAACATGAATGCGGCCAAGCACAGAGATATCCTGGATGAAAACCTCTTCCAGAGTGCTCTGGACCTCAGACTTGGCTGAAGGTTCGCCTTCCAACAAGACAATGACCCTAAGCACACAGCTAAAATAACAAAGGAGTGGCTTCAGAACAACTCTGTGACCATTCTTGACTGGCCCACCCAGAGCCCTGACCTAAACCCAATTGAGCATCTCTGGAGAGACCTGAAAATGGCTGCCCACCAACGTTCACTATCCAACCTGATGGAACTGGAGAGGATCTGCAATGAAGAATGGCAGAGGATTCCTAAATCCAGGTGTGAAAAACTTGTTGCATCATTCCCAAGGAGACTCATGGCTGTACTAGCTCAAAAGGGTGCTTCTACTCAATACTGAGCAAAGGGTCTGAATACTTATGACCATGTGATATTTCAGTTTTTCTTTTTTAATAAATTTGCAAAAATTTCTACATTTCTGTTTTTTTCAGTCAAGATGGGGTGCAGATTGTAGTTTAATGAGAAAAAAAGAACTTTTTAGAATTTACCAAATGGCTGCAATGAAACAAAGAGTGAAAAATTTAAAGGGGTCTGAATACTTTCCATATCCACTGTATGTCACACAAAATAGTTAATAAATAACATTTTCCACATGTCTATATTTGAAGTGACTCAAAACCACATTCAAGAAGTTTATTAACCCTTCAGGTGCTTCAAAGGAACTGAAGCAATGTGGAAGGAAAAAATGAATGTTTAACTTTTTTCACTAAAATTTTAATTTAGACCCAATTTTTTTATTTTAACTAGGGTAACAGGAGAAATTTGACCCCAAAAGTTGTTGTGCAATTTCTCCTGAGTATGCGGATACCTCATATGTGGGGGAAAACCACTGTTTGGGCGCACGGCAGGGCTCGGAAGGAAATGAGCACTGTTTGACTTTTTGAAATCAGGAATCAGTGGCTCATAATCTTCGGGGGGTGAGGTCCATACCGGGTCAGTAATGATAGGCACTAGTTCAAATTTTGTCCTGGGGTGTCTGCGTGGCGGTTTGGAATCACCTAAAGAAGAGGAGGAGGAGGATGAAAAATAAAAGAAAGTGGCATCAGCTCCCTCACTGCCAGTGTCGGAGGCAAGGAAAGCGTATGCGTCCTCTGCTGAATACCAGGTTTAGGATGAGTGGGATGACATTTTTCACTTATGCGGTGTTTACCAAATTTTATTCAGGTGTGTGTGTGTTTGGTGTAAACTTTTTTTATTTAGAAGAGGAAAAAACAACAACAACCGGAGGTTGATCACAGATGTGCGTCAGTGATCAGACCTCGACGGCTGTACTACGAACGCACGGATGTGATTCATTTTCCGCGCTGACACTAACACAATTCAATAAAAATAACGTAGTAGATGACAATTACTAAGGTATGTTTTTACTGTCCCTAATCTAATCCTATCAACTAATCCAAATTTTTTTTTTCTTCTTTCACAGACAAAAGAAAAAAACAAATAATCTGAGATTGATCACTGATATGTGTCAATGATCAGCGCTCGACGGCTGTACTATGGACTCACGGATGTGATTCATTTTCCATACTAACTCTAACTCAATTCAGTAAAAAGTACCATAGTAGATGACAATTACTACAGTATATTTTTACTGTCCCTAATCTAAATTATTGTTGTTTTTTTTTGCTCTTTACTGACACTAACCCTAACTCACTGATTTCAGTAAAAAATACCGTAGTAGATGACGATTACTACAGTATATTTTTACTGTCCCTAATCTAGTCCTATAAAGTAATCGAAATAATTTTTTACTCTATTCTTTTTTGACAAAAAAAAAACAACAACCAATAACAAGGGCTGGATTGGGCCAGACTTCTCAACACCACCAAATGATAGCAGAGTAACATAAACTCAAATGCAGTGTCATTTTTTGGGGAGGTCTAACTCTATTCCCATGCACCTCTGTCTTCACAGAGGTACATGGTTTTTCCCAACTTTTGTCAGCCATTGTACTCATTGAATACCCTATAACTGGATAGCAGACGCATTCCTTTCTAATGGGAACATGTCGTTACTGTGGCCCACCTCTATGTGTCTTTAAATTGTTATTGGGGTTTTTCCCAAATTTTGGCAGCCCTTGTAGTCACTGCATGGGCATTAACACTATAGGAGACCCACTCCTTTATAATGGGAACATTTTTTTAACTGAGGCCCTCCTCTATGTCTCTTCAAGGGGGTATTAGGGTGCGTCCAAATTTTTTGCAGCCCTTGCAGTCACTGCATACGCAATAACAGTATAGGAGACCCACTCTTTAATAATGGGAACAACAAAGCATAGCCGACTGCTGGCCCTTCAAGAATTATTGCCCCTCTATAAATCCCTTGTAAGGCCACATCTAGAATATGGGATCCAATTTGGGCTCCACATTTTAAAAAAGATATTTGGAATTTAGAGTCAGTTCAAACACAGAAACTAGATTACATTATTACAAGATCTCATTTCTATGTATAAATACATATGTGGTCAATGCATAGTACTGGCACATGACTTATCACTTTCCAGGACCTTACATGGGGTAATGGAACATTTATTACACATGGAGGAAAGTCAATTATGGCAGCTAAATAGGAAAGAGTTGTTTACAGTAAGAGCAGTCAGACCACTGAATTCCCTACCACAGACCATGGAATGCCCTACCACAATGGAATGCCCTACCAGAGTAAGAGCAGTCAGACCACGGAATGCCCTACCAAAAAAGGTAGTAATGGCAGACACTATAACAGCTTTTAAAAAAGGTCTGGATACTTTTTTAACAAAACATGACATTGTATGTTATAAATAATCTAGCAATAGAAAATGTATAAATTTGAATATAGTTTGAACTTTATGGTCCTAGGTCTTTTTTATACATGTATAACTATGTAACTATGTAGAATGTACATTAGGAAAATGCTTGAAATGCAATTCCCTATAATATTATTTTACAAGTAATTTCCTCTTAATTTTTTTCTTTGTAAAGTGCTACTTATAAGCCCAATCTCTGCATCTAAGAAGTGCAAAACACTCCTGAAACATTTGCACATTTAATCTGTAATCTGTATTTGGTATGGTGCCTAAGGGAAGCTATAATGATAAGGCTACTTCTTGGTAACAAGTGCAGTTATTTGATTCTATAATGAAAGCCAATTACCAATGATGAAAGGGTTAATACTTGGGCACTGTGTCAGTAACAGCCCCTGTAATAACCATGACAACTGTTATGAGGTCATAAACAAGTGTCATAAAGAAGATTCCATAAAAGAAGGGCGTGCTGCCACGATCAGTGCCATTACTGATGCGTCTGAGGACATTGAGCTTGAGCACCCAACTTAATGTGCCGACCTGGTGTAATTTGGAGGTTCCATCAGGGAAAGGGGTTTTCTGCTTTAGACACCCCCAGGGCATGGGACGGTAACAAAGGAGGGGTCCCCAGAACATGATTCCATACTGTTACCCTCTACAAAGAGCTGTTCTCCTTTGGGAGTTTATGGACAGATCTATGACTTTAATGGATGATAAATTGGGAGGGGGGGGTTAACGGAAGGGGGATGGGGTATTTATTCTATTAGGGGTTAAAATCCTTTTAACCAAGTGTCCAACTTCTTGAGACTTGGACCTGGATCTATAAGGGAGAAATGATACATCCATCTGTGCAATCAGATCAACCAAATTTGGTCTAGCAATCAATGTGGTGACAGATATCGCAGCCAGAATTCTCCCACATCCAGTTTATCACATTTATAATCTATACTTATGTCATTCTCGGTAAATCTGGTAAAATGTACAAATTGTAAAACAGTAACATCTGTTATATATCGGCACTAACTCTAAGTCCGAGGGAAGGGCAGCCCCCAGCCATGGTTCCCTAGAGGTTTCCTCCACAGGGGGTTTTCCTCTCCTGAGTGCTGGAGGGAGACTCTTCGTGAGTCGGGGGTTGTGCTATGTGAATTTAAATAAATTTGAGAATGTTTGACACCTAATTGCAATGCTTCGTGTATTTATTTTGTGTGCTTCTGTCTGATTCATTTTATTTGGATGTCGGAGTCCATCACATATCACTGAGTGATAGATCTGGACATCTGCCAGCCGTAGTTTTGCCCCAGGGGTTTCCGCTGCTGTGGGATGTATGATGGAGCAGCGAAGACAAGCATTACAGCACAGCACCTACAAGTGTGCACTCATCCATAGAATAAGGACTTATATTAAAGTATTACAAGCAGCTTCCTCGCCTCATTCACACAGTGAGTATTTTGGGCAGTAATTTACATCAGTGTTTGTAAGCTAAAAACCAAAGGGAACAAACACAGAGAAAAATAATAACTGAATCACTTTCACCTCTTCTGTGTTTTAGATCCACTCTTGGCGTCAGTTAACAAATACTGATGTAAAATATCACCATGTAAAAGTGCCCTAAATCCTTACTGACTGATTTGACAGTTTGAGTTGCAGTGAAGTAGCCGAGGTTGCAAGCGTTAAAGGAGTTTACCTGTTTCGAAAACCCCTGTCCCCTGATTGCCATTTTGAAAACAATTAAAGTGTACTTTCCTCACCCTCCCCAGGAAAGACTGTGCAGCACATGATCACTTCTATGATAACTACCTCCCTATCCTCACCTCACTTACAAACAGCTACTGCATCTGAGTTTGAGATGCACTCATTTAGGCGAAGTTCTGCTGCATATTTTCATGCAAGAAAAAACAAATTACAGCATATTACAGTTCCAGCAAAGTGGATGGCATGTATATAATCAAAAAAGTCAGCTCACCCATAAAAAGATCCACTACACCGAGACTTGTAATGCAGCGAGAAGTAGACAGAAGCACAAAACAGTGATCCAGCATCAGAATCTTCTATTAAAAGCCATACTTTATTGTGCAAAAATAGAGGAAGGAAGTCGCAACTTTATCTCTAAAAACCATCAAAAGGCTGTGTGCCCACGATGCGTTTTTTAAGCGTTTCCGCAGCGGCAAAAATGCTGCAGAAATGCTTAAAAAACACATGGTAGAAGGCCTGCCATGGTCCCCAATGATAATCCGCATGTGCTTTGCACATGCTGCGGAAATTTCCGCTGCGGATTATCATTGCAGAAAAAAACGCAGTGCTACCAATTATTTTGCGGAAGTCATGCGTTTTCGCCGCCATTGACTTGCATTAGAATGCGCCAATTCCGCAAGACTGCATTTGTACTTGTGTAATTGGCACGTTCTAATGTGCGGATGGTACCCGGGTGTGGAGGAGAGGAGATTCTCCTCCGGACCCAGGTACCATTAAAAGCTGTAAAAAAAGAATAAAATAAAAAATAAAGATTATATTCACCTTCCGACGGCGCCCGGACTCCTTCCCTGTGCTGGCTGCCGACAGATCGCGCAGGACTGAAGAACCTGCGGTGACGTCACAGTCATGTGACGGCAGGTCCTCCAGTACAGCGTACCGCGATCTGCCGGCTGCCAGCACAGGAGCGCAGCAAGACTGCAGGGGCCATCGGAAGGTAAGTATAGGTTTATTTTTTTTATTTTTAACCATTCTCTCGGGTCATACTATATAAATCCATGCTGTTTGCATGGACTTATAGTGTGACCTAGTTGTCAAGCACTTTCCAAGTGATGCTAAAATCGCTTGGAAAGCGCTTGACACCCGCATGCGGAAATGTCAGTGGGACCGCTTCATTTCCGCATGTCCCTGGCAGGAAAACGCGTGTACAATACGCATGCATTTTTTTCTGCCAGGGAGATGCAGAAACACTCAGGAAAAAATCCTGAGCATTTCTGCATCGTGGGCACATAGCCAAAATGTTTTGCTTATGGTATGTAAATCTCACACCCCTGTGCCTTTTTTAACACTAAAGAATTTGAAATGCATTGAGTTTTTGAAATCTGCAGCGTCACTTTCTCTTGCTGTTAATGTGTTTTATTTGCAGTTTCTTTCCATAGACTTTAATGAGATGCAGAGAATCAGCATATAAAAATGCATGCATGTATCTATTGCATTTCTGCAGCAAAATTGGATGTACACACATGGTCAGAATTGTTGGTACCCGTCGTTTAATGAAAAAAAAAAACACAATGGTCACAGAAATAACTTGAATCTGACAAAAGTAATAATAAATTAAAAACCTTTGAAAATAAACAAATGAAAGTCAGACATTGCTTTTCAACCCTGCTTCCACAGAATTTTAAAAAAAATTTAACTCATGAAATAGGCCTGGACAGAAATGATGGTACTCTTAACTTAATATTTTATTGAACAACCTTTTGAGGCAATCACTGCAATCAAACGATTCCCTGTAACTGTCAATGGGACTTCTGCACCTCTCGACGGGTATTTTGGCCCACTCTCCTGTTGTCTCGTGTTTGAAGGTTGCCTTTTCCAGACTTCTCCAAAGCTGCTCAATAGCATTTAGGTCAGGGCTCATAGAAGGCCATTTCAGTATAGTCCAATGTTTTCCTCTTAGCCATTCTTGGGTGTTTTTAGCTGTGTGTTTTGGGTCATTATCCTGTTGCAAGACCCATGACCTGCGACTGAGACCAAGCTTTCTGACACTGGGCAGCACATTTCTCACTAGAATCTCTTGATAGTCTTGAGATTTCATTGTACCCTGCACAGATTCAATACACCCTGTGCCAGCTGCAGCAAAGCAGCCCCAGAACATAAAAGAGCCTCCTCCATGTTTCACAGTAGGGACAGTGTTCTATTCTTGATATGCTTCATTTTTCCATCTGTGAACATAGAGCTGATGTGCCTTGCCAAAAACTTCCATTTTTGTCTCATCTGTCCATAGGACATTCTCCCAGAAGCTTTGTGGCTTGTCAACATGTAATTTGGCAAATTCCTGTCTGCCTTTTTTTTAATTTTTTTCAACAATGGTGTTCTCCTTGGTCATCTCCCATGAAGTCCACTTTGGATCAAACAACGACGGATGGTGCGATCTGACACTGATGTTCCTTGAGCTTGAAGTTCACCTTTAATCTCTATAGAAGTTATCCTGGGCTCTTTTGTTACCATTTGTATTATCTGTCTCTTTGATTTGTCATCAATTTTCCTCCACGTCCAGGGAGGTTGGCTACCGGCCCATGGATCTTAAATTTCTGAATAATATGTGCAACTGTAGTCACAGGAACATCAAGCTACTTGGAGATGGTCTTATAACCTTTACCTTTAACATGCTTGTCTATAATTTTCTTTCTAATCTCCTGAGACAACTCTTTCCTTTGCTTCCTCTGGTCCATGTTGAGTGTGGTACACTCCATGTCACCAAACAGCACAGTGAGTATCTGTAGCCCTATATACAGGCCCACTGACTGATTACAAGATTGTAGACACCTGTGATGCTAATTAGTGGACACAACTTGATTTAACATGTCCCTTTGTCACATTATTTTCAGGGGTACCATCATTTCTGTCCAGGCCTATTTCATGAGTTTAATTTTTTTTAAAATTCTGTGGAAGCAGGGTTGAAAAGCAATGTCTGACGTTCATTTGTTCATTTTCATAAATTTTTAAATTATTATTACTTTTGTCAGATTCAGGTTATTTCTGTGACCATTGTGGGTTTTTCTTTCATTAAACGAGGGGTACCAACAATTTTGACCATGTGTATAATCCACACGACATTATCAATAAAGCTTTATCAAAGCTCAGCAGACAGGACGTTTAGGCTATGTGCCCACGATGCAGAAATGAAGCAGAAATTTTCCTCAGCATTTCTGCATCTCCTTGGCAGAAAAACGCATGAGTTTTTTACATGCGTTTTTAACGCGTTTTTGCGTGCGTATTTGCCATGCTTTTTCCAATGCATTGTATAGTCAAATCTGCATGCAGAAACGCACAAGAATTGGTCATGTACAGATTTTTTCTGCAAGTAAAATCTGTGCAGAAAAAATCCTGAGCATGTGCACAGAACTTGCAGAATGTCATAAAAAGTCATGGGATAAAGTATGCAATGCGTTTTTGGAGCGTTTCCGCGCTGCAAATCCGCACCAAAAAACGCACCAAAAACGCATCGTGGGCACACAGCCTCACAAAACAAAGCAGTTTTATTCAAAACACAATATATAAAAAGAAACAAAAGCAAAAATTAAAAAAAAAGCGATACAAAACATAATAAATACTCAAAACGGCAACAAATAAAAAACACAAGCAATCTAATGTAGCTAATTGAAGCATGAAATGCTGCAGAAAATCTCTAGCATCAAAAACTCACCAAATCACTGTGGAAACATAGCCTTAGAGGGTAATTCTGCTGATTGTGAGACGGGTGATTAGAGACAAGTCTGTTGCCCATGGGAGAGAATTTGTGGTCTGAATTATGGGAATTCTCCAGCTAAAAATAAAAAACAACAAAATATTTTGATATAGCCTCTTGAAAAAATACTAGGGAATATAGGGGCGTCCTTTGTCCACGATTTTCGTGGCCACAAAGAACACGTCTTGCTCTTGCCTCCGGACGGCTATTATGTCCTGCAGTAACCGACAATCCACGGATATGAATAAGTGCTGTATAATAAATCCACTCTGTGCTGGTGCTAAAGGACAACTGAACAGTATCACTGATTTCACTGATTTAATCTTCTGGCAGCAATTGATGATTTTTCCATCTAATTCGAGAGTAGCATAATATGTAGACAGAGACCCTGATTCCAGTGATGTGTTACTGGGCTACTTGCTGTAATTCTTATAAAATTACTGTTTTATCAGCAAAAGATTATCACTACAGGCCTAGTAAGTCTGCTGCCATTAAGTCTTCTATATTCAAGAGCTCTGTATAACCCCGCCTCCACCATTGATTGGCTGCTTCCTGTTTATTTACACAGAAATCAGGCCAATTAGTGGTGTGGGTTGGGTTATACAGAACTCAGCATTCAGAGAACTGCTAGAGCTGCAGCAGATAAAACAGGGACTTTATCTAAACTGCAGGAAGCAGCTCTGTAAGTGATGCATCACTGGAATCAGGGTCTCTGCCTCTAAATCACGCTGCTCTCAGATGGAGTAGCAAAAACCTGGTGATAGATTTCCTTTAATGCTCAACAAGAACTAATCATCATCTGGGATATTTTGCATACTTTAACCCCTTAATAACATCTGACGTACTAATACGCGTCTGTGCCCTGGGACTTAAGAGCCAGACCCGTATTAGTACGTCATCGCGATCGCGCGCGCACACAGGCTGTGCGGGCGCGATCGCCGCCGGGTGTCAGCTGATTGTCACAGCTGACACCCGATACTATGTGCAGGGAGCGGTCCTGCACCGTTCCCAGCACATTAACCCCCGCGATGCTGCGATCGAAGTCGATTGCGGCATTGCGGGGGCAAGGGGAGGTGATCGGCGATACTCACCTCCTCTTCCGGCTTCCAGCGCAGTCTGCAAAGGCTTCCCGGGTGTTGCCATGACGACCCGATGTCGTCATGACAACATTCGGGTCACCAGAGAGCAGGAAGATTGCTTGGACATGCGCAGTGCATCTCCAAGCAATCTTCACACTGTGCACTTCTGACAGCCTTCATGGCATAGGGATGGTGCTCCATTCCTGTGCCATGCAGGCGATCAGAAAAAAAAAAGTGAAAGTCCCAGAGTGGGACAAAGTAATAAGGTGTATAAACTGTGTGAAAGTGGAAAAAAAAAAAAAATGTGCAAAAATATTATAAAAAAATAAAAAAAATAATACACCAAAAATAAAAATATAATGTACCCATCAATAAATATTATTATAAAAAAAAAACAAAACAAAACAATAAAAGTACACATATTTGGTATCGCCGCGTCCGGAACAACCTGACCTATAAAACTGTCCCACTAGTTAACCCCTTCAGTGAACACGGTAAAAAAAAAAAAAAAAAAAAACGAAGCAAAAAACAATGCTTTATCACCATACCGCCAAACAAAAAGTGGAATAACACGCGATCAAAAAGACGCATATAAATAAAAATGATACCGCTGAAAACGTCATCTCGTCCCGCAAAAAACAAGCCACCATACAGCTCCATCAGCCAAAAAATAAAAAAGTTATAGCTCTCAGAATAAAGCGATACAAAAAAATAGAAAAATGATACAAATGTGGTACCGCTGTAAACGTACTGACCCGAAGAATAAAGCTACCTCATCAATTTTACCACACGCGGAACAGAATAAAAAAAAAAAAAAAAAACAATTCCTGAATTGTTGGTTTTTGTTTATTCTGCCTCCCAAAAATCGGAATAGAAAGCGATCAAAAAATGTCACGTGCCTGAAAATGGCACCAATAACAACGTCAAGTCATCCCGCAAAAAACGAGCCGTCACATGACTGTCTGCCAAAATCTGGAAAATTATAGCTCTCAAAATATGGCGATGCAAAACTAGATTTTACAAAAAATGCGTCTTTTAGTGTGTGACAGCTGTCAGTCATAAAAACCCCATATGATTCTGGCATTGCTGTAATCACACCGACCCGAAGAATAAAGTCGTCTAATCACTTATACCGCACAAGGAACGGCGTCAAAAATAAACTCTTGGGTTAGGATTGGGCTAGGGTTAGGGCTGGGTTTGGGGCTAGGGTTGTGCTGGGGCTAGGGTTGTGCTAGGGTTAGGGCTGGGGTTGGGATTTTTTTCAAAAGTAAGAAAAAAAGATGACGATATGGCGACTAGTGTTGAGAGCAAGTGCTCGCTACTTGAGTTTGCATCGGGTGCTCTGGTATGCATTGAGTATCGTGGGTATTTGAGTGACATGCTCGAGTCTCTGCCCCATATGCTTCGCAGCCAAAAAACTTTACGGGGATTGCCTGCCATGCACGAGCGATCCCCGCATGTTTTTTTATGGGTGTCTAATAACCGTGAAACATGCGGAGCAGGGACTCGAGCATGTCACTCGAGCACACGCTGTACATGGTGCATACCTGAGTACCCGATGCAAACTCAAGTAGCGAGCACTTGCGCTCAAGAATAATGACAACTTATTCAATATGATGACCTAATGTAAACAAATTCTGTGCCGTACCTCTGGGTTCAAAATGTTCACTATACACCTTAATAAAATCCTTGAGGGGTATAGTTTCCAAAATGGGGACACTTGTGGGGGAGCTCCACTGTTTAGGCACATCACGGGCTCTCCAAACGCGACATGGTGTCCGCTAACAAATTGAATGGAAAATCGGCTCAAATTGTTAGCGGACGCCATGTTGCTTTTGGAGAGCCCCTGTGTGCCCAAACATTGGAGCTCCCCCACAAGTGACCCCATTTTGGAAACTAGACCCCCCAAGGCACCTATCTAGATGCATAGTGAGCACTTGGAATCCCCAGGTGCTTCACAAATTGATTCGTAAAAATGAAAAAGTGAAAAAAAAAACACTTTTTCATTTTTATGAATCAATTTGTGAAGCACCTTGGGTTCCAAGTGCTCACTATGAATCTAGATAGGTGCCTTGGGGGGTCTAGTTTCCAAAATGGGGTCACTTGTGGGGGAGCTCCAATATTTGGGCACGCAGGGACTCTCTAAATGCAACATGGTATCCGCTAACAAATTGAATGGAAAATCGGCTCAAATTGTTAGCGGACACCACATTGCGTTTGGAGAGCCCCTCTGTGCCCAAACTTTGGAGCTCCCCCACAAGTGACCCCATTTTGGAAACTAGACCCCCCAAGGCACCTTTCTAGATGCATAGTGAGCACTTGGAACCCCCAGGTGCTTCACAAATTGATTCGTAATAATGAAAAAGTGAAAAAAAAAACACTTTTTCATTTTTATGAATCAATTTGTGAAGCACCTGGGGTTCCAAGTGCTCACTATGAATCTAGATAGGTGCCTTGGGGGGTCTAGTTTCCAAAATGGGGTCACTTGTGGGGGAGCTCCAATGTTTGGGCACACAGGGACTCTCCAAATGCAACATGATATCCGCTAACAAATTGTCGGCTCAAATTGTTAGCGGATATCATGTTGCATTTGGAGAGTCCCTGTGTGCCCAAACATTGGAGCTCCCCCACAAGTGACCCCATTTTGGAAACTAGACCCCCCAAGGCACCTATCTAGATGCATAGTGAGCACTTGGAACCCCTAGGTGCTTCACAAATTGATTCGTAAAAATGAAAAAGTGTTTTTTTTTTCACTTTTTCATTATTACGAATCAATTTGTGAAGCACCTGGGGGTTGCAAGTGCTCACTATGCATCTAGAAAGGTGCCTTGGGGGGTCTAGTTTCCACAATGGGCTCACTTGTGGGGGAGCTCCAAAGTTTGGGCACAGAGGGGCTCTCCAAACGCAATGTGGTGTCCGCTAACAATTTGAGCCGATTTTCCATTCAATTTGTTAGCGGATACCATGTTGCATTTAGAGAGTCCCTGTGTGCCCAAACATTGGAGCTCCCCCACAAGTGACCCCATTTTGGAAACTAGACCCCCCAAGGCACCTATCTAGATGCATAGTGAGCACTTGGAACCCCTAGGTGCTTCACAAATTGATTCGTAAAAATGAAAAAGTGTTTTTTTTTTCACTTTTTCATTATTACGAATCAATTTGTGAAGCACCTGGGGGTTCCAAGTGCTCACTATGCATCTAGAAAGGTGCCTTGGGGGGTCTAGTTTCCAAAATGGGGTCACTTGTGGGGGAGCTCCAAAGTTTGGGCACAGAGGGGCTCTCCAAATGCAATGTGGTGTCCGCTAACAATTTGAGCCGATTTTCCATTCAATTTGTTAGCGGATACCATGTTGCATTTAGAGAGTCCCTGTGTGCCCAAACATTGGAGCTCCCCCACAAGTGACCCCATTTTGGAAACTAGACCCCCCAAGGCACCTATCTAGATGCATAGTGAGCACTTGGAACTCCTAGGTGCTTCACAAATTGATTCGTAAAAATGAAAAAGTGTTTTTTTTTTCACTTTTTCATTATTACGAATCAATTTGTGAAGCACCTGGGGGTTCCAAGTGCTCACTATGCATCTAGAAAGGTGCCTTGGGGGGTCTAGTTTCCAAAATGGGGTCACTTGTGGGGGTGCTCCAAAGTTTGGGCACAGAGGGGCTCTCCAAACGCAATGTGGTGTCCGCTAACAATTTGAGCCGATTTTCCATTCAATTTGTTAGCGGATACCATGTTGCGTTTAGAGAGTCCCTGTGTGCCCAAACATTGGAGCTCCCCCACAAGTGACCCCATTTTGGAAACTAGACCCCCCAAGGCACCTATCTAGATGCATAGTGAGCACTTGGAACCCCTAGGTGCTTCACAAATTGATTCGTAACAATGAAAAAGTGTTTTTTTTTTTCACTTTTTCATTTTTACGAATCAATTTGTGAAGCACCTGGGGGTTGCAAGTGCTCACTATGCATCTAGATAGGTGCCTTGGGGGGTCTAGTTTCCAAAATGGGGTCACTTGTGGGGGAGCTCCAATGTTTGGGCACACAGGGGCTCTCTAAACCCAACATGGTGTCCGCTAATTATTCAAGCAAATTTTACAATCAAAAAGTCAAATGGCGCTCCTTCCCTTCCGAGCCCTACAGTGCGCCCAAACAGTGTTTTTTCCCCAAATATTGGGTATCTGCGTGCCCAGGGGAAATTGCACAACAAATTTTGCGGTCCATTTTTTCTTGTTACCCCTGTGAAAATAAAAAGAATTGGGTCTAAAGTAACATTTTTGTGAAAAAAGTTAAATGTTCATTTTTTTCTTCCACATTCAAAAAATTCCTGTGAAGCACCTGAAGAGTTAATAAAGTTCTTGAATGTGGTTTTGAGCACCTTGAGGGGTGTAGTTTTTAGAATGGTGTCACTTTTGGGTATTTTCTGTCATAAAGACCTCTCAAAGTGACTTCAAATGTGATGTGGTCCCTAAAAAAATGGTTTTGTAAATTTTGTTGGAAAAATGAGAAATCGCTGGTCAACTTTTAACCCTTATAGCTCCCTTACAAAAATAAAAAATTTTGGTTCCAAAATTGTGCTGATGTAAAGTAGACATGTGGGAAATGTTATTTATTAACTCTTTTGTGTGACATATCGCTCTGATTTCAGGGCTTAAAAATTCAAATTTTGAAAATTGCAAAATTTTCAAAATTTTTGCCAAATTTCCGTTTTTTTCACAAATAAACGCAAGTGATATCGAAGAAATTTTTCCACAATCATGAAGTACAATATGTCACGAAAAAACAGTCTCAGAATCAGGGTGATCCGTTGAAGCGTTCCAGAGTAATTACCTCATAAAGTGACAGTGGTCAGAATTGTAAAAATTGGCCCGGTCATTAACGTGCAAACCACCCGCGGGGCTTAAGGGGTTAAGTTCCTCTCCCTTTTTTAAATTCTTGGCAAAAATTATGTAATCAGGACAAGGGAATGTTTACCCAGCTATCTAAAATAACTGAAATTAAAATACATTTTATTTTTTTACAAATCAAGCAGAGGAAAAAAAATGATGACATCTCTTTGAAATGTGCATTTTTAAAATACTTACTGTCCATTGTCTAACAATGCAAATCCGCCTGAAGTTAAAGAGCTCAGGTAGCTGTAGTAGCATCCACTGGAAGTCTAAAGCTCACTCCTGCATGAAGAGGAGGACTCTTACCCCATCTGCAACCTGGAAGACTGTTATCTCTTTATATACTCTGTGTAGGGGAATGTGTGTTGGACTACACTTTTATTTTTTAGGGGTTTAGTATTTAAACTCCTTCAAGCAAATTTAGGTCAGTATTTATATAAGTCTCCAGATGAGTCGTTTGTGGTGTGGACGACGAAACGTGTAGAGTGTTACAGGTCCGGATGGTGGAAACACTGTGCCATGGAACAAGGAGGGACTAGAGGGGCAGGACTAAGGGCCTACCTGGACCGACACTGGCTACACGGCGGCTTAGTCGACTCCGTGAACCAAGGAAGGACCAGGAAGGTGGACCAGGTGCCACTCTGGGACCAACCTTGTGTGAAAGCAGGCGACTCCCACAGGCCTGACAGCTGAAGTGTAGCATCGGCGTCTCTGCCCCGTACTAGGCAGAGACCCCGTCCCTCTCACCTCCCCGTGCGGCGTCCTCCAGCGCTTCTCTCCCCGCTGCTTCCGGCACGCGCTCCTTCCCCGGCAGTGTGCTTAGGGCGCGCGCGCTCCCCCTCTCTTAAAGGGACCGCGCGCGCCGTCCTAAGGAGTCCCCGGCCAATTGCCGGAGGACCTCCCATATATAAGGCACCTCCTCCAAAATGGAGGTGCCCGAGCAATGTTGTTGCAAAGCCTTCACTCTGCTTCAGCCCTCAGGTCCCGTTACCAGTTACCTGCCAGTCACCTGCCAGATTCCTGCTTGTTACCTGCCAGTCACCTGCCTGATTCCTGCCTGTTACCTGCCAGTCATCTGCCAGATTCCTGCTTGATACCTGCCTGATATCCGCTTACCAGCTTGCAAGCCTGCGGTCCGACGGTCTGCTCTCCGACACCTGTCAGTCTGTCTATGGACCAGCCTGCCCGCTCACCTGGGAGCGCTCACCTGCTACCTGCCTGCTAGCCTACCTGGAGGCTCTGCCGTCACTTGCCGTGACCACCTGCCTGTCCAGAGACTCTTGCCCGCTCACCTGGGAGCGTCCACCCGCTACCTGTCTGCTAGTCTACCTGAAGGTTCTGCCGTCACTTGCCGTGACCACCTGCCTGTCCAGAGACTCTCGCCCGCTCACCTGGGAGCGCTCACCAGCCACCAGCCCGCTGCCCTTCTACCCAGAGACTGTCCCTGTCACTTGCCGTGACTACCTGCCCTTCTACCCAGAGACTGTCCCTGTCACTTGCCGTGACTACCTGCCCCTCTACCCAGAGACTGTCCCTGTCACTTGCCGTGACTACCTGCCCGTCTTCCCTGGGAGCCACCCGCTTCCTTACAAGGACTGCCCCCTTGTATAGTTGCTCAGAGGTTCCACCTCCCAGACCCGTTACAGTGTGCTTGGGCACCGAAACCCGGTGGCCCCCAGATCTCCGATCTGCACCAGGAAGTCTTACGTCAGAAAACTCAGCAGGAGGTGGTACTGTCCTATCTACGGTCCGTTAACTCTCGTCTAGGCGCATTGTGTGACTCGTCTATGTCTACCTCTGGTCCAGCCGTGCCCATTCTTGCGGTACCGCAATCCAGTCCCTTCATGGTACCCGACTATGGACCTCGGCTTCTGGCATCTCCACGCTTTGCCGGCGAACCTACTTTAGCTCGGGGTTTCATAAACCAGTGCACCCTGCACTTTGAGCTATTGGCATACCAGTTCATCTCCGACCAGGCCAAGGTGGCCTTCATCATGTCCCATCTCACTGGGGAGGCACTGGCATGGCTAAATCCCCTGTGGGAGAGAGGGGATCCCTTGGTGTCCGACCTGCCGTCTTTCCTCGCTGCTTTCCGGAAAGTCTTCGATGAACCCGGACGGAAAACCTCTTCTGCCTCCTCTCTGCTACGTCTCCGCCAAGGGAGTCTCACTGTGGGCCAATATGCCATACGGTTCCGCACCCTCGCTTCTGAGCTTGCCTGGGAAAATGAGGCTCTGGTGTCCGTCTTCTGGGAGGGTCTTTCCGGTCGGATTAAGGACGAGTTAGCTGGTCGGGACATTCCTACCACTCTGGATGACCTGGTGTCACTAGCTACCCGGATTGGCATCCGGTTCCATGAACGTGCCAAAGAGACTACCTGGGAGAAAGACTTTTCTTGCTCTGCTCCTACTTCCCTGAGACCTGCCTCTCAACCAGTCACTCCGCGGGCGCTCTCGCCTGAACCTATGCCGATCGACCAGACCAAGATGGTCAGATCTCGCCAAGAATCTCGCCGAGCCGAGGGAAGCTGTTTCTATTGTGGCAGTATGGAGCACTTCATCCGTTCCTGCCCAGAAAAGCCGGGAAACGCCAGTGTCTAGGACCGCTCGGAGAGGTCGTCCTAGACAAAAGTAAGCCCTCTCCGTCTCTGACTTTACCGGTCTCTATTGCTTGGGGAGAAAACCGTCACTTTGAACTCGCCCACCTGGATTCTGGAGCTGCTGGAAACCTCATCTCCCAGTCTCTGGTAGAGAGATACCGTATTCCCACCAAGTCCCTGGCTGAACCATTATCAGTTGCCTCCGTGGATGGAAGACTTCTCTCGGAGACCATCCTGCTCGTCACTGAACCCATAACCCTGCAGGTGGGAATGCTGCACTCTGAGGAAATCTCATTCCATGTGCTGTCCGGACTGTCTCACTCCCTGTTGCTAGGTCTACCTTGGCTCCAGACGCACGAACCCGTATTGAACTGGCGATCCGGTGAAGTACTCCGATGGGGTCCAGACTGCCATAGGACCTGCCTGGTTCCGGTCCGCCCAGCTTGCCCTCCGCCTACTCCAGCTAATTTACCAGGTCTCCCGGCTCCTTACTGACCCTATGCGGACGTCTTCGGTAAGAAGGAAGCAGAGACGTTGCCACCCCATAGGCCATATGACTGCCCGATCGACCTGGTACCTGGCACCACTCCTCCCCGTGGGCGTATCTACCCGTTGTCTGCAGCCGAGACCCGCTCCATGTCTGAGTATATTGAAGAGAATCTGGCTAGGGGATTTATCCGAAAATCTACCTCCCCGGCTGGAGCCGGATTCTTCTTTGTCAAAAAGAAAGACGGCTCGCTACGTCCCTGTATTGACTACAGAGGACTCAATCTCATCACAGTAAAAAACAAATACCCCCTGCCGCTCATCTCCGAATTGTTTGACCGTCTCAAGGGCGCCAGGATCTTCTCCAAACTGGATCTACGAGGAGCATATAACCTGGTCCGTATCCGTCAAGGAGACGAGTGGAAGACGGCATTCAATACCCGGGACGGTCACTATGAGTACCTTGTGATGCCCTTCGGTCTCTGTAATGCTCCCGCTGTCTTTCAAGAACTAGTCAATGACATCTTCCGCGACCTCCTGTACTCCTGCGTAGTGGTATACCTGGACGATATCTTAGTCTTCTCTCCGGATCTCCCCACACACCGAAGGGATGTTCGTCAGGTCCTGCTTAGGCTTCGGCAGAACCAGCTCTATGCCAAATACGAGAAGTGCCTCTTCGACCAGACCTCCCTACCGTTCTTGGGCTATGTCATCTCCCAGACAGGTCTGCAAATGGATCCCGAGAAGCTCTCTTCCGTTCTAAAATGGCCTTGTCCTGAAGGTTTGAAGGCGATACAGCGATTCCTGGGCTTCGCTAATTACTATCGTCTTTTCATCCCACACTTCTCGTCTCGGACTGCTCCCATATCTGCACTTACCCGTAAGGGGGCTAATCCCAGGACATGGTCGCCTGAAGCCGAGGAGGCCTTCCTTTCCTTAAAGAAAGCCTTCGCCTCTGCTCCCATCCTGCATCGTCCGGATTGTAATAAACAATTCTACCTGGAGGTTGATGCCTCCTCCTCCGGAGCCGGAGCGGTACTCACCCAAAAATCTTCTACCGGGAGAATGGTAACCTGCGGCTTCTTCTCCAAAATCTTCTCCTCGTCTGAGCGCAACTACTCCATAGGAGACCGTGAATTGTTAGCCATCAAATTGGCACTGGGGGAGTGGCGCTATCTGCTTGAAGGGGCTCTCTACCCAGTAATTATCTACACGGATCACAAAAACCTGGCATATCTCCAAATGCCCAGAGACTCAATCCTCGCCAGGCCCGGTGGTCGTTGTTTTTTGCCCGCTTCGACTTCATTCTTCATTTCCGTCCGGCGGACAAGAACGTCAAAGCTGATGCCTTGTCCCGGTCCTTCCTGTCCTCCGAACAAGAGGAGGAGCCTACGCACATCATCGACTCCTCCAAGGTGATGAATGTGGCCCCCTTGGATCTGACTCGTCTCCCACCCGGTAAGACGTTTGTAGCTGTACCAGATCGGGAGAGGGTTCTTCGCTGGGGACATTCTTCTAAGCTAGCTGGCCATGCTGGCCAAAAGAAGACCTTCCAACTCATTACCCGCCATTACTGGTGGCCTACCCTGCGTAAGGACGTGGTAGACTTCGTCGCGACCTGCTCATCCAGTGCCCGTAACAAAGTTCCCAGACATCTACCAGCCGGCCATCTCCTGCCCCTTCCCGTACCTGCTGCTCCTTGGCAGCACATTGCTATGGACTTTATCACCGATCTTCCTATTTCTGCTGGTTGTACAGTCATTTGGGTTGTCGCTGACCGCTTTTCTAAGATGGCCCACTTCATTCCCCTGCCTGGTCTCCCATCTGCACCCGAGCTGGCTAAAGACTTTATCCGCCACATCTTCCGTCTCCATGGCCTGCCCCTCCACATCGTGTCGGATCGTGGGGTTCAGTTCACCTCACGCTTCTGGAGAGCCACATGTAAGCTGCTAGACATCACCCTGGACTTCTCCTCCGCTTACCACCCACAGTCCAATGGTCAAGTGGAGCGGATCAATCATATCCTGACCAGTTACCTCCGGCACTTCGTTAATGCACACCATTCGGACTGGGTGGATCTCCTACCATGGGCCGAGTTCTCTTACAATAACCATGAGAGCGAATCCTCTTCCAAATCCCCGTTCTTTATAGTCGGTGGCCAACATCCCCAGATTCCACTTCCTGTCTCCGTTTCTGTGGACAACCCTGCTGCGGAGTCTCTTGTCAGCGAATTTTCTACTATTTGGGAGAGTACCCGATCCGCTCTTCTTCTGTCCTCTGAGCGGATGAAGAGATATGCTGATAAGAGACGTCTGGATCCGCCTCAATTCTGTCCGGGAGACAAGGTTTGGCTCTCGTCCAAACATGTGCAGCTCAAAGTACCCTCCTTCAAGTTGGGCCCTCGATTCATCGGTCCCTTCGAAGTCCTCAGGCAAATTAACCCTGTGGCCTACAAATTAAAACTCCCGGCCACCTTACGGATTCCCAACTCCTTCCACGTATCTCTCCTCAAACCCATTGTCTTTAACTCTTTTTCCAATAATCCAGGTGCCCCTCCTGCTCCGGTTTCCGCTGATGACGTCTTTGAGGTAGAGAGTATTCTGGCCTCCAAGAGGGTAAGAGGAAAGACCTTTTTTCTGGTAGATTGGAAGGGGTTTGGTCCTGAGGAGAGAACTTGGGAACCCAGGGAGAACATCAACGCCCCGCTTCTCCTTGAAAAATTTCTTTCTGGCCAAAAAAGGAGGGGGCCTAAAGGGGGGGGGTACTGTAGCATCGGCGTCTCTGCCCCGTATTAGGCAGAGACGCCGTCCCTCTCACCTCCCCGCTCCCGGCGCGGCGTCTTCCAGCGCTTCTCTCCCCGCTGCTTCCGGCACGCGCTCCTTCCCCGGCAGCGTGCTTAGGGCGCGCGCGCGCGCTCCCCATCTCTTAAAGGGACCGCGCGCTCCGTCCTAAGGAGTCCCCGGCCAATTGCCGGAGGACCTCCCATATATAAGGCACCTCCTCCAAAATGGAGGTGCCCGAGCAATGTTGTTGCAAAGCCTTCACTCTGCTTCAGCCCTCAGGTCCCGTTACCAGCTACCTGCCAGTCACCTGCCAGATTCCTGCTTGTTACCTGCCAGTCACCTGCCTGATTCCTGCCTGTTACCTTCCAGTCATCTGCCAGATTCCTGCTTGATACCTGCCTGATATCCGCTTACCAGCTTGCAAGCCTGCGGTCCGACGGTCTGCTCTCCGACACCTGTCAGTCTGTCTATGGACCAGCCTGCCCGCTCACCTGGGAGCGCTCACCTGTTACCTGCCTGCTAGCCTACCTCGAGGCTCTGCCGTCACTTGCCGTGACCACCTGCCTGTCCAGAGACTCTTGCCCGCTCACCTGGGAGCGCTCACCTGCTACCTGCCTGCTAGCCTACCTGGAGGCTCTGGCGTCACTTGCCGTGACCACCTGCCTGTCCAGAGACTCTTGCCCGCTCACCTGGGAGCGTCTACCTGCTACCTGTCTGCTAGTCTACCTGGAGGTTCTGCCATCACTTGCCGTGACCACCTGCCTGTCCAGAGACTCTCGCCCGCTCACCTGGGAGCGCTCACCAGCCACCAGCCTGCTGCCCTTCTACCCAGAGACTGTCCCTGTCACTTGCCGTGACTACCTGCCCTTCTACCCAGAGACTGTCCCTGTCACTTGCCGTGACTACCTGCCCCTCTACCCAGAGACTGTCCCTGTCACTTGCCGTGACTACCTGCCCGTCTTCCCTGGGAGCCACCCGCTTCCTTACAAGGACTGCCCCCTTGTATAGTTGCTCAGAGTTTCCACCTCCCAGACCCGTTACATGAAGCAGACTGGCACGGCTGATGGGCAGGCAGATGAGCACAGCTGGTAGGCAGGCAGATGGACAGGCTCGGCTGGCGGGGACGGGCTGACTGGCGGGCACGGCTGATAAACCGGCTTGCGGGCACGGCTGATAGACAGGCTGGCGGGAACGGCGGATAGACAGGCTGGTGGGCACGGCTGATAGACAGGATGGCGAGCACGGCTGGGACCTGAGGGCTGGAGAGAGTGTTAGCACACAAACTACAACATTGCACAGGCACCTCCATCTTGGGGGAGGTGCCTTAAATAATAGGTGTCCTCTGGCCATTGGCGGGGATATTTTAGGCCTGCGCGCGCGGCCCCTTTAGGAGGCAGGGAGTGCGCACACGCGCCCTAAGCATGGAGCCCGGGGATCTGCGCGCGGTGCGCGTACCCCGGGCCGCCACACTGTGAGCAGGAAGTAGAGCGAAGGATGCCGGACCACGGCGGCAAGGGGACGTGCGTCTCTGCCGGGCAGGAGGCAGAGACGCCAAAGCTACAGTATGCCCTCCCTTACGCTCCCTATTCTTCAAGCCCGCAAGAAATTTTTGCAGAAGAAGAGGAGCATGAATGTTCTCCCTGTGCTCCCATAACCTCTCCTCAGGACCAAATCCCCTCCAATCCACAAAAAAAGTCTTTCCTCTTACCCTCTTGGTAGCCAGAATGTTCTCTACCTCAAACACGCCCTCAGCGGAGACTGGAGCAGGAGTAGTACCTGGATCGTCAGAGAAGGAATTGAGGACTACTGGTTTGAAGAGAGACACATGAAAGGAATTGGGGATCCGTAACGAGGCAGGGAGTGTCAACTTGTACGCCACTGGATTGATTTGACTCAGGATCTCGAAAGGACCGAAGAACCGTGGACCCAACTTGTAAGAAGGCATCTTGAGGTGGACATACTTTGAAGATAACCAGACCTTATCTCCCGGACGGAATAGAAGTGGATCCAGGCGTATCTTGTCGGCGTGTCTCTTCATCCGCTCAGAGGACTGCAACAGTGCAGATTTGGTGTCTTCCCAAATCGCAGAAAAGTCTTTGACGAGAGACCCCGCAGCAGGATTGTCAACAGAAGTAGAGACAGGAAACGGAATATTGGGGCGCTGTCCGTACACCACAAAAATGGTGATTTGGCGGAGGATTCACTCACATGGTTATTGTAAGAAAACTCGGCCCAAGGCAGAAGTTCCATCCAGTCGCTATGGTGAGCGTTGACGAAGTGCCGAAGGAAGCTAGTGAGGATCTGATTGATACGCTCGACCTGGCCATTGGACTGTGGATGATAGCCCGATGAGAAATCCAATGTGACATTCAGCAGCTTGCATGTCGCTCTCCAGAAGTGTGAAGTAAACTGAACTCCTCTATCCGAGATGATATGAAGAGGTAGGCCATGAAGATTTAAGATATAAAGTGTAACGGGTCTGGGAGGCGGAACCTCTGGGCTACTATACAAGGGAGCGGTCCTTGTAAGGGAGCGGGTGGCGACCAGGCAGGCAGTCACAGCAGGTGACCGGGACAGTCTCTGGGTGTACGGGCAGGAGGTCACGGCAAGTGATCAGGGCAGTCTCTGGAAGAACGGGCTGGAGGTCACGGCAAGTGACCGGGGCAGTCTCTGGAAGAACGGGCTGGAGGTCACGGCAAGTGACCGGGGCAGTCTCTAGGTAAAGGGTAGGTACGACCTGTGATGGCTGAACCTCCAGGTAGGCTAGCAAGGCAGATGGAGGATGTGTGCTCCCAGGTGAGCAAGCGAGAGTCTCTGGAATAGCAGGTGGTCACAGCACGTGACGGCGGAGCCTCCAGGTAGGCAAGCAGGCAGGTAGCGGAGAAGCGCTCCCAGGTGAGCGGGCAAGAGTCTCTGGAATAGCTGGTGGTCCCAGCACGTGACAGCGGAACCCCCGGGCAGGCAAGCAGGCAGGTAGTGGAGAAGCGCTCCCAGGTGAGCGGGCAAGAGTCTGGAATAGCTGGTGGTCACAGCACGTGACAGCGGAGCCTCCGGGCAGGCAAGCAGGCAGGTAGCGGAGAAGCGCTCCCAGGTGAGCGGGCAAGCTGGTCCATAGACAGACTGACCGGAGTTGTAAGGCAGACCGTCGGACCTCAGGCAAGCAGGCAGGTAGCTGATGTGTGCTCCCAGGTGAGCGGGCAAGTTGGTCCTTAGACAGACTGACCGGAGTTGTAAGGCAGACCGTCGGACCTCAGGCAGGCAGGCAGGTAACAGGAAATCAGGCAGGATTAGGACAGCAAGCTGGCAGGAATCTGGCAGGTAACTGGCAGGTAACTGGCAACGGGACCTGAGGGCTGAAGCAGAGTAGAACGGTGCAACAACATTGCTCGGGCACCTCCATTTTGGAGGAGGTGCCTTATATATGGTAAAGTCCTCCGGCCATTGGCCGGGGACTCCTTAGGACGGCGCGCGCGGCCCCTTTAAGAGGGAGGGAGGGCGCGCGCGCGCGCCCTAAGCACAGTGGCCGGGAAGGAGCGCGCGCTACCAGCAGAGCGGGAGAGGGACGCCTGGCACGGAGCAGAGCGGTGAGGGGAACAGCGTCCCTGCCTAGCAGAGGGCAGGGACGCCGGCACTACAGTACCCCCCCCTTTAGGCCCCCCCTTTTTTAGGCCAGATAGAAATTTAGCTAGGATGAGAGGGGCATGGATGTTCTCCCGGGGCTCCCACGTTCTCTCCTCAGGACCAAACCCCTTCCAATCTACCAGAAAAAAGGTCTTTCCTCTTACCCTTTTGGTGGCAAGAATGTTCTCTACCTCAAACTCGTCCTCAGCAGAAACCGGAGCAGGAGGCGTACCTGTAGACTTGGAAAAAGAGTTAAGCACCACGGGTTTGAGGAGAGATACATGGAAGGAGTTAGGGATCCGTAAGTTGGCCGGGAGTTTCAATTTATAGGCCACCGGGTTGATCTGACTGATGACCTCCAGAGGACCGATGAACCGAGGCCCTAACTTGTAAGAAGGTATCTTGAGTCGAACATATTTAGATGAGAGCCAGACTTTATCTCCTGGACGAAATTGTGGAGGATCCAGGCGTTTTTTGTCAGCGTGTCTTTTCATACGCTCGGATGACAGAAGGAGTGCGGACCGGGTACTCTCCCATATGGAGGAAAATTTGCTAACGAGAGATTCCGCAGCCGGGTTGTCCACAGAGGTGTAGACAGGATAAGGAATCCGAGGATGCTGACCAAAGACTACAAAAAACGGGGATTTGGAGGAGGATTCGCTCTCGTGATTATTATAAGAGAACTCGGCCCATGGTAGGAGATCCACCCAGTCAGAATGGTGGGCATTAACGAAGTGCCGGAGGTAACTGGTCAGGTTCTGATTGATCCGCTCCACTTGACCATTGGACTGTGGGTGGTAAGCGGAAGAGAAGTCCAGGGTGACGTCTAGTAGTTTACAAGTGGCTCTCCAGAAACGTGAGGTGAACTGTACCCCACGATCCGACACGATGTGGAGGGGCAGGCCATGAAGACGGAAGATGTGGCGGATAAAGTCTTTAGCCAGCTCGGGTGCAGACGGAAGGCCTGGCAGGGGAATAAAGTGAGCCATCTTGGAAAAGCGGTCAGCGACCACCCAAATGACCGTACAACCGGCAGAGACGGGGAGATCAGTCATAAAGTCCATTGCTATATGCTGCCAGGGGGCAGCAGGTACAGGAAGCGGAAGGAGGCGTCCGGCTGGCAGATGTCTCGGGACTTTGTTGCGGGCGCAGGACACACAGGCAGAAACAAAGTCTATTATGTCCTTGTGCAGGGTAGGCCACCAATAGTGCCGGGCAATAAGCTGGAGGGTCTTTTTCTGACCGGCGTGGCCAGCTAGTTTAGACGAATGGCCACAGTGTAGGATCTTCTCCCGATTAGGTACTGAAACAAACGTCTTACCGGGAGGGAGACGATTTAGACTCACGGGAGCCACCTGCATTACTCTGGCGGGATCGATGATATGTTTAGGTTCTTCCTCGAGATCGGACACCAGAAAGGATCAGGACAAGGCGTCTGTTTGACGTTTTTGTCAGCCGGGCGAAAATGAAGAACAAAATCAAAGCGAGCAAAAAACAAGGACCACCGGGCTTGGCGCGGGTTAAGTCTCTGGGCATGCTGGAGGTAAGCCAAGTTCTTGTGGTCAGTGTAAATTATTACCGGATGAAGAGCCCCCTCGAGTAGGTAACGCCACTCCTCCAACGCCAGCTTGATGGCCAATAACTCTCGGTCTCCTATGGAATAGTTGCGCTCAGAAGAGGAGAAGAGTTTGGAGAAGAAGCCACAAGTTACCATTCTCCCGGAAGATGATTTTTGAGTAAGTACCGCTCCGGCTCCAGAGGAGGAGGCGTCAACTTCCAGGAAGAACTGCTTGTTGCCGTCCGGGCGATGCAGCACCGGTGCGGAAGAGAAGGCCTGTTTTAGGGAAAGAAAGGCCTCCTCTGCTTCGGGCGGCCACTCTTTGGGATTAGTACCCTTACGGGTGAGCGCGGAAATTGGGGCAGTCCGGGAAGAGAAGTGCGGGATGAAGAGGCGGTAATAGTTGACGAAGCCCAGGAACCATTGAATAGCCTTCAACCCCTCTGGTCGGGGCCATTTCTCGATGGCAGACAGTTTCTCAGGATCCATTTGTAGGCCGGTCTGAGAGATAATGTAGCCCAGAAACGGAAGCGAGGTCTGCTCAAAGAGGCACTTCTCATATTTAGCGTAGAGATGGTTCTGCCTGAGCCTGAGCAGGACCTGACGAACATCCCTCCGGTGAGTCTGGAGATCCGGAGAGAAGACCAAGATGTCGTCCAGGTACACCACTACGCAGGAGTAGAGAAGGTCCCGGAAGATGTCATTGACCAACTCTTGAAAGACGGCAGGAGCGTTACAGAGGCCAAAGGGCATTACCAGATATTCATAGTGGCCGTCCCGGGTGTTGAATGCCGTCTTCCATTCATCCCCCTGACGGATACGAACCAGGTTGTACGCCCCACGGAGGTCCAGTTTGGTGAAGATTCTAGCCCCCCTCAGACGATCAAATAACTCCGGAATGAGCGGAAGGGGGTACTTATTCTTCACCGTGATCTGGTTAAGGCCTCTATAGTCTATACAGGGACGGAGAGAGCCGTCCTTCTTTTTGACGAAAAAGAAGCCTGCTCCCGCCGGGGAGGTAGATTTCCGGATGAATCCCCTGGCCAGATTCTCCTCAATATATTCGGACATCGACTGGGTCTCAGCAGCGGATAATGGATAAATACGCCCACGGGGAGGAGAAGTACCAGGTAACAGGTCGATAGGGCAGTCGTATGGTCTATGAGGGGGTAGTGTCTCTGCCTCCTTTTTATTAAAGACATCAGCATAAGACCAATAAGGAATCGGAAGTCCAGGTAGATTAGCTGGGGTAGGAGAAGGACGGACGGGATGAACGGGAACCAGACAGGTCTTATGGCAGCCCTGTCCCCAGCGAAGGACTTCTCCGGTCTGCCAGTCAAGAACGGGTGCATGTTTCTGGAGCCAAGGTAGGCCTAGCAAGAGGGCGTGAGAGAGTCCAGGCAGAACATGGAAGGAGATACTTTCAGAATGCAGCATTCCCACCTGCAGAGTAATGGATTCGGTGATGAGTTGGATGGGGCGTGGTAAGAGCCCCCCATCCACGGCAGCAACAGACAAGGGTACAGCCAGAGGTTTGGTGGGGATGCGGTATTTCTCTACCAGGGACTGTGAAATAAGATTCCCGGCTGCTCCAGAGTCCAGTTGGGCTAGTTCGAAATAACGGTTCTCCCCGTAGACGATTGAAACTGACAACAGCAGGGATGGAGAGGATTTATTCTTGTCTAGGTGGACCTCTCTGAGCGAACCTAGACACAGGCGTTTCCCGACCTCTCCGGGCAGGCACGGATCCGGTGCTCCTTACTGCCACAGTAGAAGCAGGTCCCCTCGGCACGGCGTAAGTCCTGACGGGTCTTGACCATCTTGGTCTGGTCGACCTGCATAGGCTCAGGAGGGTGTACCTGGTTAGAGACAGAAGGAGTGACGGGTTTCTGAAAAGTAGGAGCTAGACGTGGTAACCTCCTCTCACGGGTGACCTCTCTGGCACGCTCCTGGAACCGTAGGTCAATCCGGGTGGCAAGAGTTATTAAGTCATCGAGAGTGGTAGGAATGTCCCGACCGGCAAGTTCATCTTTAATACGGCCGGACAGACCCTCCCAGAAGACGGAAACCAGAGCGTCGTTATCCCAGGCCAGCTCCGAGGCAAGGGTACGGAACCGTATGGCATATTGGCCCACGGTGAGACTTTCCTGACGGAGGCGTAGCAACGATGATGCGGATGAGGTCTTCCGTCCGGGTTCGTCGAAGACTTTCCGGAAGGCCGTGAGAAAAGCAGGCAAGTTGGACACCAGGGGGTCTCCTCTCTCCCATAGAGGATTTAGCCAGGCCAGGGCCTCCCCGGTGAGATGGGACATGATGAATGCAATTTTGGCTCGGTCGGAGTTAAACTGGTGGGACAATAATTCAAAGTGCAGGGTGCACTGATTTATGAAGCCCCGAGCCTGGGCTGAGTCGCCTCCGAAGCGAGGAGGTGCAGAAAGCCGAGGTCCGGGGTAGGATATCATGGTGTTAGTGGACAGCGGAGCTGCCAGATTGCGAGACATGGCACTGGCGGAGGTTGTTGGTGGAACAGTCAGAGTGTCCAGGCGAGTATTGACATTCCGCAGGTGACCCAGGATGGACTCCTGTTGGGACCTTTGACGGGACAGTTCATGACACAGGTCCGAGAGCGAGGGAGCTTGGGTGCCACCGGGTTCCATGGCCCGAGCAAACTGTAACGGGTCTGGGAGGCGGAACCTCTGGGCTACTATACAAGGGAGCGGTCCTTGTAAGGGAGCGGGTGGCGACCAGGCAGGCAGTCACAGCAGGTGACCGGGACAGTCTCTGGGTGTATGGGCAGGAGGTCACGGCAAGTGATCAGGGCAGTCTCTGGAAGAACGGGCTGGAGGTCACGGCAAGTGACCGGGGCAGTCTCTGGCAGAACGGGCTGGAGGTCACGGCAAGTGACCGGGGCAGTCTCTAGGTAAAGGGTAGGTACGACCTGTGATGGCTGAACCTCCAGATAGGCTAGCAAGGCAGATGGAGGATGTGTGCTCCCAGGTGAGCAAGCGAGAGTCTCTGGAATAGCAGGTGGTCACAGCACGTGACGGCGGAGCCTCCAGGTAGGCAAGCAGGCAGGTAGCGGAGAAGCGCTCCCAGGTGAGCGGGCAAGAGTCTCTGGAATAGCTGGTGGTCCCAGCACGTGACAGCGGAACCCCCGGGCAGGCAAGCAGGCAGGTAGTGGAGAAGCGCTCCCAGGTGAGCGGGTAAGAGTCTGGAATAGCTGGTGGTCACAGCACGTGACAGCGGAGCCTCCGGGCAGGCGAGCAGGCAGGTAGCGGAGAAGCGCTCCCAGGTGAGCGGGCAAGCTGGTCCATAGACAGACTGACCGGAGTTGTAAGGCAGACCGTCGGACCTCAGGCAAGCAGGCAGGTAGCTGATGTGCGCTCCCAGGTGAGCGGGCAAGTTGGTCCTTAGACAGACTGACCGGAGTTGTAAGGCAGACCGTCGGACCTCAGGCAGGCAGGCAGGTAACAGGAAATCAGGCAGGATTAGGACAGCAAGCTGGCAGGAATCTGGCAGGTAACTGGCAGGTAACTGGCAACGGGACCTGAGGGCTGAAGCAGAGTAGAACGGTGCAACAACATTGCTCGGGCACCTCCATTTTGGAGGAGGTGCCTTATATATGGTAAAGTCCTCCGGCCATTGGCCGGGGACTCCTTAGGACGGCGCGCGCGGCCCCTTTAAGAGGGAGGGAGGGCGCGCGCCCTAAGCACAGTGGCCGGGAAGGAGCGCGCGCTGCCAGCAGAGCGGGAGAGGGACGCCGGGCACGGAGCAGAGCGGTGAGGGGAACAGCGTCCCTGCCTAGCAGAGGGCAGGGACGCCGGCACTACATAAAGGATGAAGTCTTTAGCAAGCACTGGCGCTGAAGGAAGACCCGGCAAGGGAATGAAATGGGCCATCTTGGAGAAGCGGTCAGCGACCACCCAAATGTCAGTACAACCATCCAAAACAGAGAGATCTGTGATGAAATCGATCGCAATATGCAGCCACGGAGCGGAACGTATGGGTAGTGGAAGAAGTCGACCAGTGGGAAGTTGTCTGGGTGTCTTTTTTCAGGCACAGGAAGAGCAGGCAGAGTCGATATCCGCAACGTCCTTGCGTAAGGTCGGCCACCAATAATGTCGGGAAATTAGCAGAATCGTCTTCCTCTGACCAGCATGAAGTGCTAGTTTAGACGAATGACCCCAGAATAAGACCCTCTTCCTATCCGGAGCCGCTATAAAAGTCTTACCAGGAGGAAGGTGAGACTAATCAAACGGAGCGACAGTCATTATTCTGGAGGGCTCAATGATGTGTTGAGGTTCCTCCTCTTGATCAGTAGACAGGAATGATCGGGAGAGCGTGTCTGCCTTGATATTCTTGTCAGCCTGACGGAAGTGAAGAGAGAAGTTGAAGCGAGCAAAGAACAACGATCATCTGGCCTGACGAGGATTAAGTCGTTGAGAGGACTGCAAGTAGGCGAAATTTTTGTGGTCCGTGTAGACAACCACCGGATGTAGGCCCCCTCCAGTAAGAACCGGCACTCCTCCGGCGCCAATTTGATAGCAATCAGTTCCCGATCTTCAATGGAATAATTGCGCTCTGTAGGAGAAAAGAGCTTGGAGAAAAAGCCGCAGGTCACCATTTGCCCAGAGGAGGATTTCTGAGTGAGAACTGCTCTGGCCCAGTGGAAGAGGCATGAACCTCCAGGAAGAACTGCTTGTTACAGTCAGGACGATGAAGTACTGGAGCCGAAGAGAAGGCTTGCTTCAAAGACACGAATGCACTTTCTGCTTCGGGAGTCCATACCTTGGGATTAACCCCTTTGCGGGTCAAGGCAGAGATGGGAGCAGTCTGGGAGGAAAAGTGAGGAATGAACAGGCGGTAATAATTAGCAAATCCCAGAAACCACTGAATAGCCTTCAACCCCTCAAATCGGGGCTACTTTAGAATGGCGGACACTTTTTCGGGGTCCATCTTAATCTCAGTCTCAGAGATTATGTATCCGAGGAAGGGGAGTGAAGTCTGTTCAAAAATGCATTTCTCTAATTTGGCATACAACCTATTCTTCGTGAGCCTCTGCAATAACAGCCGAACATCTCTTCGATGTGAAGGCAGATCAGAAGAGAATACCAGGATATCATCTGGTACACTACCACACAAGAATATAGAAGATCTCAGAAGATGTCATTCACCAGTTCTTGGAAGACTGCTGGGGCATTGCAGAGTCCGAAGGGCATCACGCGGTACACATAGTGGCCATCCCGAGTGTTAAATGCAGTCTTCCACACATCACCCTGGTGAATCCGGATGAGGTTGTATGCGCCACGAGCTTGGTGATGATCTTTGCGCCTTTGAGGGGATCAAACAACTAGGAGATGAAAGGCATAGGATACTTGTTCTTGATGGTGATGAGATTTAGAACCCTATAGTCGATACAAGGGCGAAGAGAGCCGGAGAGATTAGCAGGAGTGGATGGAGGTCGAGTAGGATGGACGGGAACCAAGCAAGTTTTGTGACATTCCTGGACCCAGCGGAGCACCTCTCCAATACTCCAGTTCAAGACCGGCTCAAGTGTCCGAAGCCAAGGCAGTCCAAGCAGTAAAGAGTGAGAGAGGCCAGACAGCACATAGAGGGAGATTTTCTCAGAGTGTAGCATTCCTATCTGGAGAACTACGGGCTCGGTGACGAGTAAGATGGACTCTGAAAGAAGCCTCCCATCCACCGAGGAAACCGCTAATGGATCCGGAAGACGTCGAATAGGGATCTGATATTGCTCCACAATGGCCTGTTGGATAAGATTCCCAGCAGCACTGGAATCCAGATAGGCAGTCTCGAAAAAACGTGTCTTACCACAGGTTACTGAAACAGACAGAGTCAGGGGTGGAGATGAAGAATTTTTGCCTAGGATGACCTCTCCAATTGATCCTAGGCACTGGAGTTTCCCGGTCTAACTGGACAAGAACTGATTAGATGTAAGTACTGCCACAGTAAAAGCAACTTCCCTCGGCGCGGTGGACCTCCTGGTGAGACTTGACCATCTTTACTTGGTCTATCTGCATAGACTCTGGGGAGGAGACCAGGACAGATGCTGGTTGAGAGACTGGCCTTTGGAAGGTTGGTGCAAGCATAGGCGGATTACAATGAGGGCAATCTGGGCTACCGCCCGGGGCTCCGGGGGGCCCTTGGCCAGATTGCCCTCATTATAATATGTGCAACGCGGCGGCGCCAATGCGGCAGACACCGGCAGGCAGAGGCCGCTGCTTCTTCTTCGGCCGGGCCAGCACAGCACCTGTTAACTTCCCTGTGTTCTGGCCCGGCCACGTCACAGCTAGGAGACACAGCTCTGTGCGTGGCCGTGTCTGCTAGTGTGACGTCACACAGTGTGCGCCCTGCAATGCTGCACCGGAGAGGAGCTGGATGACGTCTGGAGCCGAGCCGGAGGATGGTGAGTGATGTGTGTGTGCGTGCATGTTACAGTGTATGTGTGTGCAGGCAGATATCATTGTGTGATGTCTGTTTATATGTATTTTTGTGTTTCAAATGTGTTTATGCGTGTATGTATATGTCTGTATATGTTTGTGTGTGTGTGCGTGACTGCGTGCGGCCTCCTCCCGCTGTATCTGGGGGGCACCGTGCGGCCTCCTCCCGCTGTGTCTGGGGGGCGCCGTGCGGCCTACTCCCACTGTATCTGGGGGGGCGCTGTGCGGCCTCCTCCCGCTGTGTATAGATGGCTAAGTGCGGCTTGCCGCTGTGTATAGATGGCTACGTGCGGCCTCCCGCTGTGTATAGATGGCTACGTGCGGCCTCCCGCTGTGTATAGATGGCTATGTGCGGCCTCCCGCTGTGTATAGATGGCGCTGTGCGGCCTCCCGCTGTGTATAGATGGCGCTGTGCGGCCTCCCGCTGTGTATAGATGGCTACGTGCGGCCTCCCGCTGTGTATAGATGGCTAAGTGCGTCCTCCCGCTGTGTATAGATGGCTACGTGCGGCCTCCCGCTGTGTATAGATGGCTATGTGCAGCCCCCTGCTGTGTATAGATGGCTACGTGCGGACTCCCGCTGTGTATAGATGGCTAAGTGCGGCCTCCCGCTGTGTATAGATGGTTACGTGCGGCCTCCCGCTGTGTATAGATGGCTACGTGCAACCCCCTGCTGTGTATAGATGGCTACGTGAGGCCTCCCGCTGTATATAGATGGCTACGTGCGGCCCCCTGCTGTGTATAGATGGCTACGTGCGGCCTCCCTCTGTGTATAGATGGCTATGTGCGGCCTCCCGCTGTGTATAGATGGCTACATGCGGCCTCCCGCTGTGTATAGATGGCTACGTGCGGCCTCCCGCTGTGTATAGATGGCTACGTGCGGCCTCCCGCTGTGTATAGATGGCTACGTGCAGCCCCCTGCTGTGTATAGATGGCTACATGTGGCCTCCCTCTGTGTATAGACGGCAAAGTGCGGTCTCCCGCTGTGTATAGATGGCTACGTGCTGTTAGAACCCTCCTGTTAGTTTTTGCTATCTTGTGTTTTGCGGTCACTTGACCAGCTGCCTATATATTCCAGCTTCGCCCTTCTGGCTTTGCTGGACTTCAGTGTTTTTTGTCTGTCTCTCTAGCCAGGTGCTTCGGTGCCTATCTCTGTCTAGTTTGCGGGACCTCTAGTACTTTTTGACAGTTTGTCTTTTTGCTCTGCAACAACTTCTGTTAGGAGGTGTCCCATTTTTGTCCCAGTCCTTAGTTCTTTTAGGGATCCCTCCCTTTATTCTATAGGTCTCCGTTCAGACTAGCCGAGGACGAAGGCGGGTCTGTTGACAAGGAACAGGCTGCCCGCTACATCGTAGGGATTCAGCTTAGTCTTACTGTAGGGACAGCTTTTCCCATTCTTTCCTTAGTTTATGTTGCAGATCCTAACAGTAAGTCCAGCCCAAAAAAAAAAAAAAAAAAACTAAAAGGAAAGATATTAGGGGATCAATATGGTTTCCATCCAGGAGTTGGCTCAACGCCTGCAAGGATTGTCTCTGGAGGTGGCCGAGCATCAGCAACACGTGAGTAGCTGTCATGGAGCGCATTTTGTGGAACGGAAGGTAGGACTGCCTGATATTTTTTATGGTAAACAGAAGATTTTTTTCCTTTAAAAATGCTTGTTTGTTATATTTTTGTTTGAGATCGAGGTCCTCTGGGAATGAATCACAGCGCATTGGTTTTATTATGTCACTTTTTCTCAAAGAACCACAGGGTTGGGCCTTTTCTCTCCAACCTAATGATCCGTGTTTAAGTTCTGTTGAGGAATTTTTTTCTGCTATGGGGCTATTATATGACGATCCTGATCGAATCTCATCTGCTGCATCAGAACTTAGACATTTGAATCAGGGGTCAGATGATGTTGAAATTTATTGTACACACGTCAGGAGATAGGCTTCAGAAGTTAAGTGGAAAGATTCGTCGCTGAAAAGTTTATTTCTTGCTGGTCTGAGTGAAAGGGTTAAGGATTGGCTAATTGCATTCCCTGCACCTGAGACTCTGCAAGAAGCTATGCAGTTAGATGTTCGTGTGGACAGGAGAATAAGGTCCAGGGTCAATGATGTAAAAACTCCTGTAACTTCAGGTCCTAGTTTCCAGAAAATCTGCTCTGACAGCGGAGAACCAATGGAGGTTGGGGCGATGTCACTCCGCTCTCAAGAAAGAGAACGGAGATTCGCCGAAGGTTTGTGTCTTTATTGTGGTAAAGCTGATCATTTGATTAAGTATTGTGAGCGTCGTTTAAGTAAAGAAAAAAAAAAGGTCAGTTACGCCCGTATAGCTTGTTTATGCTCTGCAGGAGTGTTCCTTTCTGGGTGTACTACTCTGCAGGGAGAATTGATTGAATTTCAGGTATTTGTGGATTGTGGTTCAACACTTAATGTGATTGATAAAGGGTTTTTGGAAAAACTTAAATTGAAATCTAAACCTTTGTCATCTCCTATTTCTGTGGTTGCAATTGATAACACTCCTTGAAATGTATTACTCACAAGACTGCTGCATTTCCTCTCACTATCAATGGTGTTCACCAAGAAATTTTGGACTTGGCTGTTTTTGGATAATTTGCCCTCTCCAGTTGTTCTAGGATTGCCTTGGTTAAAACTGCACAAACCTTTGTTGGACTGGTCTACTAATGTGATTAAGTCTTGGAGTCCGAAGTGCTATGATAAATGTTGTATTGGTCGCATTGCGACTGTGGAAAAAGGGGAATTACCAGTACCTATTCAAGATTTTTGGAGGGTATTTTCGTAGGAGGAGTCGCAAGTTTTACCTCCTCATAGGGATTATGATTGCGAAATTGAGTTTGTTCCAAGTGCTACTCTTCCCAAAAGTCTCTTGTTTAATCTTACTATCCCTGAAAGAAAGGCCTTGGAGGAGTACATAGAGACTAGCCTGGCTGCTGGTCACATTAGACCTTCTAAGTCGCCTGTGGCAGTCGGATTCTTCTTTGTTAAAAAAAAGGACGCCGGTTTACGTCCATGTCTGGATTTTTGTGAAATTAATAAGATTACCGTACGCAATTCCTGCCGTTAATTCCTGACTTGTTTAACCAGTTAGTGGGAGCCAAGTGGTTCTCAAAAATTGATCTCCGAGGGACATACAATTTGTTACGTGTGAAGGAGGGTGGTGAATGGAAAACTGCTTTTAACACTCCGGTAGGTCATTTTGAGAATCTGGTGATGCCCTTCGGTCTTACCCATGCACCTGCATTTTTTCAGAACCTTATTAATGACATCCTGAGACCTTTGATTGGTAAGAATGTGGTTGTGTATTTGGATGACATTTTGATTTATTCACCAGGTTTAGAGTCCCATTGGCAGAGTGTATGTGAAGTTTTGCAGTTATTGAGTGATAATTCACTCTTTGCTAAGCTGGAGAAATGTGAGTTCGCTGTGCAGAAAATTCATTTTTTGGGCTACATTGTCTCCAGCGAGGGCTTTGAGATGGACCCTGTGAAAGTTCAGGCTGTGCAGGAATGGCCTAGGCCTATTGGTTTGATATCTATACAGAGGTTTTTGGATTTTGCCAATTATTACAGGAAATTCATTAAGAATTTTTCTGTAATTGTTAAACCTCTAACCGATCTCACCAGGAAAGGTGCCAATACGACCCAGTGGACTACTGAAGCCATTGAAGCGTTTGAGTATCTCAAAGAGAGGTTCTGTTCTGCCCCTATCCTTATACAGCCTGATGAGACCAAACCTTTTTTGGTCGAGGTCGATGCTTCATTGGTGGGGGTCGGAGCAGTTTTGTCTCAGGAGAACAAGGGTGGAGTACATGCTTGTGCCTTCCTTTCGAAAAAATTTTTGGAAACCGAACTGAATTATGATGTTGGAAATCGGGAGTTGCTGGCTATTAAACTTGCATTTGAACACTGGCGTCATTTTTGGAAGGCGCTAGATTTCCTATTCAGGTTTTCACAGATCATAAGAATTTGATCTATCTGGATGCTGCCAAGCGCTTGAATGCCCGTCAAGCTAGGTGGGCACTTTTTTTTTCTCGGTTTCATTTTTCTGTTACCTATATCCCTGGTACTAAGAATGTTAAAGCCGATGCTTTATCTCACAGCTTCTCTCCTACGGTCGGTACCGAGGAGGAGGAGAGCATTTTACAGAAAGGAGTTGTGGTGGCGGCATTGGACTCCGATTTGGAGAATGGGATTCTGAATGCTCAAGATGATGCTCCATCCAACACTCCCCATGGGAGGTTGTTCGTGCCTAGAGCCTTTAGGAGAGATTTGTTTGTGGAGTGTCATGAGTCTCGGTTGGCAGGTCATCCAGGAGTTTTGGAGACTAAGAGACTTATCAGTCGCAGTTTTTGGTGGCCTGGATGGCAGAAAGAAGTCATCAAGTGGGTGCGTCAGTGTACTGTGTGTGCTAGGTCAAAGGCTTCACATACTCCTGCTGCGGGGTTGCTTTGCCCTCTGGAGGTTCCTAGTGCGCCTTGGATGCATCTCTCTATGGATTTTATTACTGATCTTCCTGTGTCTGAGGGTTTTACTGTCATCTGGGAGGTCGTAGACCGTTTTAGTAAGATGTGTCATTTGGTTCCATTCATTAAGTTGCCCTGCGCCAAGACACTCGCTAAGGCGTTTGTTAAGGAGACTGTCAAGCTCCATGGCGTTCCCACGGATATTGTTTCTGATAGAGGACCGCAGTTTGTGGCTCGCTTTTGGCGTGCTTTTTGTGACAGGTTTGGAGTTCATTTGTCATTTTTGTCTGGTTATCATCCTAAGTCTAATGGACAAACTGAAAGAAAGAACCAGGATGCAGAACAGTTTTTGCGTTGTTTTGTGGCTGCTGCTGCCAGCGCACGTAGCCTCCCGAGCACTGTGCTTAGGGCTCCCTCCCTCTTAAAGGGGCTGCGTGCGCCGTCCTAAGGAGTCCCCGGCCAATGGCCGGAGGACCTCTCATATAAAAGGCACCTCCTCCAAAATGGAGGTGCCCGTGCAAGGTTGTAGCTCTGTGTTCTTAACTCTGCTTCAGCCCTCAGGTCCCGCTGCTAGTCTGACTTCCAGTCCAGTCCGCCAGCATGACTACCAGTCCAGTCCGCCAGCCTGACTACCAGTCCAGTCCACCAGCCTGACTACCAGTCCAGTCCGCCAGCCTGACTACCAGTCCGGTCCGCCAGCCTGACTACCAGTCCGGTCTGCTAGCCTGACTACCTGTGTCCGCAAGCCAAGTACACTCTCCAGCCCGACGGTTTGCCTATGGTGCTAACCCGCCAGTCTGTCTATGGGCCAGGCTTGCCTGACTACCCGGAGAACGTACCAGTTACCTTCCGTGCCTACCAGCCAGCCTACCTGGAGGCTCCTGCCAGTTACCCGTGGTGTCTGCCAGTCCGTCTTCCCGGATCACCCGTCAGCCTGCCTGCCGTGCTCATCTGCTGTACTAGTCAGTCCCTGCCTTCTGACCCATTGGAGGCACCTGCTCTCATACAAGGACTGGTCCAGAGTAGCACCTGGTCCCTCTGCTCAGTCCTTCCCTGGTTCACAGAGTCGATTGAGCCGCCGTACGACCTTGGTCAGTCCGAGTTGATACCTAGTTACGCCCCACTGGTCCCTCCTTGCCAGGTGAAGTTGTAGGCCTGCCGTTCAGACTATACTCTTTGGCTATCCCGCTTATAGTCGTGTGGTAGCCCACGTCCCTGAGTGTAACGTGCTGCGCTCACCCGTATGGCTAGCGACTCGGGCCTTGTGTATTCCTCGCTCCTCTGTGGCGGTATGGGTCCTTTCGTGTGGCTGAGCCTCCGGGCTTCTGTTGGGCCAGGAGACCTGCAATCTCCTGCCCTGCGGTATCTGCTGCTTGGTATGCAATCCCCACAGTCTCGGACTCCGGCGTCCGGTCCTCTGTGAATACTATCCAGGACGAGCTAACTCCAGCTCCAGTCCCTGGCTCTTTACTCCTTCATGTCCTACTTGACTCCACACACTGAACTCTAGACTCAGACTCTCTAACCCCGCCTTCAGATCCAGTTATAAAGGGCAGGATCCTCCCCTTTCTGGTCTGGGGCATGTAATGTGTTCCTGACCAGGAAACTCCTGTTTTGCTCCCAGACATGGTATTACTACCACTGTGGCAACCAGACCCTCTGGGGTGCCACACCGTCTTATGTCGGGGTTTTCTGAACCAGAGCACACTGCAATTTGAACTACTGGCACATTAGTTTCCCTCCGACCGGGTCAAGGTGGCGTTCATCATGTCTCACCTCACTATGGGAAGCATTGGCATTGCTAAACCCTCTATGGGAGAGAGGGGATCCCATGGTGTCCAATCTTCCAGCTTTCCTCACTACCTTCCGGAAGGTCTTCGATGAGCCCGGACGAAGGACTTCTACTGCCTCCTCATTTCTCCGACTCCGCCAAGGAAGTCTCACTGTGGGCCAGTATGCCATACAGTTCCGTACCCTCTCTTCTGAGCTTGCCTGGAACAACGAGGCCCTGGTGTCCACCTTCTGGCAGGGTCTTTCCGGACGGATCAAGGATGAGCTAGCCGGCCGGGACATTCCTACCACATTGGATGACCTGGTGTCACTAGCCACCCAGATTGACATCCGTTTCCTGGAATGAGCTAAGGAGACTACCCGGGAGAGAAGACTTCCTCGTCTTGCTCCTGTTTTCCAGAAACCTGCCTCCCAACCTGCAACTCCCCGGGCACGCTCGCCCGAACCCATGCAGATCGACCAAACCAAGATGGTCAAATCTCGCCAAGAAACACGCTGTGCCGAGGGGAGCTGTTTCTACTGTGGTAGTAAGGAGCATCTGATCCGTTCCTGCCCGGAGAAGCCGGGAAACTCCAGTGTCTAGGACTACTCGGAGAGGTCGTCCTAGGCAAGAGTAAATCCTCTCCGTTCTTGACTCTATGCGTTTCTATTTCCTGTGGAGAGACCCGCTTCTTTGAAACCGCCCACCTGGATTCCGGAGCCGCTGGGAATCTCATTTCTCAGTCACTTGTATAGAAGTATCAGATTCCCACCAAACCTCTGGCTGAACCATTGGCAGTCGCTTCCGTGGATGGAAGACTCCTTCCAGTGACCATCTCGCTCGTCACAGAGCCAGTAACCCTTCAGGTGGGAATGTTGCACTCGGAGAGGATCTCCTTCTATGTGTTATCCGGACTCTCTCACTCCCTTTTGCTAGGTCTACCCTGGCTACAGAGACATGAACCCGTTCTGAATTGGCGATCCAGTGAGGTGCTCCTTTGGGGGCAGGATTGCCATGAGACCTGCCTGGTTCCGGTTCGCCCGGTTCAACCTCCATCTACCCCGGCTAATTTACCTGGTTTACTGGCACCTTACTGGTCCTATGCAGATGTCTTCGACAAGAAGGAGGCAGAGACACTGCAACCTCATAGGCCATATGATTGCCCTATCGACCTGGTACCCGGTACCACTCCATCCCGTGGGCGTATCTACCCCTTGTCGCTGGCCGAAACCCGGGCCATGTCGGAGTACATCGAAGAAAATCTGGCTAGGTGATTCATCCAGAAATCTACATCCCCGGCTGGAGCTGGACTCTTCTCCGTAAAAAAGAAAGACGGTTCACTACGCCCCTGTATCGATTATAGGGGACTTAACCAGATTACTATCAAAAATAAATACCCCCTGCCACTCATCTTAGAGCTGTTAGACCGCCTTAAAGGTGCGAAGATCTTCACCAAGCTCAATCTTCGTGGGGCGTATAACTTGGTCCGGATCCGCCAAGGAGACGAGTGGAACACGGCATTCAATACCCGGGACAGCCACTTCGGCCTCTGTAATGCTCCAGCCGTCTTCCAAGAACTAGTTAACGACATCTTCCGTGACCTCTTATATTCATGCGTGGTGGTGTACCTGGACGACATCTTGGTCTTCTCTCCGGATCTACCCACACACCGGAGGGATGTTCATCAGGTCCTGCTTAGGCTCAGGCAGAATCACCTATACGCAAAATTTGAGAAATGCCTCTTCGAGCAGACCTCTCTTCCATTCCTGGGCTATATTATCTCTAAGACTGGTCTACGGATGGACCCCGAGAAGGTCTCTGCCGTCTTAAAGTGGCCCCGACCGGAGGGGTTGAAGGCGATTCAGCGATTCCTGGGCTTCGCTAGCTATTACCGCCTCTTCATCCCGCATTTCTCTTCCCGGACTGCAGCCATCTCTGCGCTCACCCATAAGGGTGCTAATCCTAAGGAATGGACGTCCAAAGCAGAGAAGGTCTTCCTCTCTTTAAAACAAGCCTTTTCTTCTGCCCCGATGCTGCACCGTCCGGATTGCAACAAACAGTTCTTTCTGGAGGTTGATGCTTCCTCTTCCGGAGCCGGAGCGGTGCTCACCCAGAAATCTCCATCCGGGAGAATGGTAACCTGCGGCTTCTTCTCCAAGCTCTTCTCCTCGACCGAGCGCAACTATTCCATAGGAGACCGAGAACTGCTAGCCATCAAATTGGCGCTGGAGGAGTGGCGTTACCTGCTAGTGGGGGCTCTGCACCCGGTGGTCATCTATACTGACCACAAAAACCTGGCATATCTACAAAATGCCCAAAGACTCAATCCGCGTCAGGCCCGGTGGTCTTTGTTCTTAGCCCGTTTCAACCTTACCCTACATTACCGCCCTGCGGACAAGAACGTTAAAGCCGAAGCTTTGTCCCGATCCTTCCTGTCTTCCGATCAAGAGGAGGAGCCTATGCATGTCATCGATCCCTCCAAAGTGATGGGTGTGGCTCCCTTGGACCTGTCTCATCTCTCACCCGGTAAGACGTTTGCATCTGTTCCGGATCGTAAGAAGGTTCTTCACTGGGGTCATTCATTTAAACTAGCCGGCCATGCTGGCCAGCGGAGGACCTTCCTGCTCATTACCCGGCATTACTGGTGGCCTTCCCTGCGCAAGGATGTTGTAGACTTCGTCACAGCCTGTTCATCCTGTGCCGCAACAATGTTCCCAGACGTCTTCCAGCCGGCCGTATCCTGCCTCTTCCCGTACCTGCTGCCCCGTGGCAACACATTGCTGTGGACTTTATTACTGATCTCCCTGTTTCTGCTGGTTGTACTGTCATTTGGGTGGTCGCTGACCGCTTTTCTAAAATGGCCCACTTTATCCCTCTGCCTGGTCTCCCATCTGCATCTGTGCTGGCTAAGGACTTCATCCATCACATCTTTTGTCTCCACGGCCTACCCCTCCACATTGTGTCTGATCGAGGGGTCCAGTTCACTTCACGCTTCTGGAGAGCTACGTGTAAGCAGCTGGATGTCTCCCTGGATTTCTCCTCTGCTTATCATCCTCAGTCCAATGGCCAAGTGGAAAGTATCAACGAGATCCTTACCAGCTTCCTCCGGCATTTCGTCAACGCTCACCATACCGATTGGGTAGAGCTCCTACTATGGGCCGAGTTCTCCTACAATAACCATGTGAGCGAATCTTCTTCCAAGTCCCCATTCTTTGTGGTCTACGGTCAACACCCCCAGATTTCGTTTCCCGTCTCCGCTTCAGTGGACAATCCTGCCGCGGAGTCTCTGGTCAGCGAATTTTCCACCATTTGGGAGGACACTAGATCAGCACTTCTTCAATCCTCTGAGCGGATGAAGAGACATGCTGATAAGAGACGTCTGGATCCGCCTCAATTCCGTCCGTGAGACAAGGTTTGGCTCTCCTCCAAACATGTTCGTTTCAAAATAACCTCCTATAAGTTGGGTCCACGGTTCATCGGTCCATTTGAAGTCCTCAAGCAAATCAATCCAGTGGCCTACAAGTTAAAACTCCCGGCCACCTTACGGATTCCCAACTCCTTCCACGTATCTCTCCTCAAACCGGTTGTTCTTAATTCTTTTTCCGACGATCCAGGTACCTCCCAAGCTCCGGTCTCCGCTGAGGACGTTTTTGAGGTAGAGAACATTCTGGCCACCAAGAGTGTAAGAGGAAAACCCTTTTTTCTGGTGGATTGGAAGGGGTTTGGCCCAGAGGAGAGAACTTGGAAACCCAGGGAGAACATCCAGGCCCCCTTCTCCTTAAAAAATTTTTTTCGGGCCTAAAAAAGAGGGGGCGTAAAGGGGGGGTACTGTAGCATCGGAGTCTCTGCCCCCTGACAGGCAGAGACGCCGTTCCCCTTACCGCCACGCTCCTGGCCTGGCATCTTCCGGCCCTCCTGCTGCTGCCGGCGCGCGCAGCTTCCCGAGCACTGTGCTTAGGGTGCGCACGCACTCCCTCCCTCTTAAAGGGGCCACGCGCGCCGTCCTAAGGAGTCCCCGGCCAATGGCCGGAGGACCTCTCATATAAAAGGCACCTCCTCCAAAATGGAGGTGCCCGTGCAAGGTTGTAGCTCTGTGTTCTAAACTCTGCTTCAGCCCTCAGATCCCGCTGCTAGTCTGACTACCAGTCCAGTCCGCCAGCCTGACTACCAGTCTAGTCCGCCAGCCTGACTACCTGTCCAGTCCGCCAGCCTGACTACCAGTCCAGTCCGCCAGCCTGACTACCTGTCCGGTCCGCCAGCATGACTACCAGTCCAGTCCGCCAGCATGACTACCAGTCCAGTCCGCCAGCCTGTCTACCTGTGTCCGCCAGCCAAGTACACTCTCCAGCCCGATGGTCTGCCTACGGTCCTAACCCGCCAGTCTGTCTATGGGCCAGGCTTGCCTGCCTACCCGGAGAACGTACCAGTAATCTTCCGTGCCTACCAGCCAGCCTACCTGGAGGCTCCTGCCTTTTACCTGTGGTGTCTGCCAGTCTGTCTTCCCGGATCACCCGTCAGCCTGCCTGCCGTGCTCATCTGCTGTACTGGTCAGTCCCTGCCTTCTGACCCGTGGGAGTCACCTGCTCTCATACAAGGAGTGGTCCAGAGTAGCGCCTGGTCCCTCTGCTCGGTCCTTCCCTGGTTCATGGAGTTGATTGAGCCGCCGTGCAACCTTGGTCAGTCCGAGTTGATACCTAGTTATGCCCCTCTGGTCCCTCCTTGCACTGCAGCTCAGAGGTTCCACCACCCGGATCCGTAACAACTATCATATGATCTATCACAGGGGATCATGTGACATGTCACATGATACATCAGGTGTGTGTGGAGAGGGGGGCCCACGCCTTCTAAACTGCCCGGGGCCCTTACTACTCTTAATCCACCCCTGGGTGCAAGGCGCAGAGGCTTTCTCTCACGGATCACCTCCTTTGAACACTCCTGGACCCGGATGTCGATCCATGTGGCCAATGACACCAGGTCGTCCAGAGAGGTGGGTATGTCACGACCAGCTAGCTCATCCTTGATCTGCCCAAAGAGCCTCGCTGTTCCAGGCAAGTTCTGATGTGAGGGTGCGGAAACGCACAACATACTGGCCCACAGTGAGGCTCTCTTGGCGGAGTCGAAGGAGAGAGGAGGCAGTCGAGGATGTGCGTTGGGGTCATCGAAAACCCTCCGGAAAGCTGCAAGGAAAGCCTGGAGATTGGACACCACAGGATCCCCTCTCTCCCACAGAGGATTAAGCCATTGCTTCTCCGGTGAGATGAGACAATAACGAATGCCATTTTAGCCCAGTCCGAAGCGAACTGATGAGCCAGGAGCTCAAAGTGCAGCATGCACTGGTTGATGAAATCCCGACATAGCCCCCCTATGTTGGGGCTTCAAAGCATGGAGAAGCAGATAGTCAGGGTCCAATGCTGGGTGCCACACCGCTGCTGGTGCTGGGAAGAGGTGCCACCGAAGCGGGAGCCGCTTGGTTAGAGGCGGACACAGCCGGGGAGGACAGTGCATCCAAATGGGAATTTACAGTCCGCAGGTAGTACATGATAGTATCCTGTTGATATCTCTGGCGGGAGACCTCTTGGTATAGGTCTGTAAGCAAGGGAGCCTGGGAGCCACCGGATTTCATGGTGCCTGTGCAAACTGTTACGGGTCCGGATGCTGGAACCACTGTGCCGTGGTACAAGGAGGGACCAGAGGGGCGTGACCAAGGGCCTAACCGGACTGACCCTGGCTACACGGTGGCTTAGCCGACTCTGTGAACCAAGGAGAGACCGGGAAGGTGGACCAGGTGCCACTCTGGGACCGACCTTGTGTGAGAGCAGGCAACTCCCATGGTCCAGATAGCTGAAGCAGACTGGCATGGCTGATGGGCAGGCAGATGAGCATGGCTGATCGGCAAGCAGATGGAAAGGCTCGGCTTGCGGGCTGACTGGCGGGCACGGCTGATAGACAGCATGGTGGGCACGGCTGGGACCTGAGGGCTGGAGAGAGTGTTAGCACATAAACTACAACAGTGCACAGGCACCTCCACCGTGGGGGAGGTGCATTAAATAACAGGTGTCCTGCTGCCATTGGCCGGGGACATTTTAGGATGGCGCTCGGGGCCCCTTTAAGAAGCAGGAACCGCAAGCGCACGCCCTAAGCACGGTGCCTGGGGATCTGCGCGGGGTGCGCACATCCCGGGCCAGCATTGCATGAGCAGGAAGTGGAGCGGAGGAAACCGGGCCGCGGTGGTAAGGGGATGTGCATCTCTGCAGGGCAGGAGGCAGAGACGCTGACGCTACATAGAGCCAAGGGACTTAAGTGATGATACTTGTTGCACCTCACCCTATATGTAGAAACGTGGGGTATATGTTTGTTTTTTAAGTCACTCTCTGACTCACCATCAGGGTGTGAATAGGTAGTACACTGTATATTTTTTATAAGCAGGATTGTTTAATAAAGGTTAAGTTTTATTCCTTTGTCAGTGAGTTTTCTAACTTTGGGGATAGGTGAACTAGAACTTCAGTGAACTGCATTGTACCATACAACTCTAAACAAAATAGTGCAGCAGAAAGAAGGGACAGGACACTTTGTGAAAGTGGAAGGAGTATGCCATTTGACGAAGATTTGCCAACAACATATTGGGGCGAAGCAATCATGACAGCTTGCTATCTTCAAAACAGAATACCAGGTAAATCTACTATGAAAACTACATTTGAGCAATAGAACAGCAAGAAGCCTGACCTACAACACATAAGAATATTAGGAAGTAAATTATTTGTACTGTGGTAAAGCGGCTTGCTCGGATATATGTGGAGGTAGACAGGGAACACTGGCTCTTTAAATTTCGGGTTGGTTTATTAAAAAGTCATAAACCAACCTGGAGTCCATAAAGCAAACACAGCCCATTCGGCATAATGGCAAAACAAAATACAAAGATGCAGCACAGTCCGTGTATCGACCGGGGTCCGGCCACTCCGGGTTTGCCACACACGGTTCAGCACAACACATGCAAACTCCTCTCTGGAGCAAGCCTCTCCAGATACTGAACCACACCTGAGTCCCAAGGCTGGCTATTTAAAGCCCAGACCACTCCCTGGGGTGGAGATATGGTGAATGGCCTCCCGCCCGCACTTTAGCCATTTCTTTAACCTATTAAACATGAACTTTTAAATATGGCTGCTTAACCCTCTCTGCACCTACCATGCAGGAGAAAAACTTCCATGTTTCACATTACTGAAGCTAATAGCCTCAGTGAAACATATCTCCCCTCCAGTATTCTGTCAGCTACTTTGCTATAGTACATATTCCAAAAGTAAAAACAACCAAGCAGGAATCTCATGCAAAAGAAGGTATCCTGGTGGGCTACAGGAAACCCAGAAAGGATATAGAATCCTGCACCCAGAAATGAACAAGGTCACAATAAGCAGAGATATAATGATTGCTGAGAACTTTGTGTTGCTCAAGTTTCATGACATCATTCCAGTAATCCAGCTGAGGCAACAACAATCTCAGTCATAATTTCAAAATAACAAGAAAAAGGATGTAGAAGTTTGGTTAGGTTCTTCAACCACTGAAGTAGCCACAGAAAAATCCGGTGAACCTGTAGTCAGGAGATCGTTGAGATCAAACAAGGGTACACCATGTTACGGATCCGGGTGGTGGAACCTCTGTGCTGCGGTGCAAAGAGGGAGACAGAGGGGCGTAACTAAGTATCAACTCGGACCGACCTAGGTCGTATGGTGGCTAACGACTCCGTGACCAGGGAGGGACCGAGCAGAGGGACCAGGTGCTACTCTGGGGACAACCTTGTAAGAGAGCAGGTGACTCCCACGGGTCAGATGGCTGGGACTGACCGATATTGCAGATGGGCACAGAAGGCAGGCTGACAAGTGATCCGGGTAGATTAACTGGCAGAGACAGCAGGCGACAGTCGGGAGCATCTAGATAGGCTGTCAGGTGGTCACGGCAAGTGACGGGAAGGAGCCTCCAGGTAGGCTGACAGGTGGTCACGGCAAGTGACAGGCAGGAGCCTCCAGGTAGGCTGTCAGGTGGTCACGGCAAGTGACAGGCGGGAGCCTCTAGGTAGGCTGTCAGGTGGTCACGGCAAGTGACAGGCGGGAGCCTCTAGGTAGGCTGTCAGGTGGTCACGGCAAGTGACGGGCAGGAGCCTCCAGGTAGGCAGACAGGTGGTCACGGCAAGTGACGGGCAGGAGCCTCCAGGTAGGCAGACAGGTGGTCACAGCAAGTGACAGCAGGAGCCTCCAGGTAGGCAAGGCAGGTAGCAAGCAGGGGCCTCCAGGTAGGCACGGCAGGTAACAGGCAGGTGCTTTCAGGTAAGCAGGAGGGCAAAGCCCATAGACAGACTGGCGGACAGAACGGAAGACAGACTGTCGGGCTGGAGTGTAGTCAGGCTGGCGGACTGGACTGATAGTCAGGCTGGCGGGCAGGACTAGTAGTCAGGCTAGCAGCGGGACCTGAGGGCTGAAGCAGAGGTAAGTACACTGTGCATCAACTATTGCTCGGGCACCTCCATATTGGAGGAGGTGCTTTATATATGGGAGGACCTCCGGAAATTGGCCGGGGACTCCTTAGTGCGGCGCGCGTGGCCCCTTTAAGAGGGAGTGAGCGTGCGCGCTCCCTAAGCACAGTGCCTGGGAAGCTGCACGTTTCGGGAGAAGCAGGAAGAGTAGCGCTGGAGGACGCCGGCCGGGGAGCGCAGCGGTGAGAGGGACGGCGTCTTTGCCTGGTAGGGGCAGAGACGCCGATGCTACAGTACCCCCCCTTTACGCCCCCTCTTTTTAGGCCAGAAAGAAATTTTTCAAGGAGAAGCGGGGCATGAATGTTCTTCCAGGGTTCCCAAGTTCTCTCCTCTGGGCCAAACCCCTTCCAATCCACCAGAAAAAAGGTTTTTCCTCTTACACTCTTGGTGGCCAGAATGTTCTCTACCTCAAAAACGTCCTCAGCGGAAACCGGAGCAGGGGGAGTACCTGGATTGTTGGAAAAAGAATTAAACACAACTGGTTTGAGGAGAGATACGTGGAAGGAGTTAGGAATCCGTAAGGTAGCCGGGAGTTTTAATTTGTAGGCCACTGGGTTTATTTGTTTGAGGACTACAGATGGACCGATGAACAGAGGACCCAACTTGTAGGAGGGTATTTTGAGCCGAACATGTTTGGAGGAGAGCCAAACCTTGTCTCCCGGATGGAATTGAGGCGGATCCAGACGTCTCTTGTCAGCATATCTCTTCATCCGCTTGGAGGACTGAAGAAGTGCGGACCTAATATTTTCCCAAATGGTGGAAAATTCGCTGACCAGAGACTCCGCGGCAGGGTTGTCCACAGAAGCGGAGACGGGAAACGGAGTCTGGGGATGTTGACCATAGACTACAAAGAACGGGGACTTGGAAGTTGATTCGCTCTCATGGTTATTATAGGAGAATTCGGCCCATGGTAGGAGGTCCACCCAATCGGTATGGTGAGCATTAACAAAGTGCCGGAGGTAGCTGGTAAGGATCTGGTTGATACGCTCCACTTGGCCATTGGACTGTGGATGGTAAGCAGAGGAGAAATCCAGGGTGACATCCAGCAGTTTATACGTAGCGCTCCAGAAGCGTGAGGTGAACTGAACCCCTCGATCCGACACAATGTGGAGGGGTAAGCCATGGAGACGGAAGATGTGAAGGAAGAAGTCCTTAGCCAGCTCTGATGCAGACAGGAGACCAGACAGAGGGATGAAGTGGGCCATTTTAGAAAAGCGGTCGGCGACCACCCAAATGACTGTACAGCCGGCAGAAACAGGGAGATCTGTAATAAAGTCCATAGCAATGTGTTGCCAAGGGGCAGCAGGTACGGGAAGAGGCAGGAGGTGACCGGCTGGAAGATGTCTGGGAACTTTGTTGCGGGCACAAGACGAACAGGCCGAGACGAAGTCTACCACATCCTTGCGCAGGGTAGGCCACCAGTAATGCCGGGTAATGAGCAGGAAAGTTTTCTTCTGACGGCATGGCCGGCTAGTTTAGATGAATGACCCCAGTGAAGAATCTTTTCCCAATCTGGAACTGCTACAAACGTCTTACTGGGTGGGAGACGAGTCAGATCTAAGGGGGCCATACACATCACTTTGGAGGGGTCGATGATGTGCATAGGCTCCTCCTCTAGATCGGAAGACAGGAAGGATCGGGACAAGGCGTCAGCTTTAACATTCTTGTCCGCTGGGCGGAAATGTAGGATGAAGTCGAAGCGAGCGAAGAACAAAGACCAACGGGCCTGACGTGGATTGAGTCTTTGGGCATTCTGGAGATATGCAAGGTTTTTGTGATCAGTATAGGTGATCACTGGGTATACACTGTGTACAGAATTATTAGGCAAATGAGTATTTTGCTCACATGATACTTTTTATATATGTTGTCCTACTCCAAGCTGCATAGGCTTGAGAGCCAACTACCAATTAAGTAAATCTGGTGATATGCATCTCTGTAATGAGGAGGGGTGTTGACTAATGACATCAACACCCTATATAAGGTGTGCTTAATTATTAGGAAACTTCCTTTCCTTTGGCAAAATGGGTCAGAAGAGAGATTTGACGGGCTCTGAAAAGTCCAAAATTGTGAAATGTCTTGCAGAGGGGTGCAGCAGTCTTGAAATTTCCAAACTTTTGAAGCGTGATCACCGAACAATCAAGCGTTTCATGGAAAATAGCCAACAGGGTCGCAAGAAGTGTGTTGGCCAAAAAAGGTGCAAAATAACTGCCCATGAATTGAGGAAAATCAAGCGTGAAGCTGCCAAGATGCCATTCGCCACCAGTTTTGCCATATTTCAGAGCTGCAACGTTACTGGAGTATCAAAAAGCACAAGGTGTGTGATACTCAGGGACATGGCCAAGGTCAGGAAGGCTGAAAAAGGACCACCTTTGAACCAGAAACAAAAGATAAAACGTCAAGAATGGGCCAAGAAATATCTTAAGACTGATTTTTCAAAGGTTTTATGGACTGATGAAATAAGAGTGACTCTTGATGGGCCAGATGGATGGGCCAGAGGCTGGATCAGTAAAGGGCAGAGAGCTCCACTCCTACTCAGATGCCAACAAGGTGGAGGTGGGGTACTGGTATGGGCTGGTATCATCAAAGATGAACTTGTGGGACCTTTTCGGGTTGAGGATGGAGTATAGCTCAACTCCCAGACCTACTGCCAGTTTCTGGAAGACAACTTCTTCAAGCAGTGGTACAGGAAGAAGTCGGTATCGTTCAAGAAAAACATGATTTTCATGCAGGACAATGCTCCATCACATGCAGCCAACTACTCCACAGCATGGCTGGCCAGTAAAGGTCTAAAAGATGAAAAAATAATGACATGGCCCCCTTGTTCACCTGATCTGAACCCCTTAGAGAACCTGTGGTCCATCATAAAATGTGAGATCTACAGGGAGGGAAAACAGTACACCTCTCAGAACAGTGTCTGGGAGGCTGTGGTGGCTGCTGCACGCAATGTTGATCGAAAACAGATCAAGCAACTGACAGAATCTATGGATGGAAGGCTGTTGAGTGTCATCATAAAGAAAGGTGGCTATATTGATCACTAATTTTTTTGGTTTTTGTTTTTGCATGTCAGAAATGTTTATTTCTAAATTTTGTGCACTGATATTGGTTTACCTGGTGAAAATAAACAAGTGAGATGGGATTATATTTGTTTTTTATTAAGTTGCCTAATAATTCTGCACAGTAATAGTTACCTGCACAAACAGATATCCTCCTAAGATATCCAAATCTAAAAAAACCCCACTCTAACTTCCAAAAATATTAAGCTTGGATATTTATGAGTCTTTTGGGTTGATTGAGAACATAGTTGTTGATCAATAATAAAAATGATCCTCTAAAATACAACTTGCCTAATAATTCTGCACACAGTGTAGAGCCCCTTCAAGCAGGTAACGCCACTCCTCCAGCGCCAATTTGATGGCTAGCAGTTCTCGATCTCCTATGGAATAGTTGCGCTCAGACGAGGAGAAGAGTTTGGAGAAGAAGCTGCAGGTTACCATTCTCCTGGATAAAGATTTTTGGGTGAGCACCGCTCCGGCTCCGGAGGAGGAAGCATCAACCTCCAGGAAGAACTTTTTGTTGCAGTCCGGACGGTGCAGCACTGGGGCAGAGGAGAAGGCTTGATTTAAGGAAAGGAAGGCCTCCTCAGCTTCGGGCGGCCATACCTTGGGATTTGCTACCTTACGGGTGAGCGCAGAGATGGGAGCAGTCCGGGAAGAGAAATGCGGGATGAAGAGACGGTAGTAGTTGGCGAAGCCCAGGAATCGCTGAATCGCCTTCAACCCCTCCGGACGGGGCCACTTTAAGATGGCAGAGAGCTTCTCGGGGTCCATTCGTAGACCTGTCTGGGAGATAATATAGCCCAGGAACGGAAGGGAGGTCTGCTCGAAGAGGCACTTCTCAAATTTGGCATAGAGGTGATTCTGCCTGAGCCTAAGCAGGACCTGACGAACATCCCTCCGGTGTGTGGGAAGGTCCGGAGAGAAGACCAAGATGTCGTCCAGGTACACCACCAAGCAGGAATATAGAAGATCACGGAAAATGTCATTGACTAATTCTTGGAAGACGGCGGGAGCATTGCAGAGACCGAAGGGCATCACACGGTATTCATAGTGACCGTCCCGGGTATTGAATGCCGTCTTCCACTCGTCTCCTTGAGGGATCCAGTTCTCTATCTCCTATGGAGTAGTTGCGCTCAGACGAGGAGAAGAGTTTGGAGAAGAAGCCGCAGGTTACCATTCTCCTGGATGAAGATTTTTGGGTGAGCACTGCTCCGGCTCTGGAGGAGGAAGCATCAACCTCCAGGAAGAACTTTTTGTTGCAGTCTGGACGGTGCAGCACTGGGGCAGAGGAGAAGGCTTGCTTTAAGGAAAGGAAGGCCTCCTCAGCTTCGGGTGGCCATACCTTGGGATTTGCTCCCTTACGGGTGAGTGCAGAGATGGGAGCAGTCCAGGAAGAGAAGTGCGGGATGAAGAGACGGTAGTAGTTGGCGAAGCCCAGGAATCGCTGAATCGCCTTCAACCCCTCCGGACGGGGCCACTTTAAGACGGCAGAGAGCTTCTCGGGGTCCATTCGTAGACCTGTCTGGGGGATAATATAGCCCAGGAACGGAAGGGAGGTCTGCTCGAAGAGGCAATTCTCAAATTTGGCATAGAGGTGATTCTGCCTGAGCCTAAGCAGGACCTGACGAACATCCCTCCAGTGTGTGGGAAGGTCCGGAGAGAAGACCAAGATGTCGTCCAGGTACACCACCAAGCAGGAATATAGAAGGTCACGCAAAATGTCATTGACTAATTCTTGGAAGACGGCGGGAGCATTGCAGAGACTGAAGGGCATCACACGGTATTCATAGTGACCATCCTGGGTATTGAATGCCGTCTTCCACTCGTCTCCTTGAAGGATCCGGACCAGGGGGTATTTGTTTTTGACCGTGATTTGATTGAGTCCTCTATAGTCAATACAGGGGCGTAGCGAGCTATCCTTCTTCTTGACGAAGAAGAATCCGGCTCCAGACGGGGAGGTAGATTTCCAGATGAATCCCCTTGCCAGATTTTCCTCAATGTACTCTGACATGGCCCGGGTTTTGGCCGACGACAACGGGTAAATACCCCCACGGGATGGAGTGGCTCCGGGTACCAGGTCGATCGGGCAATCATATGGCCTATGAGGTGGCAGTGTCTCTGTTTCCTTTTTGTCGAAGACATCTGCATAGGACCAGTAAGGTGCCGGTAAATCGGGTAGATTAGCCGGGGTGGGTGGAGAACGAACCGGGCGGACCGGGACCAGGCAGGTCTTATGGAAATCCTGCCCCCAACGGACAACTTCACCGGATTGCCAATTCAGCACAGGTTCATGTTTCTGAAGCCAGGGTAGACCTAGCAATAGGGAGTGAGAGAGACCGGAAAGCACATGGAAGGAGATCCTCTCAGAGTGCAGCATTCCCACCTGCAGGGTTATAGGTTCTGTGACGAGCAGGATGGTCACCGGTAGGAGTCTTCCATCCACGGAGGTGACTGCAAATGGTTCAGCCAGAGGTTTGGTGGGAATGTGATATTTCTCTACCAGGGACTGGGAAATGAGGTTCCCAGCAGCTCCGGAATCTAGGTGTGCATTTTCAAAGTAGCGGTTCTCTCCCCAGGAGATGGAGACAGGCAAAGTCAGGGAAGGAGAGGGTTTACTTTTGCCTAGGATGACCTCTCCGAGCGGTCCTAGACACTGGCGTTTCCCGGCTTCACCAGGCAGGAACGGATGAAGTGCTCCTTACTGCCACAGTAGAAACAGCTCCCCTCGGCTCGGCGTGACTCTTGGAGAGATTTGACCATCTTGGTCTGGTCGACCTGCATAGGTTTGGGCGAGCGTGCCCGGGGAGTTGCTAATTGAGAGGCAGGTCTCTGGAAAGTAGGAGCAAAACGAGGAAATATTCGCTCCCGGGTAGTCTCTTTAGCACGTTCCAGGACACGGATGTCGATCCGAGTAGCTAGCGACACCAGGTCATCCAGGGTGGTAGGAATGTCTCGGCCGGCGAACTCATCCTTAATCCGACCGGAAAGGCCCTCCCAGAAGATGGACACCAGGGCCTCGTTGTTCCAGGCAAGCTCAGAAGCGAGGGTACGGAACCGTATGGCACATTGGTCCACGGTGAGACTCCCTTGGCGGATACGAAGCAGAGAGGAGGCAGCAGAGGATTTTCGTCCTGGTTCATCGAAGACTTTCCGGAAAGCAGAGAGGAAAGACAATAGATCGGACACCAGGGGATCCCCTCTCCCCACAGGGGATTTAGCCATGCCAGTGCTTCTCCAGTGAGATGGGACATGGTGAATGCCACCTTGGCCCGGTCGGAGATGAACTAGTATGCAAAGAGTTCAAAGTGCAGGGTGCACTGGTTTATGAAACCCCGAGCTAAAGCGGGGTCGCCAGCAAAACGTGGAGGTGCCGAGAGCCGGGGTCCATAGCCGGATGCCATAATAGGACTGGGTTGCGGTGCCGTGGGAGCAGGCATCGCTGGACCAGAGACGGACACAGACGGGTCGGACAATGCGCCTAGGCGAGAGTTAACAGACCGTAGAAAGGACAGGACCGACTCCTGTTGAACTCTCTGACGTAAGACCTCCTGGTGCAGATCGGAGAATGCGGGGGTCTGGAGGCCCCCGTGTTCCATTGCCCGAGCAAACTGTTACGGATCCGGGTGGTGGAACCTCTGTGCTGCGGTGCAAGGAGGGACCCAGAGGGGCGTAACTAAGTATCAACTCGGACCGACCTAGGTCGTACGGCGGCTAACGACTCCGTGACCAGGGAGGGACCGAGCAGAGGGACCAGGTGCTACTCTGGGGACGACCTTGTAAGAGAGCAGGTGACTCCCACGAGTCAGATAGCTGGGACTGACCGATACTGCAAAATGGGCACAGCAGGCAGGCTGACGAGTGATCCGGGTAGATGAACTGGCAGAGACAGCAGGCGACAGGCAGGAACCTCTAGGTAGGCTGACAGGTGGTCACGGCAAGTGACGGGAAGGAGCCTCCAGGTAGGCTGACAGGTGGTCACGGCAAGTGACAGGCAGGAGCCTCTAGGTAGGCTGTCAGGTGGTCACGGCAAGTGACGGGCAGGAGCCTCCAAGTAGGCAGACAGGTGGTCACGGCAAGTGACGGGCAGGAGCCTCCAGGTAGGCAGACAGGTGGTCACAGCAAGTGACAGCAGGAGCCTCCAGGTAGGCATGGCAGGTAGCAAGCAGGGGCCTCCAGGTAGGCACGGCAGGTAACAGGCAGGTGCTTCCAGGTAAGCAGGCGGGCAAAGCCCATAGACAGACTGGCGGACTGAACTGAAGACAGACTGTCGGGCTGGAGAGTAGTCAGGCTGGCGGACTGGACTGATAGTCAGGCTGGCGGGCAGGACTAGTAGTCAGGCTAGCAGCGGGACCTGAGGGCTGAAGCAGAGGTAAGTACACTGTGCATCAACTATTGCTCGGGCACCTCCATATTGGAGGAGGTGCTTTATATATGGGAGGACCTCCGGCAATTGGTCGGGGACTCCTTAGGGCGGCGCGCGCGGCCCCTTTAAGGAGGGAGCGTGCGCGCTCCCTAAGCACAGTGCCCGGGAAGCTGCGCGCGCCGGGAGAAGCAGGAAGAGGAGAGCTGGAGGACGCCGGGTGGGGAGCGCGGCGGTGAGAGGGACGGCGTCTCTGCCTGTCAGGGGGAAGAGACGCTGATGCTACACACCAGCTAAGCGCCTATCCTACTTTATCAAAACACTACCTGAGTCAGAGCTGCCGTCATTGGATGAGATGCAACAACTACTTGTCCATGAAAAACTGAAGTGGACTAATGCTGCTAATGAGGAAATGAAGCCCCTTCATCAACTTAAAACTTGGAAACTCACCAAACTACCACAAGGCAAGTGTAGCATCAGCGTCTCTGCCTCCTGATATGCAGAGACGCCGTCCCTCTCACCTTTCTGTTCAGAGCACGGCGTCCTCCTGCGCTCCTTCCCTCGCTGCTGCCGGCGCGCACTCCTTCCCGGGCACTGTGCTTAGGGCGCGTGCGCGCGCTCCCCCTCTCTTAAAGGGGCCGCGCGCGTCATCCTAAGGGGTCCCCGGCCAATTGCCGGAGGACTTCCCATATATAAGGCACCTCCTCCAAAATGGAGGTGCCCGAGCAAAGTTGTTTGCATTGTGTCTCACCTGTGCTTCAGCCCTCAGGTTCCGCAGCTAGCCTGACTCCTCGTCCTGCCTGCCAGCCTGTTACCTGCTGCGTCTGTCTGACCGCTCACCTGGGAGCGTCCACCAGTAACCTGACTATTACCTGCCTCATCTGTCAGACCGCTCACCTGGGAGCGTCCACCAGTTACCTGCCTGTTACCGGCCTCGTCTCTCTGCCCGCTCACCTGGGAGCGCCCACCAGTTACCTGCCAGTTACCCGCCTCGTCTGTCTGCCCGCTCACCTGGGAGCACCTGCCTGTTTCCTGCCAGCCTGCCTGGAGACCCTGCCGTCACTTGTTGTCACCATCTTCCTGGTAAAACCTATAGACTGCTACCTGCCCTGCTTTCTCGAACTGTGTCCACCTGCCAGCTACCAGAGACTTCCGCCTGCTTGCCGTGTCCATCCGCCATACCGGTCAGTCCCAGCCATCTGACCCGTGGGAGCCACCTGCTCTCTTACAAGGTCGTCCCCAGAGTAGCACCAGGTCCCTCAGCCCGGATCCTCCCTGGTCACGGTGTCGTTTGCTGCCGTACGACCAGGGTCGGTTCGGGTGGATACTTAGTCACGCCCCTCTGGGTCCCTCCTTGCACCTCGGCACAGAGGTTCCACCACCCGGCCCCATAACAGCAAGAAAGCAATCAAATGTAATTGTTTTTTAAGACCAAGTATGAATCTGAAGGCAAGGTTCACAGATTTAAAGCAAGATTAGTTGCAAAAGGATATGCTCAGAAATATGGTGAAGATTATGATGCCACATTTTCTCCGGTTGCTAAGCAGACCACATTCAGGACTCTAACGGCTATTGCTGCTGTACGAAAGATGTTTGTCAGACATTTGATATCAAAACTGCCTTATTAAATGGTCACTTTGAAGAGGGCTTGTACATGACTCAACTTGAGGGTTATATCAAAGAGGGTGAAGAGAATCTTGTCTGCAAACTGCAAAAATCTCTCTATGGTCTTAATCAATTGGCAAGAGCATGGAATAAAGTCTTATTGGAAGAAGGATTTAAAAGAGGTCAAGCAGATCTGTGTTTACAAAATGTACAGATGGAAAGTGGATGTATATTCGCTTATATGTGGAAAATGTGTTTATGGTTCAAGAGGAAAGTAGGCATTAGTTCTACCGTTAATAGGTTTCCAGGAGTCCATCATGACAGCACCATCAGGAGGTCGTCCTTCATATCCTTGATAGAGACAGGAACATGCAAGAGGTTAAAAGGTCCCTCCCTCCACCCAAACCCTAGTTATTTTCCAAGTATCACACAGGATGGATGTAACTCTATTTTAATTTAGTTTGCTTCTATCTTTGTTACCTTCACATAGCAGACTGGAATATTAGGGAGGGAATATAATAGGTGCTGTCATGATGGACTCCTGGAAAACCTATTACTGGTAGGACTAATGCCTACTTTCCAGGACGTCCCTCCTGACAGCACCATCAGGAGAATACCAGAGTATACAGTCAGGGTGGGACTACTGCTTGGAGGACCTTTCTTCTCCATTTTTTGGCCTGATGGAATGTCCAGGTTATAGTGTCTGCAAAAGGTGTTTAGACTTGTCCATGTTGCAGCTCTGCAGATCTGGTCCACTGAGGCCCCTGCTTGTTCTGCTCATGATATGGCTACTGCTCTAGTCGAATAGGCCCTGATTTTATCTGGAAGGGATCTTCCTTAAGATGAATAGGCCAGACTTATCACTGACCTAACCCACCTTGCCAGTGTTGTGTTTGATGTCTTTTTCCCCTTGCTTTTGCCTGCAAACTGTACGAATTGGTTAGGGTCTACTTGCCAGTCCTTTGTTGTCTCCAAGTATTGGAGGACTACTTTCCTGACATCCAGGGAGTGAAACGTCAGTTCTTGATTATTTTTATGGCCTTGGCAAAAAGAGGGTAAGATTATTTCCTGACTCATATGAAAAGTTGTTACTACTTTTGGTAAAAAAGCTGGATCTAGCCTGAGGATAATGTAGTTGCCTTGGATCCTTAGTTATGGATCTTTGACTGAGAATTCTTTTATTTCTCCTATCCACCTTGCTGTCATTATAGCTACCAGAAAAGCCGTTTTTGAGGAGAGAAATTTTATGCTTGAATCTTCGAGGGGTTCATAAGGTTGTTTACATAGACCATTTAGGACTATATTTAAATCCCATGGTGGAAAGTAGGTTTTAACTGTATGTCTCATCCTACTTGTGGCCTTAATGAATCTTTCAATTCATGGATGACCCGCTAGTGGATAGTCCATGAAGGCGCTTAAGGCTGCAATTTGCCCCTTTAGGGTGCTAGGTCTTAGTCCTTTAGCAAATCCCATCTGTAGAAACTCTAGTATTTTTGGAATGTTATGACTAGAAATCTCTGTCATCGTTTCTTGATACTGTGCACAATTATTTTTCCAGATTTTCATGTATATTGCCGTTGTTACTGGCGTTCTACTATTTTGCATAGTTGATATGACGGAATCTGAAAGCCCTTTATATCTCAAGATCTGCCTCTCAGGATCCAGACAGATAGTTGGAGGAACTTTACGTTGGGATGGTGTATCGGCCCCTGGATTAGCAGATCCTGTCTCTCTGAAAGGATGATTGGATCTTCTAGGGACATCTTTTTCAGCAAAGGAAACAGGAATTAAGGGCAAGGGAGGAAAGGCATATGCCAGGTCCATGTCCCATTTCTGGGACAAAGCATCTACCCCTGTCGGCCTGTCTTTTGGATTGAGGGAGAAGAATTTTGCAGTTTTTGCTTTTTTTTCCTTGTTGCAAACAGATCCCACTGAGGATGTATTATGCGATGGAATTCTTCCCAGTTAAGTTCCCATTCTGACTGTTGCACTGTTTCCCAACTGAGGAAACCTGCCACAGAGTTCTGAGACCCCTTCAGGTGTATTGCTGTTACTGTTTCTTCTGCCCAATGAAAAATCTTTCCTGCTAAATCTTGCAGATGGCAATGTCTTGGTCCCCCTTGATGTCTGAGGAAGGCCACTGTCTTGATATTGTCTGACAGGATTCTGATGTGTTGGTTCTTTAGATATGCCCGACGTCTTTTTAATGTTTCCCAGAATGCCTGGAGCTCTCTGAGGTTTGATGATCTGGGAAGGTCGGGTCACTGCCAGGTACCTTGTAGGTACTGATCATTTATATGAGCCCCCCAGCCACTGTTGCTTGCGTCGGTGATGACTGTTACAAATGGAGACAACTTCCACATAATCCCCTTCCGTAGGTTGGTCCTGGAAGTCCACCATGTTAATGACTTCCTTGCTATCATGAACAATCTTATTTTCTTGTCTAGACAGTCCATCTTCCTGTTCCAGGCTGTCAGAAGCTGATGTTGTAGTAGTCTTGAGTGGAATTGGCTCCACCAAACTCTGGATATAGAAGCCGTCATTAATCCTAAAATTTTCATGCTTTCCCTGATGGAGACTTGTGATTTCCTTCCGAAAGCAAGGACTCTGTCTCTGAGTTCTTTTTGTTTTTTTGTCTGGTAAAAAGGACATTTGTTGTTCTGAGTCTATGTGGATTCATAGGAAGATTTTTCTTCTCCCTGGTATAAGATCTGATTTCTTCCAGTTTACAATCCATCCCAGATTTTTTAGGATCAAGACAGTTGAAGTTTCTGACAGTCGGTAATAGTACGTCTCACGGACCTGGGCCTATTGGACCAGTTAAGTACTATTACGCGCGATGTTTAATGCGGTCCCGCGACCGAAGTCGTGTTGATCGCATTAAATTTCCGGTGCCATCTTACCTTAGGGTAGATGGTGTCATCATCTCGTGGGTGTCGCCGTCCCCCCGCAACCACAATCGCTGTGATTGGCTGTTCAATTCTGAACAGTATCACAGCATTTCTCACTGTTTCAGGCAGTCAGATTGCCTGAAACAGTGATGTGTAGCCTAGGGTCGGCGCTCCTAAGAGCACCAATCCTAGGCTGTTGCCTAGCAATGCCAGGCCTGGCCCCAGCATGCTCTGATTGATGTGATCGACGATGACATCGATAGCACCAATCAGAGCGCGACCATGCGGTGACCGGGCAGTCACGGGGCGGTGACCGGCCTGTGACCTGCCTGTCACCGTCTTATGACCCCCTCAGTGTCAGCCCTGGCCCCAGTCGCCTCTGATTGGAGTGATCGATGATGACATTGATCACACCAATCAGAGTGCCTGACCAAGCGGTGACTGGGCAGTGTCCGGCCTGTGATCTGGCTGTCACCGCCTTATCACACCCTTGTGACTGCCCTGCACCTCCTCACAGTTGGTGAGGATTTGTAAAGGGCGGTCACACATCTGATCTGCGCTGTGCTGGGCCTTGTGGTGCCACAGAAGCCTCTGTGACACCACATGACCTTCTCCGACCTACTCCAGTCGCTGCTCCTGCTGGTCTGCTGCAGCGGTCTCCGGCTCCAGTGTGCTCCTGCTCGGTCTGCTGCTCCGGTCTCCTGCTGCTGCTCTGGCCTGCTCCTGCAGTAAGCTGCTGCTGATCCTGCTCCTGCTCCTGCTGTTGCTGAAAGAAGAATAGAGAAGACTTTGGTAACTCCATTTCTGATCTCCCAACATCCACCCCAATCCCCCTCTCCCACCCCCCATCATTTTACCCCCTTACCACACCAATCCACACCCCCTTCTTTTTACCCCCCTACCACCCCTTCTTTCTGCCACCAAGAACTGATCAGTACTTGTCCCTGTCCATTTTTTCTCCCCCCCCCACTTTGCACCACCTCCGTGCGTGCAATCATTAACCACTGGGAATTGATCGGTGACACAGATCACCGATCAGCACTCATGCTCGCTACTTTCCACTTTTTTACTTTTTTTTCCACTAACTTTTTTTCTTTTGTAGAGGGCGGTCGCGCTGTCCGATTGTGAACTTGTGACACCACAATCGCAGCTCCTGCTGCTGCTACAGAAGACATCAGACAGAAGACAACTGTAAGTAGGATTTTTTGATCCCCCCCCTCATCCACCCCAATCCTCCTCTCCCCCTTTGGGGACTCTTTAGGACGACGAGCGTGGCCCCTTTAAGAGGGAGGGAGCACACGCGCAGGGAACTGCACGTAGTGCACTCACCCTGGGCAGATGCAGCATTGAGGGGATCAGCGTCTCTGCACGGCGGGAAGCAGAGACGCCGACGCTACATACAAGAAGCTGGCCATGCACGTCGTACAGATGGCAGTGCAAACACTTTCCTTCTACCACGATGTGCAGTCCATACTTCTAAGTCGTACTTTCAGTTCCAGGACGTAGTGATCAAGGCCCTGATATTTGGCATTGGTGACAGAGCGGGCGCAAGTACTTCCGGAACTGAAGGACCTTCAAATTGTACCAGGCCAGTATTTCCTGGGGGAAGGCCATCAAACAGGAAAAAAAGGTAAGTCAAAAAAGAGGTGCCAAGTGTGTTACAAAAGGGGAATACACAAGAACACAACTTATCAATGCGACACCTGCCCCGACAAACCTGGCCTGTGCATGAAAGAATGCTTCAGAAGGTGCCATATTTCCATGCACTACTAAATTAATTTCTGACGTAGTACAACCTGACGAACACTGCACAACTGACGTAGTGTTCGTCAGGTTGTCCTACGTCAGTTGTGTAGTGTTCGTCAGGTTGTCCTACACAACTGACGTATCACACGTTTTTGTGGAAAAAATATATATATTTTTTCACGGCTCTACGTTATAAACTTTTGCGAAACACTTGGGGGTTCAAAGTGCTCACCACACATCTAAATAACTTCCTAAGGGGTCTAGTTTCCAAAATAGGGTCACTTGTGGGGGGTTTCCACTGTTTAGGCACATCAGGGGCTCTCCAAATGCTACATGGTTGAAAACGTCAAAGGGTGCTCCTTCCCTTCCAAGCCCTGTTGTGCACCCAAACAATGACTTTCCCACACGTTCGATTACTTGTTGTGAAGCAAGTGAAGGTTTAATAAACTTCTTGAATGTGGTTTTGAGCACCTTGAAGGGTGCAGTTTTTAGAATGGTGTCACTTTTGGGTATTTGCACTGTGCCTCAAAAGTTTTCCCCCACATATGGGGGTATTGGCATACTCAAGAGAAAGTGCACAAAAAATTTTGGGGTCAATTTTCTCCTGTTACCCTTGTGTAAATGAAAAATTTGGGGACAAACTAACATTTTTGTGAAAAAAAGTAAAATGTTTATTTTTTCCTTCCTCATTGCTTTAATTCATGTAAAGCACCTGAAGGGTTAATAAACTTCTTGAATGTGGTTTTGACCACTTTGACGTATTCAGTTTTAAGAATGTTGTCACTTTTGGTTATGTTCAGTCATAGAGGCCCCCCAAAGTCACCTCAAATGTGATGTGGTTCCTAAAAAAGAAAAAAAAAATGGTTTTGTAAATTTTTTGTAAAAATGAGAAATCGCTGGTCAACTTTTAACCCTTATAACTCCCTAAAAAAAAAAATGTTAGTTTCAAAATTGTGCTGATGTAAAGTAGACATGTGGGAAATGTTATTTCTTAACTATTTTGTGTGACATATCTCTCTGATTTAAGGGCGTAAAAATAAAAATTTTGAAAATTGCAAAATTTTCAAAATTTTCACAAAATTTCTGATTTTTCACAAATAAACTCCGGTCATATCAAATAAAATTTACCACTATCATGAAGTACAGTATGTCACGAAAAAACAATCTCAGAATCAGGGGGATCCGTTGAAGCGTTCCAGAGTTATTACCTCATAAAGTGACCGTGGTCAAAATTGTAAAAATTGGCCTGGTCATTAACGTGCAAACCACCTTCGGGGGTAAAGGGGTTAAACTGGTTTTTAGTTACTGGGGTGACTGCAATTAACAGGAAATCGTCCAAATACTGAGCAAGTAATACTACCTGCTATCTCAGAAAAGCCATAACTTCTGCCACCAGTTTGGTGAAAATTCATGGGACTGAGGAAAGACCAAACGGGCATCTGAACTGATAATGCAGAATGTTCTCCCCCTTTTTCAGTGCAAATCTGAGATATTTTTGACTGTGAGGGTGAATGGGTACATGATAATATGCCTCTTTGAGATCTATCATACACATTACCATGTTTTCTCTGATTAGTGGAAACGTTGATCTTACCGTTTCCATCTTGAATATTATGTATGCCACTGGCCTGTTTAGAGACTTTAGATTTAAAATCATGCGATAGTCGTCTGCTTCTGGAACTGGTATTACTGCTCATGAATCCACCAATTTTTCCACATCCATCAGTAGTCTTTTGGAGACCTGTGGAGACTACGTAGTTGTTAGTTGGAATCTTCCCTGAGGGATCTGCACAAACTCTATTCTGTATCCCTCTGTTATTAATTGAAGTAGCTATGGATTGTTGAATACTTCTGTCCATGCTTTGAGAAAGTATTGGAGTCTCCCCCTAGTCTCTTGGCGTCATTATCTATGCATACTATTTCCTGCAGTGGGAAAGGTAATCCTTCCCTTCCCTCCCTTCAGGTAGCTCCATCTACCTGACTTCCCTTTCCCAGTATATTATGGTCTTTGATGGGAATGAGGTCTCTGTAAGGACGATACTTTTTTAGGTTTTTCTTCTTGAAATCCCCTTTTTTCATCTGAGGCTTTTTCTAACATATCGTCCAGCAGGGGACCAAATAATCGAAGGCCAGAAAAAGGGGTGGAACACAACTTGTTCTTTGAGTGGCTATCCCCTGACCAGGTTTTTAGCCATATTGCTTGCCTAGCCGTGGTGGAAAGTGACCCATTCCTTGCAGCAAATCTAATTGACTCGGCTGAGGCGTCAGCCATAAATCCCATTGCCATTTTTAGTAATGGAAAGGATTCCAGGATCCCATCTCTGGAAGTCTTTTTCCTCAGATGACCTTTTAATTGCTCTAACCATATATTCATGGACCTTGCTATCATGTTAGCTTTTATTATTGTAGCAGAGGTTTCCCAGGTCTTTTTGGGGTGACCATCTGCTTTCTTGTCCATAGGGTCTTTTAACCCCTTAAGCCCCGCGGGTGGTTTGCACGTTAATGACCGGGCCAATTTTTACAATTCTGACCACTGTCACTTTATGAGGTAATTACTCTCGAACACTTCAACGGATCCCCCTGATTCTGAGATTGTTTTTTCGTGACATATTGTACTTCATGATTGTGGAAAAATTTCTTCGATATCACTTGCGTTTATTTGTGAAAAAAACGGAAATTTGGCGAAAATTTAGAAAATTTTGCAATTTTCAAAATTTGAATTTTTAAGCCCTGAAATCAGAGCGATATGTCACACAAAAGAGTTAATAAATAACATTTCCCACATGTCTACTTTACATCAGCACAATTTTGGAACCAAAATTTTTTTTTGTTAGGGAGCTATAAGGGTTAAAAGTTGACCAGCGATTTCTCATTTTTCCAACAAAATTTACAAAACCATTTTTTTAGGGACCACATCACATTTGAAGTCACTTTGAGAGGTCTTTATGACAGAAAATACCCAAAAGTGACACCATTCTAAAAACTGCACCCCTCAAGGTGCTCAAAACCACATTCAAGAACTTTATTAACCCTTCAGGTGCTTCACAGGAATTTTTTGAATGTGGAAGAAAAAAATGAACATTTAACTTTTTTCACAAAAATGTTAATTTAGACCCAATTTTTTTTATTTTCACAGGGGTAACAAGAAAAAATGGACCCCAAAATTTGTTGTGCAATTTCCCCTGGGCACGCAGATACCCAATATTTGGGGAAAAAATACTGTTTGGGCGCACGGCAGGGCTCGGAAGGGAAGGAGCGCTATTTGACTTTTTGATTGTAAAATTTGCTTGAATAATTAGCGGACGCCATGTTGTGTTTGGAGAGCCCATGTGTGCCCAAACTTTGGAGCTCCCCCACAAGTGACCCCATTTTGGAAACTAGACCCCCCAAGGCACCTTTCTAGATGCATAGTGAGCACTTGGAACCCCCAGGTGCTTCACAAATTGATTCGTAACAATGAAAAAGTGAAAAAAAAAAACACTTTTTCATTTTTATGAATCAATTTGTGAAGCACCTGAGGGTTCCAAGTGCTCACAATGCATCTAGATAGGTGCCTTGGGGGGTCTAGTTTCCAAAATGGGGTCACTTGTGGGGGAGCTCCAATGTTTGGGCACACAGCGGCTCTCCAAACGCAACATGGTGTCGCTAACAATTTGAGCCGATTTTCCGTTAAATTTGTTAGAGGACACCATGTTGCATTTAGAGAGTCCCTGTGTGCCCAAACATTGGAGCTCCCCCACAAGTGACCCCATTTTGGAAACTAGACCCCCAAAGGCACCTATCTAGATGCATAGTGAGCACTTGGAACCCCCAGGTGCTTCACAAATTGATTCGTAACAATGAAAAAGTGAAAAAAAAAACACTTTTTCATTTGTATGAATCAATTTTTGAAGCACCTGAGGGTTCCAAGTGCTCACTATGCATCTAGATAGGTGCCTTGGGTGGTCTAGTTTCCAAAATGGGGTCACTTGTGGGGGAGCTCCAATATTTGGGCACACAGCGGCTCTCTAAATGCAACATGGTGTCCGCTAACAAATTTAACGCAAAATTGGCTAAAATTGTTAGCGACACCATGTTGCGTTTGGAGAGCTGCTGTGTGCCCAAACATTGGAGCTCCCCCACAAGTGACCCCATTTTGGAAACTAGACCCCCCAAGGCACCTATCTAGATGCATAGTGAGCACTTGGAACCCCCAGGTGCTTCACAAATTGATTCGTAACAATGAAAAAGTGAAAAAAAAAACACTTTTTCATTTTTATGAATCAATTTGTGAAGCACCTGGGGGTTCCAACTGCTCACTATGCATCTAGATAGGTGCCTTGGGGGGTCTAGTTTCCAAAATGGGGTCACTTGTGGGAGAGCTCCAATGTTTGGGCACACAGGGACTCTCTAAATGCAACATGGTATCCGCTAACAAATTGAATGGAAAATCGGCTCAAATTGTTAGCGGACACCACATTGCATTTGGAGAGCTTCTCTGTGCCCAAACTTTGGAGCTCCCCCACAAGTGACCCCATTTTGGAAACTAGACCCCCCAAGGCACCTTTCTAGATGCATAGTGAGCACTTGGAACCCCCAGGTGCTTCACAAATTGATTCGTAATAATGAAAAAGTGAAAAAAAAAACACTTTTTCATTTTTACGAATCAATTTGTGAAGCACCTAGGGGTTCCAAGTGCTCACTATGCATCTAGATAGGTGCCTTGGGGGTCTAGTTTCCAAAATGGGGTCACTTGTGGGGGAGCTCCAATGTTTGGGCACACAGGGACTCTCTAAATGCAACATGGTATCCGCTAACAAATTGAATGGAAAATCGGCTCAAATTGTTAGAGGACGCCACATTGCGTTTGGAGAGCCCCTCTGTGCCCAAACTTTGGAGCTCCCCCACAAGTGACCCCATTTTGGAAACTAGACCCCCCAAGGCACCTTTCTAGATGCATAGTGAGCACTTGGAACCCCCAGGTGCTTCACAAATTGATTCGTAATAATGAAAAAGTGAAAAAAAAAACACTTTTTCATTTTTACGAATTAATTTGTGAAGCACCTAGGGGTTCCAAGTGCTCACTATGCATCTAGATAGGTGCCTTGGGGGGGTCTAGTTTCCAAAATGGGGTCACTTGTGGAGGTGCTCCAATGTTTGGGCACACAGGGACTCTCCAAATGCAACATGATATCCGCTAACAATTTGAGCCGACAATTTGTTAGCGGATATCATGTTGCATTTGGAGAGTCCCTGTGTGCCCAAACATTGGAGCTCCCCCACAAGTGACCCCATTTTGGAAACTAGACCCCCCAAGGCACCTATCTAGATTCATAGTGAGCACTTGGAACCCCAGGTGCTTCACAAATTGATTCATAAAAATGAAAAAGTGTTTTTTTTTTCACTTTTTCATTTTTACGAATCAATTTGTGAAGCACCTGGGGGTTCCAAGTGCTCACTATGCATCTAGAAAGGTGCCTTGGGGGGTCTAGTTTCCAAAATGGGGTCACTTGTGGGGGAGCTCCAAAGTTTGGGCACAGAGGAGCTCTCCAAACGCAATGTGGTGTCCGCTAACAATTTGAGCCGATTTTCCATTCAATTTGTTAGCGGATACCATGTTGCATTTAGAGAGTCCCTGTGTGCCCAAACATTGGAGCTCCCCCACAAGTGACCCCATTTTGGAAACTAGACCCCCCAAGGCACCTATCTAGATTCATAGTGAGCACTTGGAACCCCAGGTGCTTCACAAATTGATTCATAAAAATGAAAAAGTGTTTTATTTTCACTTTTTCATTTTTACGAATCAATTTGTGAAGCACCTGGGGGTTCTAAGTGCTCACTATGCATCTAGATAGGTGCCTTGGGGGGTCTAGTTTCCAAAATGGGGTCAGTTGTGGGGGAGCTCCAATGTTTGGACACACAGGGGCTCTCCAAACGCAACATGGCGTCCGCTAACAATTTGAGCCGATTTTCCATTCAATTTGTTAGCGGACACCATGTCGCGTTTGGAGAGCCCGTGATGTGCCTAAACAGTGGAGCTCCACCACAAGTGTCCCCATTTTGGAAACTATACCCCTCAAAGATTTTATTAAGGTGTATAGTGAACATTTTGAACCCAGAGGTACGGCACATTATTTGTTTACGTTAGGTCATCATATTGAATAAGTTTTCATTATTCTTGAGCGCAAGTGCTCGCTACTTGAGTTTGCATCGGGTACTCAGGTATGCACCATGTACAGCGTGTGCTCGAGTGACATGCTCGAGTCCCTGCTCCGCATGTTTCACGGTTATTAGACACCCAAAAAAAAACATGCGGGGATCGCTCGTGCATGGCAGGCAATCCCCGTAAAGTTTTTTGGCCGCGAAGCATATGGGGCAGAGACTCGAGCATGTCACTCAAATACCCACGATACTAAATGCATACCAGAGCACCCGATGCAAACTCAAGTAGCGAGCACTTGCTCTCAACACTAGTCGCCATATCGTCATCTTTTTTTCTTACTTTTGAAAAAAATCCCAACCCCAGCCCTAACCCTAGCACAACCCTAGCCCCAGCACAACCCTAGCCCCAGCACAACCCTAGCCCCAGCACAACCCTAGCCCCAGCACAACCATAGCCCCAGCACAACCCTAGCCCCAGCACAACCCTAGCCCCAAACCCAGCCCTAACCCTAGCCCAATCCTAACTCAAGAGTTTATTTTTGACGCCGTTCCTTGTGCGGTATAAGTGATTAGACGACTTTATTCTTCGGGTCGGTGTGATTACAGCAATGCCAGAATCATATGGGGTTTTTATGACTGACAGCTGTCACACACTAAAAGACGCATTTTTTGTAAAATCTAGTTTTTGCATCGCCATATTTTGAGAGCTATAATTTTTCCAGATTTTGGCAGACAGTCATGTGACGGCTCGTTTTTTGCGGGATGACTTGACGTTGTTATTGGTGCCATTTTCAGGCACGTGACATTTTTTGATCGCTTTCTATTCCGATTTTTGGGAAGGCAGAATAAACAAAAACCAACAATTCAGGAATTGTTTTTTTTTTTTTTTTTTATTCTGTTCCGCGTGTGGTAAAATTGATGAGGCAGCTTTACTCTTCGGGTCAGTATGTTTACAGCGGTACCACATTTGTATCATTTTTCTATGTTTTGGCGCTTATACACAATAAAAGCTATTTTATAGAAAAAAATATTTTTTAGTATCGCTTTATTCTGAGAGCTATAACTTTTTTATTTTTCGGCTGATGGAGCTATATGGCAGCTTGTTTTTTGCGGGACGAGATGACGTTTTCAGCGGTATCATTTTTATTTATATGCGTCTTTTTGATCGCGTGTTATTCCACTTTTTGTTTGGCGGTATGGTGATAAAGCATTGTTTTTTGCTTGGTTTTTTTTTTTTTTTTTTTACCGTGTTCACTGAAGGGGTTAACTAGTGGGACAGTTTTATAGGTCAGGTTGTTCCGGACGCGGCGATACCAAATATGTGTACTTTTATTGTTTTTTTTTTATTTTTTTTATAATAATATTTATTGATGGGTACATTATATTTTTATTTTTGGTGTATTATTTTTTTTATTTTTTTATAATATTTTTGCACATTTTTTTTTTTTTTTTTTTCCACTTTCACACAGTTTATACACTTTATTACTTTGTCCCACTCTGGGACTTTCACTTTTTTTTTTCTGATTGCCTGCATGGCACAGGAATGGAGCACCATCCCTATGCCATGAAGGCTGTCAGAAGTGCACAGTGTGAAGATTGCTTGGAGATGCACTGCGCATGTCCAAGCAATCTTCCTGCTCTCTGGTGACCCGGATGTTGTCATGACGACATCGGGTCGTCATGGCAACACCCGGGAAGCCTTTGCAGACTGCGCTGGAAGCCGGAAGAGGAGGTGAGTATCGCCGATCACCTCCCCTTGCCCCCGCAATGCCGCGATCGACTTCGATCGACTTCGATCGCAGCATCGCGGGGGTTAATGTGCTGGGAGCGGTGCGTGACCGCTCCCTGCACATAGTACCGGGTGTCAGCTGTGACAATCAGCTGACACCCGGCGGCGATCGCGCCCGCACAGCCTGTGTGCGCGCGCGATCGCGATGACGTACTAATACGGGTCTGGCTCTTAAGTCCCAGGGCACAGACGCGTATTAGTACGTCAGATGTTATTAAGGGGTTAAACATGTTGAGTCCTCAAATGGGATGGATGTTTTCTTCGCTACCCTGGCTATCGGGATATCAATTTTAGGGATTTCTTCAAATAATTTTATCTCCTATGGTTCAAACGTCAGGCGTGATTTGAAACTACTTGGAATGATTAGTCTCTTTTCCACTTCTTCCCAGTCCTCTAGTATCATGGCTTTAATATGAAAACTTGTGAGTTAACCTCTTCTGCGTTTGTCCCTGATAGGGACAGTAAAAACACTGGGGTTTGGGTGGAAGGAGGGGCCTTTTAACCTCTTGTGTGTTCCTGTCCCTATCAAGGATATGAAGGACGACCTCCTGATGGCGCTGTCAGGAGGGACGTCCTGGAAACAGAATTTGCTAAGATGCCTAATATTATGAATCAGCATTTTGAAACTAAAGACCTTGAAAATGTGCCATATCTAGGAATCCAGGTCCAAAGAGCAGAAGATGGAAGCTTTCTTCTAACCCAAAGTGCAAAAATCAACTCAATTCTGAATCAGTTTGGAATGCCAGAAGCCAAAGGTATATCAACCCCAATGGAACCAGCTTACCTAAAGTTGGAAGGAGAAGATGATCTGTTACTTAACAATGAGAAATACAGGCAGGCAGTGAGGACACTTCTTTACATAGCAACTCTGACTCGACTGGATATTGCCGCAATAATTGGAATTCTCTACAGATATGTGGAAAAACCATGCCAAAAAGACTGGAATGCTGTAAGAGAGTTCTTCAATATTTGAAAGAGACTCAAGACATAAATTTAAGGATAGCTGCAACAGGAGATCTAAAACTCACAGGCTATGTGGATGCAGACTGGGATGGTGACTTAAGTGATCGTAAATCGACGAGCGGCTATTTGTTCAAGCTTGAAGAAAATTCAATTTCTTGCTCTAGTGGAAAACAAGTGTCTGTAGCCTTGTCATCTACAGGAGCAGAGTATGTGTCTGCAGCCCACGCCAGTCAAGAGGTCATTTGGTTAAACCAATTATTAGGCGATCTTGGTAAGCCATCAACTCAACTGACGGTGATTTATGAAGACAGCCAAGGATTCATTTAACTTGCATGCAGTGAGAAGTTCAATGCGAGAACCAAACACATTGACGTTAAATGTCAACACCTGTGTGATTTGATAGAACGTTGCATAATTGAGTTTGTTTATTGCGAGACTAAGCAGATGATAGCTGATATCATGACAAAGCCATTTCCAAGAACCAAATTTGAAGAATTCAGAACCACTATGGGACTAACAGGATAAGCAATTGTGAAGGGGGTGTTGAAATAAAAGTTAATATTGCATATACATCATCAACTACTATTTACTACTGTTTAATAGTGCATGAGTTTTTGTCACTAGCAATAGTGTTATATTGCCAGTAAAGCACTGTTAAAGGGAATCTGTCACCCCCTGGGACGTAACTAACTTATTAATATGGGCATACAGGTGATAGAAATGTAAATCTATTCAAACCTGTATGCCTAATATTAATAGTATTGATGTTTTGAAATCTTATATTATGATTTTATGGAAATGATTGCTCCAGGCCCCGGGCCCTTAAGGAATCTCCACCTAATGTCTTCATTATAATAGTACCCCCCTCCCCTGCAAGTCACAGCATCCCGTTGCGGCACTTTAATCTCGTGTCTACGCGTTGAAATCCCTCCACGATCCTCCCTCCCTCTCTCTCTCCCTGCCACGAGTCTCAGTGACTCCCCGGCGCCTGCGCAGAAGATCACAGACTAGTGTATTGCGCGATCTTCTGCGCAGGCGCATCACTCCCACCAGACTATGTGGTAATACTGAAGCAACATCTCAAGACATCAGCAAGGAAGTTAAAGTTTGGGCGGAAATGGGTCTTGCAAATGGACAATGACCCAAAGAATGTTGCCAAAATGGTAACAAAGTGGCTTAAGGATAACAAAGTCAATGTTTTGGAGTGGCCATCACAAAGCCCTGATCACAATCCTATTGAAAATTTATGGGGAAAGCTGAAAAGGCAGGTGCGAGCAAGGTGACCTACAAACCTGGATCAGTTACACCAGTTCGGTCAGGAGGAATGGGCCCAAATTCCGACCATTGTGAGAAGCTTGTGGAGGGATATCCCAAACATTTGACCCAAGTCATTCAGTTTAAGGGCAATGTGTTAAGGGGACGGTTGCAAACAACTTTATTATAATGGAACGCAACCGAATCCTGGGGTCCGCGATGCAGCCTGGTGGACTGCGGCCGAACACCTTCCGGGTTAGAAGGAAATAACCAATTTAAATAACAATCCCCTCCGTGTTACAGCACACCGGAGCGGGAATAGGAATCTGCACTATCTCCGTTAACTTCACGAGAGATGTGACATAAATAAAGAATCTGTAGTCCTATTGCAATACAGGGACTACAAAGTTGGCGCTAGGATGCGTGTGTGACTCACGCCGGCGTGTAAGTGCTCTCAGCCGGCGTGCTACCGGACTGAGGAGAATCACTCCACGTGGCTCACAGGCGGTACCGGGAATAGGGTGTCTGCAGACTGCTCGGGGTGTATGGCGACCCCCTAGTTGGAGCCAGTCTGTACGACGAAGCTACCTGTCTAATTCCACTAACCTGCCTATTTCCACTAAGCCTGCCTATTTCCACTAAAAGCACACGTGGAGCTCAAGGGCCAAGAGTCCACACAACACCGTCACTGCTCAAAGATCAGAGCGTGCCGCCATGTTTGTGGGCAGGCCTTTTAAAGATTAAGCCTTGCCCACCGTCGCACCACTGGTGACGTCACCCGCGACCAATCAGGCGGTGCCAGGTCACCGGATCAGCTGACTCCCAAACCACCAATCACGGTCCGCCATGTCACGGGCATGCTCAGTGTGGTGTATCCTGGACTTAGGCTGCAGTAGCCCTGTCTCCCTCTGCAACCTATGCTTCATGTTGCTAGGTACAAGTACCTAAGAGACAAGCTGTATATCTCGTGCACCAGCTAGGCATTGGGACCGATGATGACTGAGCAGCGTCTGCCTTGGCTGGACCAGAATGGGAGACCACAGAATCCACTGATGATTCTGAACCCATTTCAGATCCAGCAGATACCCGATGCCTAATATTATCCCCCCTTCTAACATCCCCCTCCACTTGATGCTTATATTCCTCAATGAGCAGGGGAGCATGAATGTGGTCCACTGGTTCCCAGGAACAATCCTCAGATCCATGGCCCCTCCAGTGTACGAGGTAATATTTTTTCCCACGAACCATTTTAGACCCCACAATCACCTGTACTTCGAAATCATCACCCCTGGTGTCTGGAGCAGATTGGGGTTCCGAGAATTTTGTCAGGCGAACCGGCTTAAGGAGCGACACGTGAAAAGTGTCGTGAATCCTCATGTGTCGTGGTAACTGTAACCGGTACACTACGGGGTTTATTTGGGCCAAAATCCTGAAAAGACCAATAAAACGGGGGGCAAATTTAGCGGATTCCCCGCGTACTTTGATATTGCGAGCCGCGAGCCACACTCTGTCGCTCGGGGAGAATACGGGTACTGGACAGCGATGAGTGTCAGCCGACTCTCTCATCCGATTCTTGGAGGCCAATATAGCATCCTGGGTATGATCCCAAACCTCCCGTGCCTCCAGAGCCCAATCTCTGACCCCAGGCTCCACAGAGTAAACTGGCATAGGAACCGGGACTCGCGGATGTTGGCCATTATTTAGAAGAAATGGAGTCTGACCTGTGGAATCCGCCACTGCGTTGTTTAGGGCAAACTCTGCCAAGGGAAGCAATATCGCCCAGTTATTCTGGTTGGCCGAAACGAAATGGCGCATGGCTCAAGTGTCTGGTTAGTGTGTTCCACCAGGCCATTGGTCTCCGGGTGATAGGCTGTAGAAAGATTCAGTTCAATGCTGAGCAAATTACACAATTCTTTCCAGAACCGGGAGGAAAACTGTGGACCCCGGTCACAGACAATCCTATCAGGCATCCCTTGGAGACGAAAAACGTGACGAATGAACACTGATGCCAAAACCCGGGAAGAGGGAACCCTAGGCAGAGGAACCAGGTAAACCATCTTAGAAAAATGGTCAGACACCACCCATATTGTCGTGTTTCCCCGGGACTTAGGAAACTCGACAATAAAATCCATCCCAACCAGCTCCCAAGGTCTATCTGCCACGGGTAACGGATGAAGAAGACCAGCCGGCCTCTGACGGGAGGATTTATTTCCAGCACAGGAGACACACGCTTGGACATATTCTTTGATGTCTTGGGATAACCGAGGCCACCAATACGACTGTTGGAGAAACTCCGTGGTACGCCTGACCCCAAAATGACCACCGATCTTAGAGGCATGTGCCCAGGAGAGTACCTCATTCTGTAGATTAGGAGGAACGAACGTCGTCCAGGGAGGAACCTGGTTTAGGGACACTGGAGCCACCATCCGCCTACATTCTGGAGGAACAATAAGCCTAGGCTCATCCTCGTCCTCAGCCATATCCATAGACCGGGACAAAGCGTCCGCCCGGGGGTTCTTTTCCCTTTTTAAAAAGTGAATAGAAAAATTGAATCGGGAAAAGAAAAGGGACCACCTGGCCTGCCTCGGGTTAAGACGCTGCGCCGTCTGTAGGTACGAAAGATTTTTATGATCGGAATATACCACGAAAGGATGTTTAGCTCCCTCCAAGAGATACCTCCATTCCGAAAAAGCCATCTTAATAGCAAGTAATTCTTTGTCACCAATCATATAATTCTTCTCTGCTGGAGAGAAGGTTTTGGAGAAGAAAAAACATGGTCTTGTCCGACCCTGTTCATTCTTTTGAGAGAGAACCGCTCCTGCTCCCACAGAGGAGGCATCGACCTCCAGGAAGAATGGCTTGTCCACATCCGGGCGATGGAGAATGGGGGCTCTAGAAAAATAGGATTTAATCTGCCGAAATGCCTCGGATGTCTCTTTAGACCAATTCTTGGAATTGGCACCCTTCTTGGTTAAAGCGGCTAAAGGAGCCACCAGTGTGGAAAAATGTGGTATGAACTGTCGGTAGTAGTTGATAAAGCCCATGAAGCATTGTACCGCTTTAAGGGAGTGGGGCTCCTGCCAGTTCTGTACCGCCACCAACTTTTGAGGATCCATAGCTAATCCCTTACTGGATATAATGTAACCCAGGAACGGTAGAGACTCTCGTTCAAACTGACACTTTTCCAGTTTGCAATACAAAGAATTTGCTCGCAATCGTTCAAAAACTCTGCGAACATCCTCTCTGTGTGTGGAGAGGTCCGGGGAAAAAATAAGGATGTCATCAAGATAAACTACCACGGAAGATAGCAGCAAATCCCGAAAAATATCGTTGACAAAATATTGAAAGACTGCAGGGGCATTGCATAACCCGAAAGGCATGACGAGATACTCGTAATGACCATCACGAGTGTTAAAGGCAGTTTTCCACTCGTCACCTTCACGGATTCGCACAAGATTATATGCCCCTCACAGGTCCAATTTAGAGAAGATGTTAGCCCCTCGCAACCTGTCAAATAGTTCAGAAATAAGGGGTAGGGGGTATTTATTTTTGATGGTGATGGCATTTAGTCCTCTGTAATCAATGCAGGGACGTAAATCACCCTCTTTCTTCTGGACGAAGAAAAACCCCGCTCCAGCAGGAGAGACTGATTTTCTGATAAACCCCCGGGCCAGATTCTCTTTGATGTAGTCTGACATGGCCTGGGTCTCGGGTACAGACAGGGGGTAAACCCTACCGCGAGGGGGCTCCGTGCCGGGGACCAAATCAATAGGACAGTCATACGGTCGGTGGGGAGGTAGAGTCTCTGCACCCTTTTTGTAAAAAACGTCCGCAAAACTCCGATATTGTACAGGCAGAGCGGACAAGTTCGGAGAAGGCTCAGAGACTACCCTCCGGGCGGCTGTAACCATACATTGAGGCACACAGTTCTTACCCCAGGATGAAATTCTCCCTGTACTCCAATCAATGTGTGGAGTGTGACAACGTAGCCAAGGGAGGCCCAATAGCACCTCATCTAATCCCCCGGGGATAATAAGGAAGGAGATAACCTCCCAGTGACCCTGAGGAAACGACATGGTGAGGGGGGCTGACTGGTGAGTGATTTGTGTGTCCAGCAGAGCACCGTTGACCACCCTAATGTTCATCGGCTTTGGCAGTAACTCCATAGGGATGGCATGCCTCTGGGCAAATGTTGATGACAAAAAATTGCCATCGGCTCCAGAATCCACCCACGCCATGGCCGTAACCATGGTTGTCCCGAAGGACAACGTCACCTCATACAATAATTTGAAGGAAGAAACCCCTGAATCTAACACACCTCCTCCAACGGTGTTTAGACACCTTCGTTTCCCAACCACTTGGAAACCTTATTAACGGGGTACTCCAAGAGATGTGCAGGTCGGGAACGAGGGGGCATAGACTTAGTCCGGGATATATCCATAGCCTCAGGCTCCGGGTCGGAAGCCGAGGGTTTGGAGATAGGTCTAGAGAAAGAGGGTGCCAACCGAAACCGAGGTCTAGAAACCTCCAGTTCTAACTTGCATTCTGCATGACGCAGATCTATTCGGTTAGCGAGAGTGATTAACTCTTCCAGAGAGGTTGGGATCTCTCTGGTAGCTAGAGCATCTTTAATATGCCCAGCCAGCCCCCTCCAAAACACCGGGATTAGTGACCGCTCAGGCCAATCCAGTTCAGCCACAAAGGTTCTGAACTGGATGGCTTAAGAGCCGCATCATGAGTGACCTGAAGACCAAGGAATACACTCTTTAGAGCCTTAAGGAAAAGACCCGCATTAGCCACAACTGGATCATTCCGCTCCCACAGAGGAGTAGCCCACTCCAGAGCCGTGTGAGAGAGTAATGAGATGACATAACCCACTTTGGCTCTTTCGGAGGGGAACCGTGCCTCCATCATCTCCAAGTGAATGGAGCATATATTAATAAAACCCCTGCAAGATTTACTGTCCCCAGAAATTTTTTCCGGGAAAGCTAAACGGGGTAATGGGGCAGTTGCAGCTGTTGCAGCATTCACCGCAGCCGAGTTAACCAGATTGGCTACTTGAGAAGCCGCCTGGGTAGCTACTGCAGTGATATCAGCTACCGGGTGGACTTGTTCCAGAGTCCTAAGACTTGCCTTAAGCTGCTGTATATAGCGCTGCAGTTGCTGTTTGTCAGCCATGTTCGGCAAGACCCTGGCGCCCTGATACTGTTAAGGGGACGGTTGAAAACAACTTTATTATAATGGAACGCAACCGAACCCTGGGGTCCGCGATGCAGCCTGGTGGACTGCGGCCGAACACCTTCCGGGTTAGAAGGAAATAACCAACTTAAATAACAATCCCCTCCGTGTTACAGCACACCGGAGCGGGAACAGGAATCTGCACTATCTCCGTTAACTTCACGAGAGATGTGAGATAAATAAAGTATCTGTAGTCCTGTTGCAACACAGGGACTACAAAGTGGGCGCTAGGATGCATGTATGACTCACGCCGGCGTGTAAGTGCTCTCAGCCGGCGTGCTACCAGACTGAGGAGAATCACTCCATGTGGCTCACAGGCGGTACCGGGAATAGGGCATCTGCAGACTGCTTGGGGTGTATGGTGTCGTCACTGAATTCTGGGTCTTCTATCCTTTGGATTACGAGCTCGGAGAGAATGAAGACACAGGACAGGATGTTTGTGTCTAAACATACTCTAAAAACTTTATTACAAAACACAGGGCTAATATACACCCTAAAGGCAGGAAACGGATTTGCCATATATGGTTCGATTATACAGTTTAGCTGAACAAGCGAAAAAAGCTAGTTTCTGTATGCTTTAAAATATTTAATTAGACTTATCTAGTTAGCAAGGTCATTTCATCTTTCTGCAAAAACACATTATTGCTACAAGAAGAAACATCTGGCCAGGGAGAATCACGTTATCTTTTTAGCAAGGACACGCTATTGATACAAGAAGGAACATTCATAGCTGTTGTTTTCACCTAAAATAACTGTCAGACTTATATAGCATAGATGGGGCCTTTAAACTTGAGGGACTCCATCTTCTGCTATAACATTCCATCCTTTTGTTCCTTCATTTATCAATACGAATTTCTATGTTTTCTTTTAGTACAACGCTGAATACACATTAAAAAAAGCTTAAAAAAAACAAATAAACCGCAAGACACATTAGCAAAACCTGTAAAATAGCTTGTACTATACCAGCCAACCACCCACCAATACCTTTAAACCAATTTGCGGGATTTAGAAAGGAAAATCTCTGTGTGGAATTATTGGCCAAAGTATCTGAACAGTTCACTCAAAAGTTTATCTCTTCCCATGAGACTGGGACAGCGAGAAAGGGTATGCTAGTGGACGTCACAGGGGCATGTGTACATATCCAACAATTAGCAATGGTCAGTTTTGCTCCTTTAGTCCATCGATTAGAGCAAGATGGTGTCTAATGAATCTATTGTCGTCTCCATCCATAGTGCCTAACCTAGTCCATGCACCTGTGGTCGCAAGTATGCAGGTAAGTATAAACAATGTCATCATTCTTTGTCCGCTGGTTCTCCTAGTATCTCCTAGTACTTTTTGCAATGGGATGCGTGGATCCAGGTCTCTTTTCCCTCTAGCTTAACGGCTGTACTTGTGGTCAGCAGAACTTGAAAGGGTCCGTCAAACCGTGGATCTAGGCTTTTCCTCACGTGTCTTTTTATAGCCACCCAGTCTCCAGGTTGCAGCGTATGGCTGCTAGAGTCTTGATCTGGATCTGGAAGAGAACTGAAGACATTATCATGTACTTGCTTAATCTTTTTGTGTAAAGCCCTCACATAGGAACTTAGCACATGGTTGTTCATTTCTAATGCTTGCGGATAGAAACACCCTAGGCTGGGTACGTTGCCAAACAATATCTCATATGGAGAGAGTCCAGTCTTTCTATTAGTCGTGTATCTTACTGAAAACAGAGCAAGTGGTAAGCAGTCTGGCCATGGTTTTCCTGTCTCAGCCATGGCTTTCTGAATTTTTAATTTCAATGTCCCATTCAGTCTTTCCACTTTACCACTACTTTGTGGGTGATATGGGGTATGGAATGCTTGTTGAATTCCTAGAGCTGACATGACTTCATTCATTATTTCACCTGTGAAGTGTGTACCTCTGTCACTCTCAATTACCTCTGGTACCCCATACCTGCAGACCACCTCCGCAAGCAGTTTCTTTGCGGTTGCCGCAGCCGTGGCTTTGGCAATCGGGAAGCCTCTGGCCATCCTGAGAACAAATCAATACAGACCAACACATATTCCCATGATCCTGACTTTGGCAGCTGAATATAATCAATTTGCAGTCTCTGGCATGGATAGAGGGGCCGGGGGGTGTGTTTGGGTGGTGTTTTAACTACTCTTCCCTGATTATGTGTAGCACATATCATGCACCCTTGTACCAGGTTTTCAATACAGGTGGAGAATCCTGGTGCCACCCAATGTTTCTGCATCACACTCATCACACCCGTTTTAGATTGGTGTGTCGGCCCATGTAGCATCTGGGCAGCTGCTGGGTACAGTGCCCTTGGAAGGCATCGTCGTGTCCCTTTCCCCCATACCCCATTTGCTTCATTCAGGCATGCACCTTCCTTTAACCACTTATCAACCTCCTCCTTTAGAGCCTGAGCCTGCATTTGGGATAAGATGTCCTCCGACACAAAGGGGTTTTTAGGGGCACTTAACTGACGTACTGTTGACCCTTGTTGCGGCTTACAGGCTGCTGTTTTGCCGCTGCATCTGCCATCGCGTTTCCTCTGCTTACCTGGTCGGTGCGTCTGGTATGTGCTCTTACCTTTATGACAGCTACTTGTTTAGGTAGTTGTAGCGCATCAATTAACTGCTGGACCGCATCAGCATTCTTAATGGGGTGTCCTGCTGCCGTCAGGAAACCTCTTGACTTCCATATTGGACCAAAATCATGCGATATACCGAATGCGTACCTAGAATCTGTGTAAATGTTAACAATACTACCTTCCGCTAGTTTACAGGCCTCGGTTAGGGCCCTAAGTTCAGCTTCTTGAGCCAACTGGTGTGGGAGCATTGGTTCTGCCTTGATTACTGCATTGAGGGAGACAACTGCATATCCAGTATGGAAGGTACCTGAATCGTCCTGATGACGGGATCCATCTACAAAAAATTCAAAATCTGCATTTTGTAATTCATGTTCAAATACAGTAAGTAAACCTGCCGTTTCTTGTGCCATCATTTGTACACAGTCATGAGGAACTTCCTCTCTTGGATCTTCCTTAAAAAGCACAGTACCTGACTCCTCCTTTAGATCCGAGAGAGGTAACAAAGTTGCTGGATTCAGGGTAGTACACCTCTGTAAAGAAACATTGGGAGGCATTAACAGTGCACATTGTAACCTGAGATGACGTGCTGCTGAGAGGTGAGCGGGTTGCACTTGATTCAATATAGTGTAGACATCATGAGGTGTTAGAACGGTGAGCGGGTGGTCAAGAACAATGTCTGCGGATTTATGGAGTAATAGTCCAACAGCATGCAGAGCACGTACGCAGGATGGTGCACCTCTGGCTACCGCATCCAATCTGCCACTAAAATAGGCAACAGGTCTCTGATTATCACTGTGTGTTTGAGTTAAAACTCCTGCTGCATGTCCAGCTTGTTCATGAAGGTACAGAGTAAATGGGAGCTCATAATTAGGTGTACCCAAAGCTGGAGCGGCCAAAATACGGTTCTTGAGAGAATAAAAACAGTCTATTGCCTCTGATGTTAGTACAAAAGGTGTTGGGGTAAGACAGTCATAGAGGGGCTGCATCAAAATAGAGATGGCATGAATCCACTGTCTGCAATAGGAAACAAGTCCAAGAAAAGTTCTGAGGGCTGCAACATTAATGGGGACGGTGAATGCCTGTACTGCTTGTTTACGTGCATTTGTTAAATGACGAGCTCCTGGTGTAATGCAATGTCCCAAAAAGGTGACTGAAGATTTACAAAACTGAAGCTTATCTTTCGATGCCTTGCAGCCAGCGTGATAGAGAAACAACATAAGTGATATAGTTGCACTATGACATTGTTTCCTGGAGGGGGCACAAATGAGCAGGTCATCGACATATTGCAAAACAATGATATGTGGTTCAGACCATCCCTCCAGTATTTCCTGCAGACTTGCAGTGTACATTGTGGGTGAATTCTGGGCACCCTGTGGCAACACTGTCCATGTATATTGACTGCCCTGGAATGTGAAAGCAAACAGGTACTGGCAGTCAGGATGTAATGGTACACTGAAAAATGCATTTGCCAAATCAACCACTGAAAAGCAAAGCGAGTTAGAAGGTATCTGTGACAGAAGAGTATGCAGGTTGGGCACAACTGGTGTTAGAAGTTCTGTGGCTTTGTTAACCAACCGGAGGTCATGGACCATTCTATATGCGGCTGGTTGTCCTGGCACACTCTTTTTCTTTACTGGAAACAGGGGAGTGTTGCAAGGGGACTGGGTTTTGACTAGGACTCCTCTCTGTAGTAATTTTTGGACCTGCTGGGCTATGGCATTCTCCTGAGCCGAGCTAAGGGGATACTGCCTCTGTTGAGGCAAGATGGCTCCTGGTTTTAATTTCACCATTACTGGTTGAACTCTTAACCTACCAACATCTGTTTTGTCTGAGGCCCAAAAATCATGTGGTACAGCCTGCTCCAATATCGGGGGAAACTCATTTGTCTCTTCTATGCTGGCAATATCTAGTGACATAATTTTGCAAAGGGTACTTGGTTTTAAACCTGGGGTCATGGTGACAGTGCCATCGGGATGATACTCAATATGTGCTTGTAATTGGGACAACACATCATTTCCCAAAAGGTTACATTGGCCTCGGTGCGATACCATGAGCTGGCTATGTACAGTAGCTCCTTGAATTTGCAGGGGAATTCTTTTAGTGACAGGAAGCAGGACAGACGGGGAATTGAAGGGGGTGGCAATGACATGATGTGAAAAATCAGTGTCAGTATATGGCCAATCACCTTGCTTAATTACTGAATTGTCGGCCCCCGTATCTACTTGGAAATCGATTTCATGTCCCCCTGGTAGGTTCACCTGCACTATACAACTGGGAGTTGGGGGTAAGGAGATGAGGGGGTTCATGTGCAAGCTACCCTCATCCTATGGGGGCGTTGTTTGGTCGGCTGGAGGACCCGTACTCTGAGCATTTGGATACGGGTTGGTCCTACAGTCCTTTCTAAAATGTCCTGGCTTTTTACATCCGTAACACAGTTTCTGTCCTCCTCCTTCAGTCCGTCCTCTGCCTCTGTTGTTTCTGGGGGTCGTCTCAACTATATGTATTCTGGCAGCTCTTTTTGCCTGCGCTATGTCATGTTGTGCCCCCTGAGCTATTCTAGCTAAATCTTCTGCCTTCACTGATCTCCAGTCCGGTCTACTTGCTTTACCTTCTCTGCAATCTCTTTCTTTAGTCCATTCATGAAAGCACTTGCTAATACCCTCTCACTAGTCTTATTCCTGGGGTTGAACCCCATTTCTGACCAGGATTTCTTTAGTGCATAGAAATAATCCTTAGGATCTTCCTCCTTTCCCTGCACTCTATCTTCTAGTGTAACTTGCTTTTCTGCTTGCCTGTCTTGACATGCTTTTACCAATGCTGCTGTGAATAGGACTCCAGCTGCTGCATGATTAGATTCTGCATCTACGGGTCTGGTCCTATTGGCATACTGTTTTTTTGTCTCATCTATCAACCTATCATAGCGGGCTTCATCTGCCAGTTTTCCCTTAATTACCCCCTGCAGATCTATTCTAGTGGCATGATACGTATCCTGTATGGTGGTGATCATTCTAGCAAAACCCATAGGGGACTGGGACGGATCTGGCAGCTGGGAGATCAGTGCCAACTGCTCTGAAGGGCTCCATGGTCTATACATTAACATTGTACGAGCTTCCTGACCTGGAACCACTGCACCCCCCTCTGATGCTGCTGCTGCTGCTGCTGCTGCTCCTGGCACAACTACCGTCCTCATTGGGAATAGACTAGCTGGGTGGGGTCTCGGTCCTCCACATGCCACACAGATGTCTACTGTCAAGGGATTCTGCTGTCCACATCTGGGGCAAACCCAACATTTAGGTTCCTGGGAATTCTGGTACTGGGGTGGGGGTGACGTCGGGAGCGGACAGGGAGGAAAATCTGTCATTCCAGTTTTTGTCAGTCTGTAACGTCCGTCTCCTAATTCTTCAATCTTTCCTTCAAAATAAGCGCATGCATTCATCCATACATCCACTGTCCCTAACAGACCCTTATCTTTCAACCATCCATGATAGGAGTTAAAGAAGGATTTCCATTTCTCTCCATTCATCTCTCCATTCTCATTCATTCCCGCTTTACACAATATTTTGTCAATTCCAATCAGTGCCTGTTTCCCTTCTCTGCGTACCACTAAGTCTTTGGCTATAATGCCTTCCTTGGCATTTTGGTTCCCCATTTTTTTCGGTTCTCCTCACCTAGAAGAGACTCCTCAGTCACTTAGACAATGGTCACTTAGACAATGGGCCACAAAGGTTTCTGAACCATTCCACTACTAGCCTCTCTAGGACTTATACGCCAACCAGAAAAACAGACCAAAAACATCAATCCCGGGACACATCCACAACACAATCATCGGATCCATACTTTCATTCTTAAATTCTCCAAAGGATAGAAGGCAGGACTGTCAATTTATCTGAGGGATTCTACTGGTTCAAAGGGACCTGAGCCAGACAACAATCTGTTGAATTACCTGGGGAGCCGACCGCTCGGGGGTGAGGGAGTCTCTTCTATGCAGTGATATAATTAGGTAGAATATAACAGTTATTCTTACCTCAGCGCTGTATATATCACCAACAGAGAGCTTCACTCGTCCCACGTCTCGGACCGGTCGAGCACCCCTGGGTAGATTAACTCAAGGTCCCTGTTCGAGGCGCCAGCTGTCGTCACTGAATTCTGGGTCTTCTATCCTTTGGATTACGAGCTCGGAGAGAATGAAGACACAGGACAGGATGTTTGTGTCTAAACATACTCTAAAAACTTTATTACAAAACACAGGGCTAATATACACCCTAAAGGCAGGAAACGGATTTGCCATATATGGTTCGATTATACAGTTTAGCTGAACAAGCGAGAAAAGCTAGTTTCTGTATGCTTTAAAATATTTAATTAGACTTATCTAATTAGCAAGGTCATTTCATCTTTCTGCAAGAACACATTATTGCTACAAGAAGAAACATCTGGCCAGGGAGAATCACGTTATTTTTTTAGCAAGGACATGCTATTGATACAAGAAGGAACATTCATAGCTGTTGTTTTCACCTAAAATAACAGTCAGACTTATATAGCATAGATGGGGCCTTTAAACTTGAGGGACTCCATCTTCTGCTATAACAATGGCGACCCCCTAGATGGAGCCAGTCTGTACGACGAAGCTACCTGCCTATTTCCACTAACCTGCCTATTTCCACTAAGCCTGCCTATTTCCACTAAAAGCACACGTGGAGCTCAAAGGCCAAGCGTTCACACTACACCATCACTGCTCAAAGATAAGAGCGCACTGCCATGTTTGTGGGCAAGCCTTTTAAAGATTAAGCCCTGCCCACCGTCGCACCATTGGTGACGTCACCCGCGACCAATCAGCCGGTGCCAGGTCACCGGATCAGCTGACTCCCAAACCATCAATCACGGTCCACCATGTCACGGGCATGCTCAGTGCGGTGTATCCTGGACTTAGGCTGCAGTAGCCCTGTCTCCCTCCGCAACCTATGCTTCATGTTGCTAGGTACAAATACCCAAGAGATAAGCTGTATATCTCGTGCACCAGCTAGGTGTTGGGGCTGACGATGATGCTGAGCAGGATCTGCCCTGGCTGGACCAGAATGGGAGACCACAGAGTCCACTGATGATTCTGAACCCATTTCAGATCCAGCAGATGCCTGACACCTACCACAATGGTACCAAATACTAATGAAATGTATGTAAACTTTTGACTTTGCAGTAATAAAAATGCCTTAAAACATTTTCTCTCTCATTATTCTGGCATTTAGCAAATGTTAAAAATTATGGTAATTCTAATTGACCTAAAACGGGAAAGGTTTATTCTGATTTCATGTCAGATATTGAGAAGAACATGCATATGTGTCTTTTTATATAGTGTATGTAAACTCCTAGTTTCAACTGTACATATTCACTGTATAATGGCTGGACAGTACAGAGATTAATCCGCTGCCAACAAATAATCTTAGGGCAGGCTATAAATTCTCATTTTTCATGAGATGCACACAGAAAAAAACTGCTTTAACTTGACAGTATTTGCAGTTTTGAAGCTGATGTTCTCCTGCATTACTTTATTTTACACTATGGTGTAAAGGACAAAATTTGATGCTGGCAGCAAGAAACCTAGATCAGGTGTCCTGGAAAAAAAAAGATGGTTAATAATTCAGATGAAGTTTAGAACCTTAACATCAGTTTGTGAGAAGTACATCTCAACATCAAATGTGACTTGATCATTTTTCTGCGTCATCTTCTGCTGAAATTGTCACATCTCCAAATATAGATAACTGCTATATACAAGTAAGGAAGCATGCTGATATACATGTATTTCATGAAAGGTTTCTATGAAAGCAATGCATCTGACAATAATTAGTAGAAACATAATGTCACCAGTATCTCTCAATAGTGCAGCCTTGGGCTCTATGCTGTAAGATAAATTTACCATAACTCAACACGTAAGGTAAAATTTAATTAGAATTTTGCATACTAAATACTATTACTATTTGTTTGATAGATCTCCTTTAACCCCTTTACACCCCCAGGCTGTTTGCACATTAATGACCAGGGCACTTTTTTCAATTCGGACCACTGTCACTTTATGAGGTAATACCTCTGGAACGCTTCAACGGATCCCACTGATTCTAACACTGTTTTTTCGTCACATATTGTACTTCATGATAGTGATAAAATTTCTTCGATATGACTTGTGTTTATTTGTGAAAAAAATTAAAATTGGCAACAATTTTGAAATTTTCAAACTTTGAATTCTTATGCTTTTAAATCAGAGTCATGTCACACAAATAGTTAAGAAATAACATTTCGCAAATGTCTACTTTACTTCAGCACAATTTTTTAAAACATTTTTTATTTTTGTTAGGAAGTTATAACGGTTAAAAGTTGACCAGCGATTTCTCATTTTTCCAACAAAATTTACAAAACCATTTTTTTAGGGACCACATCACATTTGAAGTCACTTTGAGGAGTCTATATGACAGAAAATACCAAAAAGGGACACCATTCTAAAAACTGCACCCCTTAAGGTACTCAAAACCACATTTAAGAAGTTTATTAACCCTTCAGGTGCTTCACAGGAATTTTTGATACATGGAAGACAAAAATTAATATTTAACTTTTTTCACAAAAATATTACTTTAGACCCCAATTTTTTTATTTCTGCAAGGGTAACAAGAGAAATTGCACTGTACAATTTTTTGCGCAATTTCTCCTGGGTACGCCAATACCCAGTATGTGGAGGGAAACTATTGTTTGGGTGCACATCAGGGCTTTGAAGAGAAGGAACGATATTTGACTTTTTGAATGCAAAATTTGCTTGAATAATTAGCGGGCGCCATGTCGTGTTTGAAGAGTCCCTGATGTGCCTAAACAGTGGAAACCCCCACAAGTGACAACATTTTGCAAACTATACCCCTCAGGGAACTTATCTAGATATGTGATGAGCACCTTGAACCCTTAGGTGCTTCACAGAAGTTTTCAACATTGAGCCGTGAAAATAAAAATTTCACATATTTCCCATAAAAATGTTTTTAGCCCCAAATTTAGCATTTTCAGAAGGGTAACAGAAGAAATTGTACCATACAATTTGTTGTGCAATTACTCCTCAGTACACCAATACCCAATATGTGGAGGAAAACTACTGTTTGGGCACACAGCAGGGCTTGGAAGGGCTCAGAAAAGGAGGACTGGTGGTTTGGAAGGCAGACTTTGATGGAATGGTCTTCGAAGTGTCATGGCGCGTTTGGAGAGATCCTGATATGCCTAAACAGTGGAAAACCCCACAAGTGACCCCATTTTGGGAACTAGACCCCTCAAGGAATTTATCTATATGAGTGGTGAGCACCTTGAACCCACAGGTGCTTCACAGAATTTTACAGCATTGATCTGTGAAAATGGAAAGAAAATATTTTTCCCATAAAAATGTTGTTTTATCCCCCAATATTTTCCTTTCCACAAAAATAGCAGAAGAAAATGGACCACAACATTTGTTGTGCAATTTCTCCTAAGTACGCCGATACCCCATATGTGGTCGAAAACTACTTTTCATGCACAGTGCAAAGCTCAGAAGGGAAGAAGCGCCATATTGGAGTTCATATTTTGCTGGGATGGTTTGACGGTGCCATGTCAAATTGGCAGAGCCCCTAGAGGTGCCAGAACAGCAGAACCCCTCCCATAAGAGACTCCATTTTAGAAACTACTAGTGTTGAGCGAACATGCTCGACACTGCTCGGTACTCGCCCGAGCATCACGCTACTCGGGATGTTCAGCGAGCACCGAGCATTTCCGGGTTACTCGGGCGGGAGCTCGGGTCTCCGCCCTGCATGTTTGGCGCTCTTTACAGAGCCAATGAACATGCAGGGATTGCCAGCCAGTCACTGTAATGCCGCAGCCATGTTGTTTGTGGGCATTACAGTGATTGGCTGACCGCACAGCGTCACCTCGAGTATTTAAAACCGGGCGCCGCCATCTTGGACACAGTCGCTCCGGATCAGACAGTGTAGGGACAGCGCTGCTGATTTAGGGAGAGATATATCCTGCAAAATAGTTAGTGTAGGGTCTGTAAAGGCTGCCAGATCAAACAAACAGTCCTTCTCAGGACTAATATCCATCCCAGGTATATCAGGCAGGCAGGCAGGCTGTATAGGAGACGCAGTGGTTATACCAGCAAACGCTGCATCACAGTCCTGTGTGCTGCTCCTGTTGCAAAAATTGCTGGACTTAGCTCCACGTCCCGTGGGCCAGGAAAAATCCTTTTTTTTAATCTAAATCCTCTTTTTTTTTTCCTCCTTCACAATGTACAAATACCCATCTTATTAACCTTTTGGTGCCCCCCCCCCCCCCAAAAAAAAGTGTGCCTCTGAATTTTCAGACACAAATATATCTGTTGAAAATAGTCTGGTGTAGGCCAGAGAAATAGAAGTGTGGTTTTGCAGTTCTATGGGCCATTTGTATCTAAAAAAAACAGTTTGAGTGTGTCACTCACTGTTCAGCCGCAAATATATATATATTTTAAAAAGCCTGGTATACACCAGTAAATTATTACTGTGGTTTTGATGTTCCACGGTAAAACATCTCTATTATCCTGTTTTTGGCATTTTTTGCTGTATAAAAATAATAAGTGTCTCCCTGATTTTTCAGTAAATAAAGAAATCACTGCACACCCTAAAGTGGTGCTCAAGAAGGGACCGTGCCCTGTCACATGTAAAAATAGCCTTGGCACTCCAAAAAGTTCGATTTGAGAAAATTTATTACAGTCCAAATTAATATACAGTAAACATACGTTAACGTTTCGGTCTATACGACCTTCTTCAGTTGACTAAAAAATGGACAAATAAAGAAAACATAAACAAAAGAGTACAGAAAATCTCTGTTCAAAAAAGCCGTATATAGACATATGCAAAAAACATACAAGGTTACACAACAACGGAGGGGAGGGGCAATGGGGTATAAGGTGATGGACTGACAAAATAGAGGGAAACACAAAAGGAGGGAGGAAGAGGAGGGGGCAGCCATGTAAAGCATAGGACCTACCCGTATGCTGTGTCAATGGTGCAAGGGAGGATAAGCTGGAGGAGTCTACTAGGACAGCCTGGAGGGGAATAGCAAATATGTGTAATACTGGGTTAAAGACTCAGTAGGAGGCAGAGCAATAAACTGTGTGTGCACAAATCAAAAATAACATGGCCAGAAAAGGTAGAAAGGACCTGGGCAAGTACCTGCTGGGAAGCTCGTGGGAACACCGGACCGGCAGCGCGGCATCCACCGTTAGTTGCTGTGGCCTAGAGCGGGAAAAGGGGGCCTTTTAAATGTGGAGAACGATGATTGGAGAGCCAATCATCCGTGCGAACGTTACATTCTGTGATAGCGCATGTCCGGAAGTGAATAGAGACACGTGACCGGAAGTGACCGTTGTTGTGTAACCTTGTATGTTTTTTGCATATGTCTATATACGGCTTTTTTGAACAGAGATTTTCTGTACTCTTTTGTTTATGTTTTCTTTATTTGTCCATTTTTTAGTCAGCTGAAGAAGGTCGTATAGACCGAAACGTTAACGTATGTTTACTGTATATTAATTTGGACTGTAATAAATTTTCTCAAATCGAACTTTTTGGAGTGCCAAGGCTATTTTTACATGTGACAGGGCACGGTCCCTTCTTGAGCACCACTTTAGGGTGTGCAGTGATTTCTTTATTTACTGCTATACCGGTCCGCTGGCACCCCTAAGGGGATATGTCCTCTTCCACATTCTCCTATAATGCAGAGGAAACCAATTCTATCTTGGCCCGTACCTGCATCTCTAGCGACTTCCTCAAGGTTCCTCCAGGCGAGGTGAGAGGACGGAATTTGGAGAAAGACCACCGACAATTGGTAAATCTGGAGCTACACTGCACTACGCTCACTGAATACCTGCGAGTACAAAGAATCCCTAGGGGTCTTAGGGTCCCCCTTAGACCCACACTTTTTTCTGATCTGCCTGACTACAACAACAAATTCGAACAAATTCTTAATAAGTGCTCCTTTGACCTTATGGTCCTTACCATAGACTTTCTACATAAGTCCATAGCATCTACCAAGGAGCTGATCAACAATACAGAAGCACAACTCGCCTCCTCCCTGAGTCCGGACGCATGGTCAAACCTCAAAACGAAAATCCAATCCAATATTGATCTACACAGAAGGGATACTGAATCCAGGAAACGTAACAAATTTCAGAGAGACACTGAAGATTACGAGTCTAATAAAGTATACCGCTGGCAAGAGAGATATCAGCCAAGTGGGAATCCTCCGAGATTCGCTCGTTCCTCTGCTGACGCTTCATCCTCAGGTTCTGAACCAGACAGAGGAGACTACTTTTCTAACACATCTCGTTTTTTAGGCCAACCACGACGTTACCAACCAAGAAGAAGACGAGGAGGGGCGGCCAACGCCGGAGGCAACACAGACCATCAGAGAGTAACCCGGTCCCAGACTCGCCCCGCCTGGTGGTAAATATTTCCTCTAAGACTCTTAATATGGCCCAACTATCGGTCCTACAAAAAGGACTTTCTTTCAGTCCCACAACTAGGTATAATACCTTCAGACTCGAAATGGAGTTACAACGTTTCTATCGTTCACTTAGGTTGAAAGTGCACTTTGACCAGACTGGCGTCACACCGCCGCTCCCCAACCCTTTGGTTAGGGCGGTCATCACTTCCAAAGATTTGGGCTTATACACCAAGAGTACCTATAGACCCCCTCGGGGCTCTCATGCCCTCGAAACATTTATCGGATTTGTCAACTCGGCCTTTAGGGATTTACGCTCTAAGGCTGACGAGGGTAAACTCCATTATGCACCTAACCTGACTGCCCTCGATTTCCAAGCCCTTAATAGTCTTCGTGAGGACCATGACCTAGTTATTAAACCAGCTGACAAAGGGGGCGCCATAGTCGTTATGGACAGGGCCCTATACACCAATGAAGTTGAGCGTCAACTTCGTGACAAGACCACATACCGACAACTTCCCCAAGATCCTACCTCCCAGTTTCAAACTCTTATTCGTGACACCATTGACCGACATATTAGAGCTGGGACGATTGATATTAAAACAGGTGAATATCTCACCAAGACACATCCCATCACCCCTGTTCTATATGTCCTACCCAAAATACATAAAAACTTGACTGAACCCCCAGGGCGCCCTATCGTGGCCTCTACTGATTCGCTCCTTTCTCCCCTCTCGATTTTTGTAGAAAGAATCATTACCCCACTCATACAGAAAAATACCTCTTTTCTGTTAGATACAGGCTCATTCCTCAACATCCTTGCAGATCTTAAACATGTTCCACCTTCCGCATGGTTAGTTTCCTTTGACGTTAAGGATCTCTACACCTCCATCCCGCACGATCAGGGTATACATGCTGTCAGAACACTTTTACTTGAGGCCCAGACCAATCATCAGATTGTTGACCTAGTTATAGATCTACTATCTTTAATACTCAAGAACAACTACTTTATGTTCCAAGATAGATATTTTTTACAAACTAAGGGCACGGCTATGGGTTCTAATGTTGCGCCACCCTATGCCAACTGCTATATGGCGACATTTGAAACACAGATCGTCTATACTCACCCTCTCTTCCGGTCACACTCTATGATTTGGAAAAGGTATATAGATGATATCTTTTGTATTTGGGACGGCCCCCTGTCCTCCCTTGAGACATTCTTCGCTGATCTCAATGTTGCATGGCCTGACTTGAAATTTACCATGACCCATGATCTAAACCAAATTAGTTACCTAGATACATTAGTCATCAAGAACGATACTGGCTCTCTTTCCACAGATCTATATACCAAACCTACAGATCGGAATAGCCTCCTCCACTACTCCAGCAATCATCCTGTACACATTAAAAAATCCGTTCCCCGGTCTCAATTCAAAAGGGTTGAGCGTATTGTATCTAACCCCGACACCCGTAAATTAAGGCTACAAGAAATACATCAGAAATTCACGGAAAGGGGCTACCCTTCCCCCTCCCTACAGCCCTCCAGGGCTGCTTCTCAGGATACACGTCCTGACAATTCAAATCGCATCCCCTTTGTACACACCTTCCACCCGTTTGCCTATATACTCCACAAGACCATCCGTAAACATTGGAATATCTTACGTACGGGCTACCCATCCATCACTAGCTTCCGCTATCCATTCATGCCCTGTTTTAAACGAGCCCCCAACCTCAGAGATTCACTTATCCGTGCCGATATTGGCACAAATCGACCCACATCCACACAACGTTTCCTACAGAACCCCAAAATGGGTACTTTCCCATGTCTACAGTGTAGACAATGTAATAATGTCTTGAAAGGTAACCTCATACACCATCCCCATTCTGGACGAAAATACCACGTCAAAGGTTTCTTCACCTGTGAGAGCTCATATGTGGTATATTTAATTAAATGCCCGTGTGGACTTCTCTATGTGGGCGAAACTACTCAACCAATACGTGACAGAATTTCCAAACATAAGTCCACAATCCGTTGCAAGAACCTTCTCTTGCCAATACCCCACCACTTCATATCCACAGGCCACAACATCTCCCAACTTAGGTTTCAGGTGCTTGAACAGATCCAACCACCCCGACGGGGTGGTGATAGGATCCGCCTCCTTAAGCAACGTGAGGCGTTTTGGATCCATAGATTAGATTCCCTCTCCCCAAGGGGCTTAAATAGAGATTATGACCTTATGTCCTTTATCTAGGGTCTCACCCGGTAGTATCCTATCAGGATTTATAGGCTTCTTTTACCATCTGATCTCTTTTACGATGCTTTACCATCCAATTGTCTGACACTCATTCATAAGATGTTGTTATATTGTAATTTTTCTATGTTTCCAACCATTTACTGTCTTACTACTATGTTTATGCCGTTCCACCTGATTGACATGTATCGTTTCCTTTTTTACAGATTTGCCTGTTGCCTGGTCCTCCCCCGTCTCCCCCTCCTGCTCCTGTACCTCTCCAAACATTGATCCGAGCGGTTTACACAACGTTACTAGCCTTGCGCCGCACAACCCCGTGTGGAACGCAAGCTTTAGCATAATGGAACGCACACGTGACCTGTTTCCCGGTCACTTCCGGTCACGTGTCTCTATTCACTTCCGGACATGCGCTATCACAGAATGTAACGCTCGCACGGATGATTGGCTCTCCAATCATCGTTCTCCACATTTAAAAGGCCCCCTTTTCCCGCTCTAGGCCACAGCAACTAACGGTGGATGCCGCGCTGCCGGTCCGGTGTTCCCACGAGCTTCCCAGCAGGTACTTGCCCAGGTCCTTTCTACCTTTTCTGGCCATGTTATTTTTGATTTGTGCACACACAGTTTATTGCTCTGCCTCCTACTGAGTCTTTAACCCAGTATTACACATATTTGCTATTCCCCTCCAGGCTGTCCTAGTAGACTCCTCCAGCTTATCCTCCCTTGCACCATTGACACAGCATACGGGTAGGTCCTATGCTTTACATGGCTGCCCCCTCCTCTTCCTCCCTCCTTTTGTGTTTCCCTCTATTTTGTCAGTCCATCACCTTATACCCCATTGCCCCTCCCCTCCGTTGTTGTGTAACCTTGTATGTTTTTTGCATATGTCTATATACGGCTTTTTTGAACAGAGATTTTCTGTACTCTTTTGTTTATGTTTTCTTTATTTGTCCATTTTTTAGTCAACTGAAGAAGGTCGTATAGACCGAAACGTTAACGTATGTTTACTGTATATTAATTTGGACTGTAATAAATTTTCTCAAATCGAACTTTTTGGAGTGCCAAGGCTATTTTCCCTGATTTTTCAGACACAAATATATCTGTTGAAAATAGTCTGGTGTAGGCCAGAGAGACAGAAGTGTGCTTTTGCTGTTCCACGGTAAAAAATCTCTATTATCCTGCTTTTTGCATTTTTTGCTGTAAAAAAAAAAAAAATAGTGTCTCCCTGATTTTTCAGACACAAATATATCTGTTGAAAATAGTCTGGTGTAGGCCCGAGAAATACAAGTGTGGTTTTGCAGTTCCACGGTACAAACCTCTGTATTATCCACTTTTGGGCCATTTGTATCTAAAAAAAACAGTTTGAGTGTGTCGCTCACTGTTCAGCCGCAAATATATAAATATTTTAAAAAGCCTGGTATACACCAGTAAATTATTACTGTGGTTTTGATGTTCCACGGTAAAACATCTCTATTATCCTGTTTTTGGCATTTTTTGCTATATAAAAATAATAATAGTGTCTCCCTGATTTTTCAGACACAAATATATCTGTTGAAAATAGTCTGGTGTAGGCCAGAGAGACAGAAGTGTGCTTTTGCTGTTCCACGGTAAAAAATCTCTATTATCCTGCTTTTTGCATTTTTTGCTGTAAAAAAAAAAAATAGTGTCTCCCTGATTTTTCAGACACAAATATATCTGTTGAAAATAGTCTGGTGTAGGCCCGAGAAATACAAGTGTGGTTTTGCAATTCCACGGTACAAACTGTAGCGCCGGCGTCCCTGCCCTCTGCTAGGCAGGTACGCTGTTCCCCTCACCCCTCTGCTCCGAGCCTGGCGTCCTCCTCCCGCTCTGCTGGCAGCGCGCGCTCCTTCCCGGCCACTGTGCTTAGGGCGCGCGCGCGCTCCCTCCCTCTTAAAGGGGCCGCGCGCGCCGTCCTAAGGAGTCCCCGGCCAATGGCCGGAGGACTTCACCATATATAAGGCACCTCCTCCAAAATGGAGGTGCCCGAGCAATGTTGTTGCACTGTTCACTACTCTGCTTCAGCCCTCAGGTCCCGTTGCCAGTTACCTGCCAGATTCCTGCCAGTTTGCTGTCTGATTCCTGCCTGATATTCTACTTACCTGCCTGCTAGCCTGAGGTCCGACGGTCTGCCTACCGACTCCTGTCAGTCTGTCTAAGGACCAGCTTGCCCGCTCACCTGGGAGCGCTCCTCTGCTATCTGCCTGCTAGCCTGAGGTCCGACGGTCTGCCCTCCAACTCCTGTCAGTCTGTCTATGGACCAGCTTGCCCGCTCACCTGGGAGCGCACACCTGTTACCTGCCTGCTAGCCTACCTGGAGGCTCCGCCGTCACGTGCTGTGACCACCTGCCATTCCAGAGACTCCTGCCCGCTCACCTGGGAGCGCACACCTGTTACCTGCCTGCTAGCCTACCTGGAGGCTCCGCCGTCACGTGCTGTGACCACCTGCCATTCCAGAGACTCCTGCCCGCTCACCTGGGAGCGCACACCTGTTACCTGCCTGCTAGCCTACCTGGAGGCTCCGCCGTCACGTGCTGTGACCACCTGCCATTCCAGAGACTCTCGCTTGCTCACCTGGGAGCACACATCAACCATCTGCCTGCTAGCCTACCTGGAGGCTCTGCCATCACAGGTCGTACCTACCCTTTACCCAGAGACTGCCCCGGTCACTTGCCGTGACCTCCTGCCCGTTCATCCAGAGACTGCCCCGGTCACTTGCTGTGACCTCCTGCCCGTTCATCCAGAGACTGCCCCGGTCACTTGCCGTGATCTCCTGCCCGTTCATCCAGAGACTGCCCGGGTCACTTGCCGTGACCTCCAGCCCGTTCACTCAGAGACTGTCCCGGTCACCTGCTGTGACTGCCTGCCCGTCTTCCCTGGTCGCCACCCGCTCCCTTACAAGGACCGCCCCCTTGTATAGTAGCTCAGAGGTTCCGCCTCCCAGACTCGTTACACAAACCTCTGTATTATCCACTTTTGGGCCATTTGTATCTAAAAAAAACAGTTTGAGTGTGTCGCTCACTGTTCAGCCGCAAATATATATATATTTTAAAAAGCCTGGTATACACCAGTAAATTATTACTGTGGTTTTGATGTTCCACGGTAAAACATCTCTATTATCCTGTTTTTGGCATTTTTTGCTATATAAAAATAATAATAGTGTCTCCCTGATTTTTCAGACACAAATATATCTGTTGAAAATAGTCTGGTGTAGGCCAGAGAGACAGAAGTGTGCTTTTGCTGTTCCACGGTAAAAAATCTCTATTATCCTGCTTTTTGCATTTTTTGCTGTAAAAAAAAAAAAAAATAGTGTCTCCCTGATTTTTCAAACACAAATATATCTGTTGAAAATAGTCTGATGTAGGCCCGAGAAATACAAGTGTGGTTTTGCAGTTCCACGGTACAAACCTCTGTATTATCCACTTTTGGGCCATTTGTATCTAAAAAAAACAGTTTGAGTGTGTCGCTCACTGTTCAGCTGCAAATATATATATATTTTAAAAAGCCTGGTATACACCAGTAAATTATTACTGTGGTTTTGCTGTTCCACGGTAAAAAATCTCTATTATTCAGGTTTTGGTAGTTTTTTCCGTAAAGAAAAACAGTAGTGTCTCCTGACTGTTGTGACACAAAAATATATCTGTTGAAAATAGTCTTGTGTAGGCCCGACATCCCAGTGTGGTTTCGCAGTTCCACGGGTCAAATCGCTGTACTATCCAGTTTTGGGCCTTTGGTATCTAAAAAAAAAGCAGTTTGAGTGTGTCGCTCACTGTTCAGCCGCAAATATCTCTATTTAAAAAAGTGTGGTATACCCCAGTAAACAATAACTGTGGTTTTCCTCTTCCACGGTTCTAATCTACTCTTTATTACCCTTTTTCCATTGATAGTGCAAGTGTAATCTATTTTACTTCATTTACAATGGGCAAGGCGCGTGGCAAGGGACGTGGAAGTGGACGTTCTGGTGATGGTTCGTGCAGAGGACGGGGCCGTGGCCAAGGTGAAAATGTGCCACAACCAACAGCCACATCTTCTCGCTCCCACTTCTTGACCGAATTACTAGGGAAGCACAGAACAACACCAGTATTGAGAACTGATCAGTGTGAACAGGTTATTAATTGGATAGCAGACAATACTTCCAGTTACCTGGGCACCACCACCTCCGGCCTGTCTTCCACACGGTCAACTCTTAGTAGCCGTGAGTCTCGACCGCATACTCCTTCTCACCCTGATGCTCCTTCCTCCCACCATGCCGAGTGTCGTCAGACAGCAAGTGATCCCACACTTGGACACTCTGAAGAGCTGTTCACTGGTCCATTTCCATATTTGGGCCCCTCGCCTGATACGCTTGAAGTGGTGGAAGAGGAGATCCCATTTTGCAATGCCCAAATATTTGAACAGCCACGGCCACAGGAAGTCGACGTTGGCAATCTGTCACAAGAGGTGGACGATGACGAGACACAATTGCCAGGAAGTGAGGAGGAGGATCGTGGTGCGCAAGTGGAAGAGGAGGAGGGGGTGGATGATCTAGTAACTGACCCAACGTAGAAGGAGGACATGCAGAGTGAGGCCAGCAGCACACAGGCGGAGGGAGGCAGAGTACCCCAACAGGCAGGAAGAAGCAGTGTGGTGGCCGCAGACAGAAGGCAGGCAACCGTTTCCCGTAACACCAACACGAGGGACGTTGCCAGTACAAGCGGTAGGTCTTCCAGAGTCTGGAATTTTTTTAAAGACTCTGCTGATAACCCCAAAAAGGCCATATGTTCCACCTGCCATGCCAGCATCAGCAGGGGTGACAAAACTACCAGCCTGACCACCACCAGCATGATCAGGCACATGGAAGCAAAGCACCCGACTTTGTGGGGCGAACCCAGGGTCCACGACCAGTGTCAGCGGGTGTCACCACTGCTTCTTCCACTGTTGTGCGTGCAATAGAACCCCCTGTTGTGTGTGCAAGACAATCCCCTGTCCATACTGCATGTAAAGATGCCCCCTCCTCTCAGTCTTCACTTGTTATGGCAGTTTCTCAAGAAACAGCATTAACGTCCACGTCCACGTCCCACCGCAGCGTTCAATTGTCCATATCCCAGACCTTTGAACGAAAGCGGAAATTCGCAGCTAACGCCCCACAGGCCACAGTCCTAAATTCGCACATTTCACGACTGCTTGCATTGGAAATGCTGCCTTTTAGGCTGGTGGAGACGGAATCCTTCCGCAATCTTATGGCGGTGGCCGTCCCTCGGTACTTGGTCCCCAGCCGACACTATTTTGCCCGGTGTGCCATCCCCGCACTACACAAGTATGTGTCCCAAAGCATCTGCCGTGCCCTCAACAACGCAGTTACTGGGAGAGTCCACCTGACAACGGACACGTGGACAACTGCTTGTGGCCAGGGACGGTACATCTCTCTGACAGCACACTGGGTAAACATAGTGGAAGCCGGGACCCAGTCGGACCTTGGGACGGAACACATCCTCCCCACACCGAGGATTGAGGGCCCTATGTCAGTCAGAGTTGCCCCCACAGTGTACAGCTCCTGCGCATCCACCTCCTCCTCCTCCTCCTCATGTTCAGCCTCCATCTCAGATATCACCACATCAGTTACAAGCTGGAAGCATTGCAGTACTGCCTCCGCCAAGCGGCAACAGGCTGTGCTGAAACTCATAAGCTTAGGTGATAAACCTCACACTGCTTGTGAGTTGTGGACAGCTGTGAAAGAGCAGGCAGATCTGTGGCTGAGACCGCTGAACCTACATCCCGGCATGGTCGTGTGTGACAATGGCCGTAACCTGGTGGCGGCTCTGAGGCGAGGTGAGATCACACACGTATCATGCCTGGCTCATGTGCTTAACCTCGTGGTTCAGCGGTTTCTTAAATCGTACCCCGAGTTGCCAGATCTGCTCGTGAAAGTACGCCGCCTGTCAGCTCATTTTCGCAAGTCGGCTACAGCTTCCGCCGCCCTTGCTGTGTTGCAGCAGTGTTTGCAGCTTCCGGCACACCGACTGGTGTGTGATGTCCCCACACGTTGGAACTCTACCCTCCACATGTTGCAAAGGATTTGTGAGCAGAAGAGAGCAGTTGTGGAGTACCAGCTGCAACAAGGCCGTCGATATTCAGGTCAGACTCCACACATAAAACCTCAGGAGTGGACCTGGATGTCTGACATATGTACCATCCTGACAAACTTTGAGGAGGCCACCAAGATGGTGAGTGGCGATGACGCCATCATTAGTGTCAGCATCCCACTTGTCTGTCTTTTGCAACGCTCTCTGCAGAGAATTAAAGAGGAGGCATTGCAGCCAGAGTATGATGAGATGGATCAAGAAGCCGTAGCGGGCGATTACACACAGCCCAGCCTCATCTCATCCCAACGTGCATTGGGGGACAATGAGGGAGAGGAGGAGGAGGAAGAACAGGAGCTTCTATCATGCGTTGTAGACGGTAGTACCTGTACAAGTGTCATACCGTCGGTTCAGCGTGGGTGGCCTGAGGACAGGGGGGAGGAGGAAGAGGAGGAGGAGAGCATGGTCAGTCGTCATCTTGGTGAGGACACGGAAATCTTGCCCGTTACCAGTCTGGCACGCATGGCTGACTTTATGTTACGCTGCCTTAACCGTGACCCTCGCGTTGTCAAAATGTTGGGTGACAGTCATTACTGGTTGGTGACACTTGTAGACCCCCGCTACAAGGAGAACTTTCACTCTCTTATTCCTGAGGTGGAGAGGTCTACAAAAATGGGGCAATACCAGAAGGCCCTTGCTGCAGAACTCTTAAAAAAATTCCCATCTGAACACGCTAGCGGCAGAGGTCACAGTTCGTTGCCCAACCAAGGCGTATAGGCGAGAGAGATGCAACTCCAATCCAGCAGAGGCAGGGGAACACTGTCATCGTTCTGGGACAGTTTTCTGACACCCGCCCAGCTTACAGGCCCTGAGGCGTGGGGTACTCTCACAAGGAGTGGAAAGTTTCAAAAGATGGTGAGGGAGTACCTTGCCGATCGTACCAGCGTCCTCCGTGATTCCTCTGTGCCTTTTAATTATTGGGTATCCAAGCTGGACACTTGGAATGAACTAGCTCTGTACGCCTTGGAGGTCCTGGCCTGCCCTGCCGCTAGCGTGTTATCGGAGCGTGTTTTTAGTGCCGTTGGGGGAATTATAACTGATAAGCGCACTCGCCTGTCAACTGACAATGCTGACAAGCTGACCCTTATCAAAATGAACAAGTGCTGGATTGGGCCAGACTTCTCATCACCACCAAATGACAGCAGAGTAACATAAAGTCAAATCCACTGTGTTATTTCGGGAGGTGTATTCACATGCACCGCTTCACACCCACACATGGGTATACGCTTCCTCGTTTCGGCTGTTTAATCTTCTTCTCCTTATCCTCAGCCTCCACCACCACTATACCACCAGGGTGCCAGCATTGCAAGTTCCTCCGTCCTAATTTTTGGCAGCTTTTGCTGGGAAAGCATAAGCAAATACCATGGGACACCCACTCCCCAATAATGGGACTTATGTTTGTAATATGCTGTACTGCATGGCTCTTGTAAGGGGCATTGCAAGTTGCTCCGTACTAATTTTTGGCAGCTTTTGCTTGCAAGGCATAAGCAAATACTATGGGAGACCCACTCCCCAATAATGGGACTTATGTTTGTAATATGCTGTACTGCATGGCTCTTGTAAGGGGCATTGCAAGTTGCTCCGTCCTAATTTTTGGCAGCTTTTGCTTGCAAGGCATAAGCAAATACTATGGGACACCCACTCCCCAATAATGGGACTTATGTTTGTAATATGCTGTACTGCATGTGACGCGCCCCCTGGGCCGTGTGTACACGTGTGTGGGATACCCGGTGCCGGGTCTCTGGGGTCTGTAGTCTCCGTGGCGGTGACCCGGTCCCGTGGCTCAGGCTGGTCAAACCAGTGGCAGTCTTTCTTAGGTTTTGAGGTTAATTGTCCGACTGCGCCACCCGTGGATTGCGGTCAGGGAGTACCACCGCTGCGAGGCAGACCGCTGAGGCTGGTGTTGTGTGCGCAGCATAGAATGGGATAACTCCCCTCGGGAGGAGTATAGCCTCAGGAAAGTGAGTGTGGATGATGGGGGTGATGGTGCAGGAGCGCAGCAGGAACCACTCAGAGTCTTTGCAGTGCAGTTCAGGGTCTTTACTGATGATTATAAGGTAGACCCTCCCGGGAGTACTGGCTAGCATAAGAGGCCTGGTCAGTCTGTGAGCAAGCAGGAGTTCCCCTGGCCAGGTGGAGTTGTAGGCCTCCCCGTCTGTCTGCACTCTTCCTTGCTACCTTGCTGTAAGCGGGTAGAAGTAGCCCACGTCCCTGAGTGTACCGTGTAGTGCTCACCCGTATGGCTGGTGACTTGGGGCCTTCTGTTAGCCTCCGCTCCACGACGGCGGTGCTGGTCCCTTGCTTGTGACTGAGCCTCCGGGCTTCTATGGCCAGAGGACCTGAAATCCCCTGCCGGCTGGTTTCTGCTGCTGGATATATAAGTCCTCACAGCTTTGGACTCCTGTGTCCGGTTCCTATTGTCTTCTGCCAGGGCGAGCTCTGCTCAGCTTCCAGCCCCTGGTCTTTAGCTCCTAGCTCCTACAGATCTCCTTGCTGTTACTTTCCCTTGCTCTCACTCTGACTCTGACTGTTCTCTGACTCACTCAACCTCGCCCCAGATCCAGTTTATTAGGGCAGAATTCTCCCCTCCCAGGACTGGGGCAGGAGGATGTTGCATGTTTAAGGGATCCTGACCGGGAAACCTCCCACTTGCTCTCCGACGTAATATCTCTATTACTGTGGTGACCAGACCCCTGGGGTGCCACACATGGCTCTTGTAAGGGGCATTGCAGTTCCTCATAATTTTTGGAAAGCCTTCCATTCCCTGCTTAGGCCAACAGTGTACGGGAGACCCAGTTGCTATAAATGGAAAAAACGGTTTAGTTAAGGCCCTCTGACCTCCATGTCACTTCCAAGGGGCATTGGAGTGCCTCGAAATTTTTGGTAGGCATTGCATTCACTGTATGCCTTATAACTGTGTAGCTGAACCGCTCCTTTTGGTACAGAAACATATCCTACAAGACATGTGTGGTTGACCGGCCTGATATTGATGTGAATGGTCCCTGTTCCTCCTGCTCTTTCTCCTTTGCCACCACCTCATCCATCATTCATCACCTGAAGCTTTGTTTTAACGGGAGTCATAGAACTGGGATAGTAGCAGGAAAACATCCAGCAATCCTCGAAGGAGGTAGAATATGCGTCAAAACGCTGACCACCTCAGGCCTAGCTGCTACTACATACATGCGCTTGCATTCCAAGGAACAGAAAGCTAAGGAGGTGGATGGCCTCATGATCATGAATAATTGACTCGTTGTGTAGGAGGCCGACCACTGCTGCTGTCTACCTTCTGAACTTTGTGTTGAAGCCTGATTGACCCAGGACCCGCAATCCTCTATGTCTGGAGGACGTGTTGCATCCCAGTGTCCAACTGTGTCCCGGCTTCCACAATATTAACCCAGTGTGAAGGCGTCAGTGAGATGGACCATTCCTGGCCACATTCACTTGTCCACGTGTTTGTGGTTAGGCTGTCCTTCCCACTAAATGCACTGGGGAGGGCACAGGTAATGTTTTGGTATGCGCGCTTGTGTATAAGGCGCACCGGGACAAATAGGGGCGGCTGGGGACCGTTTATGGACACCCGGCCACGCCCACGCGGCTGGGGACTGTGTGTGGGCACCCAGCCGCGGGGCAGCTGGGGACTGAGTATGGACACCCGGCCGCCCCCTGGCGGCTGGGGACCAAGCGTGGACACCCGGCCGCCGGGTGGCTGGGGACTGGGTATGAATACCAGGCTACCGACGCAGCCATGACGTGGTGGCCAGATTCCACCTCCACATGCCTAAAAGGCCCAATTTCAAGTGCAAGCAAGCTAGCAGTATGGTATTGCAGCCTGGGGGTGGGTGGGTGGCAGGCTGCATACTTGCGCTTGTATTGCAAGGAATGGGGGAGGTACAATTGAACACTGCCCTGGGACAAGGACTTGCACAGGGATAGTTGCAAGTCTGCATCTTCTGATGCGGCAAGGATCACTTCTGATGGGCACACTTTTAGGCAGTGACCTGGGTGTCAGAGATGCTTCCAGGGGTCTTCCCCATGCTGTTCCCATGTCTTTTTAGCACTGTATGCATGTGTCACACAGCACATGGCCAGATAAGGTTGTAAAATGTTAAAATGACATTTCCCGGTGAATGTATTTGTCACGGTTGAAAGCAATACAAACGTGCAAAAACGCATAAAAAATGCTACTTGTGAACATAGCCCAAGGTGTGGAGGAGTATTTTTGTTTTTGGTTATTTATTTTACCTTATACACAAGTCTTTACCCTGGAAAGGATGTTCCTTAACCCCTTTCCGACCTGGTCAGTAATAGTACGCACCAGGTCGGGAAGGCCGGTTCAGCGGGGGCTCCGGCGGTGAGCCCACACTGAAGCGAGCACATGTCAGCTGATTATTGGAATCGCAATCCACGCGCGGCTGTTAACATGTTAAATCTCTGACAGTGGCATTTAACTCGCGCTTCCGGGAGTCCTAAGCCCCGCCCATCAGTGACCCTGTCACGTGATCGCGGGTCACCAATGGGTGGGCATGACAACTCAGGGTCTGCAGCAGACGCCTGTGGTTGTCATGTCTCAATTGCTATGAGCGCCACCTAGTGGTCAGCGCTCATAGCAAGTGAGCATTTCTCCTGCATACAAGCGATCTGCTCATCGCTTGTACGCAGTAGAAGCAATCAGACAACTGCTGCTTCTAGTCTCCTCTGGAGACTATAGAAGCAAGCAGAAAGTGTAAAAAAAAACTTTTTAAAAAAATAAAAAAAATAAAAAATATATAAAAGTTTAAGTCATATATATAAAAAAAAAACCACATACACATATTTGGTATCGCCGCATTCAGAATCGCCTGATCTATCAATATAAAAGAAGAATTAATACAATCAGTAAACGGCGTAACGAGAAAAAAATTTTAAACGCCAGAATTAAGTTTTTTTGGTCGCTACAACTTTGCAATAAAATACAATAACGGGAGATCAAAACATCGGATCTACCCCAAAATGGTATCAATAAAAACGTCAGCCCGGCACGCAAAAAATAAGCCCTCACCTGGCCCCAGATCCCGAAAAATGGAGAAGCTAAGGGTCTCGGAAAATGGCGTCATTTTTTTTTGATTTTTTAGCAAGCTTTGGATTTTTTTTTCACCACTTAAATAAAAAAGAACCTATACATGTTTGGTGTCTATGAACTCGTAACGACCTGGAAAATAATGATGGCAGGTCAGTTTTAGCAATCTGTGAACGTGGTAAAAAAAGGACCCAAAAAACAACTGTGGAATTGCATTTTTTTTGCAGTTTCACTGCACTTAGAATTTTTTTCCCATTTGCCAGCACACAATATGGTAAAACCAGTGATGGTGTTTAAAAGTACAACTCGTCCCGCAAAAAATAAGCCCTCACATGGCCATATTGAACGAAAATTAAAAAAGTTCTGGCTCTGGGAAGAAGGGGAGCAAAAAAGGAAAACGCAAAAACAGAAAGACCCATGGTCGTTAAGGGGTTAACATATTTCACAGGAAAGCACTTTCACTTTCGTTTTTGAACGTTTTATTGTGAGCCTGTAAAAGTGGATTAATACCTCTGAACACGTTGTTGACAGCAGTGACCTGGGGGTCAGAAATACTTCCAGGGGCGATCCCCATGCTGTCCCCATGTCATTTGAGCACTGTCACTATCGTTTTGGGCACTTTTTAGGCTTTCTACAGACTGCCGGGGGAGCTGCCGCAAAAATGTTCGAGTCTCCCATAGACTAACATTGGGCTCGTTGCTCGGGTCGAGCACCCGAGTATCACGGCGAGCTCGGCCCGAGCTTCGAGCACCCGAGCATTTTAGTGCTCGCTCAACACTAGAAACTACACCTCACAATCAATTCATCTAGGGGTGCAGTGAGCATGTTGACACCACATGTGCCTCACAGAATTTTGCACCATTGGGTGCTGAAGGAAGAATAATTACATTTTTACCATAGTTTTGTTAACCCCAGATTTTACATTTTCACACTGGGAAATGTGTAAAAATGGCACCAATATTTGTCCCACAATTTTTGCTGAATGTAGAAATACTCCTTATGTGGCTGTACAGTACTGCTTAGCCACACGGAGAGACTCGGGAGGGACGGAGCGCTATTTACCTCCTGGAGCACAGATTTTCCTAGAATAGTATGTGGACTCCATATACAGAGCCCCTAAGTGCTAGAAGAATAGAATCCCCCCTCAAGTGACCTTATTTTTGAAATTATACCCCTTTGGGAATTTATCTGCAGGTGTGGTGAGGATTTTAACTACATGGGTGTTTTCCAGAAACAAGCAGCAGTGGATGTTGCTGAGTGAAAATTGCAAACTGCCCTTGTAGTTACCAGTACATTGTAGTTACCAGTACATTATGCCCAGCTCGTGCTTCTGGAGACATGCACCCATAAATTAGATAGATTTCATTGCTACAGAAATGCCAAACATGTGGATGCTAACTGTGGTTTAGGCACACTATGGAGCTCAGAAGGGAGGTGGGCATTTGGATTTGGGAGCACAGAATTTGCTGAATTTCTTTTGGGGGCAAGGGTGTTACACGCACCCCGCTAGGTTCAGATAGGGGCGAGACAGGTTACATGAATTGTTTGGAATCCTGGGGGAACCATTACTCAGGGCGACCATAGACCATGTGACCATCTGCTGCAGCTTCTCTCAGGCACACAGGGGTATAGACCCTCAAGCACAGACATGTAAGTTGTTTCACTTGCTGGCCAGACACACTTGACAAGAGTCCTCATAAATGGTAGAACAGTAGCATTTAATAAGAAGCCTCACAGCCAGTGCAAGTTAAGTCTTATGAGCAACAGGCTCCAGTGACAAAGAGTACAGTTTCCTTAGCAGCACAGCAGTTCACAGTCTTCCCAGTAGTACAGGACAGCACAGTTCTAATCCAAAGGCACATTAATGAACACAGCATTCTTTACAGCACAGTGAGATGGAGGAGGGGGGGAGGGTTTGCTGAGGGAGATGATCCCCGTGATACCATTTCTTCCTGTCTTTATCTTTCTGCCTGACAACACTCTGCAAAGCTAGTTCAGAAACTCTACCTGACCTGTGCTTAGCTTCACTCCGGACTTGAATCCTTTTCACTTGCAGGATCGCATCTGTGAGATACAGAACACACACACCACCTTTTTCTTTGGCTCCAGTCAGACAGTAAACAACTTCCCCACAATCCCCCTGGTGCTCTGCTAAAACCCTCCCTGTCTCCTGTGACTGTGTTAATCCCTTTAGTTGCTGGATGCTTCTGGAGCACAACACTTCCTGTCTCCTGTGCTTGTGCTACTTCTAATAGTTGCTGGATGCTTTTAAAGCAACAGTGCTACTTCTGCATGACACAATCTTCCCTCCTTTTTGAATGTCGTCCTCGACATTCGCCTTAATTGGTCAATCTGACCAATTCTGAGACAATGGTGAAAGTTGGATAGCTTTGTATACAAATTGGCACTGACAAAGTGGTATAACGTTCATAAACATTGATAACAACCTATTCTTATGACCTTTTTCTTGTAGGACACCTGTCAGAAATAAACATTTAACACCATTAAAACAATCAGCATCTCTTCAGCTGGAGCTTTTCGTACATCTTCAGCCAGCTCTCTCTGTCTATGCTTTAACAGTTCTTTGTTTCTGCAAAGTCTTTTAAGAAAAATTAAAGCATGAAAACAAGTCTTTCCACCAGGCAACATCTTTCATACTGCCTCTCGGTGGTGAATATCACTCAAGTGGGCTTACCTGGTCCGCAGGCAGAGATACAGGTGCATCTCACTAAATGAGAATATCATCAAAAAGTTAATTTATTTCGGTTCTTCAATACAAAAAGTGAAACTCATATATTATATAGAGTCATTACAAACAGAGTGATCTATTTCAGGTATTTATTTCTGTTAATGTTGATGATTATGGCTTACAGCCAATGAAAACACAAAAGTCAATATCTCAGTAAATTAGAATACTTTATAACAACAGCTTGAAAAATGTTTTTCAAATCCGAAATGTTGGCCATCTGAAATATATGCTCAGTAAATGAGCTCAATACATGGTCGGAGCTCCTTTTGCATCAATTACTGCATCAATGCACTGCGGAGGTGTTATGGAAGCCCAGGTTGCTTTGATAGCATTCTTCAGCTCGTCTGCATTGTTGGGTCTGGTGTCTCTCATCTTCCTCTTGACAATACCCCATAGATTCTCTGTGGGGTTAAGGTCAGGCGAGTTTGCTGGCCAATCAAGCACAGTGATACTGTTGTTTTTAAACCAGGTATTGGTACTTTTGGCAGTATGGACAGATGCCAAGTCCTGCTGGAGAATGAAATTTCCATCTCCAAAAAGCTTGTCAGCAGAGGGAAGCATGAAGTGCTCTAAAAAAATTTTGGTAGACGGCTGCGCTGACTTTGGTCTTGATAAAACACAGTGGACCTACACCAGCAGATGAAATGGCTCCCCAAACCATCACTGATTGTGGAAACTTCACACTAGACCTCAAGCAGCTTGGATTGTGTGCTTCTCCACTCTTCCTCCAGACTCTGGGACCTTGATTTACAAATGAAAATTGGAACTCTGGGACCTTGACGAGTGTGTCAATGACTGCCTTCTGGACATCTGTTAAGTCAGCAGTCTTCCCCATGATTGTGGAGACTACTGAAACAGACTAAGGGACCTTTTTAAATGCTTAGGAAGCCTTTGCAGTTGTTTTTTGTTAATTATTTTAATTTACTCAGATAATGACTTTTGTGCTTTCATTGACGGTAAGCCATAATCATCAACGTTAACAGAAACACTTGAAATAGATCGCTCTGTTTGTAATGACTCTATATAATATATGAGTTTCACTCTTTGTATTGAAGAACTGAAATAAACTAACTTTTTGATAATATTCTAATTTAGTGAGATGCACCTGTACCTGTTTCCAGTCGACAGTCCTTGGCACTTGACTCGGTTCACCAAGTGTCTCATAGGTCAGCATCACGAACCTCCTCACTTCTCAAGTTGACATCCTCCTGGTGGGTTGTTCCTCAGAGACCACACGTTCTTTGGTCACAGAAGTTTCTTCCCCTGCACTCATCTCCCGTGCTTCCTCGGATGTTCTTGGAGCTGCCTCTGTAAGTTCCTGTACTTCTCCTGAGTCGCTTGTTTCCGCACGGTCTGGTAATTCTGCTCCCCCTGAGTGTCGATCGGTCTCTTCAGGGGCTGGTGTTCAATCATCAGATCTTAATTGGACTTCATCTGTACTCCTTTGTATGAACTCTGGAGCCTCAGGACTTAGTTCACTCTCCTGAGGATGGTACATCCCTCTCCTTGCCGGTCTGAGAAATACAACTTTGTGGTCTTCTCCATTGGAACTTTCAAGGTCACTATCCACCTCCGGAGCTTGTGTGGTGGTCCCTTAGTCGATCTCGGATGCTGTCGGTCTACTTCTGGGAAGTCTTGTTGTGGTGGGAGATAATCACAGGGTAGTAGTAAATTCCAATGGACTATTCTGGTTTTCTTGTCTCCATTTCCAATCGAATTTCATACACTGGGCTGTCATCAACTTTCCTCCTTACAACCACATACACCTTGTCTTCCCAGTACGAATAAAGTTTTCTTGGACCGCCTTTCTCACGTAAGTTCTTGACTAGCACCCAGCTTTCCGGTGCCAATTTTGCTTCATAACATTTTCGATCATAGTACTCTTTCTTTGTCCTTGCGTAACCACTTTGGATGCTATGTTGTATGCCTCTGCCATCCGTTCCTTCCATTTCTGAACGTACTCCGGATACGTTCTGTAAGTCTCTGACACCGGAGTATCGAACATGATGTCAATTGGCAGTCGTGGCGAGTAACCCGTTGCATCGCTCTTTGTACAGCTATAGGCATGTACCACTTTTGACAGAGAACTCTTACAGTCTTTCTTCTCATCAGCTGTTAAAGTGCGCAACATCGACAATAATGTTCTGTTAAAACGTTCCACTTGTCCATTACCCTTTGGGTGATAGGGCGCTGTTTGGGATCTCTGAATTCTACAGTACTTTCCTAGCTTGGCAAAGATCTGGTTCTCAAATTCTCTTTCTTGGTCGTGGTGTAAGCTCATAGGGAACCCAAACCTCAAAGCAAAATCATTGAAGATCTTCTCTGCCGCTGTTCGACCTGATTTATTGGTGGTGGCATATGCTTGAGCAAATCGAATGAAATGGTCCATCACCACCAAGATGTATTCGTAACCAACCTTGCACGTCTCGGGATGTAGAAAGTCTATTGAGACCATCTCAAACGGATACGTAGTTTGGATGTTGCCCATAGGTGCCCAGGTTGATGTGTTGGGAGACGTTTATCTTTCAGACACCCACACTCCCTGGTCACGTACCGCTCAATATTTCTCTGCATGTACGGCCAGAAGAAACGTTCAAGGATCAAATTTGTTGTCCTTTCCACTCCCAGGTGTCCCATGAGTTCTTTGAAGACCAACCTACAGAATACTCTGGGTAATACGAACTGCTGGTTTTCTCCTCCTTTACGATACAGGATACTGTCTTCACTGAGGTAGAGCTTCGTCTATTCTTTAATTAAAACAGATACTGCTGGTGACTCATTGTCTCTCTCCCGTTTACTTGGAAACAAAACTAATCATCAAAAATACAAATTGCCTAATAATTTGTGCATACAGTGTACACTGTGTTCCAAATTATTATGCAAATAATATTTTCTCAGATTTTCCCAAATTACCTATATGACTTGCAGTCATTGTAATTTTCCAGTCAAATAACTATTAGAGTACAATTGAAAGGTTTTTCTACAAACTGCCTATGATAACAGTATATTTTTAAAAAAATAAAAAACTCAAACTGCACTCAAAATGCATGTTCCAAGTTATTATGCACAGCAGAGTTTTCAACCTTTTCATTTTAATAAAGAACAAAAAAATATTATTTGCATAATAATTTGGAACACAGTGTATATGGGCATGCAGGCTCTAGAAAGTTGAATAAGTTATACCTTGACATCTGTGATCCAATGTCTTATTCCAGAGAAATCCACATTTTTCTTATATTTAATTTAGCTGTTAAGATCTAAGGGTCAAAAACGGGTCTTCCAGAGAATCTGCCTTCAGAGCTAATTTTAATTGAAAGAGGACATTACCAGTACTGGAGAAGTATCGCTGTAAACATACTGACCTGAAGAATAAACCTGCCTTATCAATTGTACCACACGCGGAACAGCATAAAAAAAAAAAACAATTCCTGAATTGTTGGTTTTTGTTTATTCTGCCTCCCAAAAATCAGAATAGAAAGCGATCAAAAAATGTAATTTGCCCGAAAATGGTACCAATAAAAACATCAACTTGTCCAGCAAAAAAATCTTTTTGGCAATGTTTGTTTACAGTTGGCGCAATGAAGTTTATAAGGAAAAGAGCACCTTACCAACAGTTAAGCATGGTGGAGGATCCATAATGCTGTTGGGTTGCTTTGCTACGTCTGGTACTGGGGGCCTTGATCTTATCACAGGAATCATAAATCAGAGAATTCTCAAGAGATTTTAGAGCGAAATGTCCTACCCAGTGTAAGAAAACTTCAAAACGTCATATTGAATATTTTGTCATTAGTGTTGAGCGAAAGTGCTCACTACTTGAGTTTCCATCGGTGGCACGCAAGGTGTGGGAAAGACTAAGTGCAACACGAAGGGAAGAGGGGGAGGAAGCCCAAACACTAGGGAAAGGGGGAGTGGAGACCCCTAGGCAGATCTAATATCACCCTGACTACCCTACCATCTCTATATAGGTTCCACACCTATTGCCGAGCAGGACCCTAAACCCTGGATGACCCTATGGCTTGGACCTAAATAGGGAGTGGGAGGGGTGAGCACTGGTCAGGCCTCACTACAAACTAAAGATAACAAGGTAGACAAACAAAGGGGATAACTTAGCTTGAGCAGACACCAGAGGAGTAATGCCAATTGTCCTCCAAGGGCAGCAGAGAAGACGCTAGCCGACTGCTAGTGCTCCAAGCCTGAACATAGAAGTATCACTGGCGATTCCCTGGAGCAAACTGAGTGTTTTAAACCCCCAGGCAAGGGTGTGTCAATCAGCAGCAGGAGGGAGGTCTCTAATTATAACCTAACCCTAACCCCAACCCTAAGTCTAACAGCAAAGAATGGAAAAAAAATCTATTTTTTATTTTATAATTTTTATCTAACTAAGGGGGTGACAAAGGGGGTTTTGATTTATTATTTTTTTGCTTTTGATCACTGTGATAGGGTTTATCACAGTAATCAAATAAAACCAATAGGAAAAATTTCTTATTGTTGCCGGGTACCAGCCGGCAGATCTCGGCGGCCGCACTGCCCATGCGCCCACCTTTTTTTTTATAAGAGGATGACGGAGGACCGTGGGATGGATCAGGAGATCTGGGGGACAGCGGAGGTACCAAGGAGGCTTGGGGAGACATAATTTCTCCCTCCTCTGACATGTATATCATGTCAGAGGACAGAAATCATTGTAACCACAGGCACACTTTTTTTTGTGATCGCCGTCATTCACGTAATAACAGCGATCACGCGATCGGGGACTGGAAAAACCGGCCATGATCATGTTCTCCAGGGTCTCATCAATCCCCGGTAGCTGACATGCCGGAAAGTTTCCAACTCTGGGGGACACTACAGACTTTTTCCTTATTGCCTTTTTAAAACAGCAATGAGTGAATAAGGCCTCTTAAACGCCGCCGTTTAAATGCGCATTAGCGGTCGTTAAGGGGTTAACCCTTTTTTTGTCATCTTTACTGTCATTTTCTGCAGTGACTTTGCCACCGCCTTTTTTTTCTTAATATGAAATAGTGAGTGGTTTCCAAAAGTTAAGCAGTAGTGTTGAGCCACCCCCGTAGTGTTCGAGTTCGGTTCGGTTCGTCGAACACCCGTGTGTTCGCCGAAGTGTTCGTCGAACTGTTCGTCGAACACCTTCGAACACCGTTAAAACCAATGGCAGGCAAACAAAAACACATAGAAACACATAGAAAACACCTTCAAAGGTGTCCAAAAGCTGACAAACTGCTCAGAAGACATAACTAACACATGGAAAAGTGACAAGTACATATAGTCATGCGAAAAGAAAAGAGGTGGAGGAGTAAAAGGAGGGGGAGACACAGATATAGGCATGTCATGCCCTTCTAAAATCCAAAAAGTGAGAAGCCGACACGGCCAGTCGGTTCCTGCCCGTGCCACCTCCGTGTCGCCGGGTTTGTGCCAGAGCCGCGGTGGACCCTGATGGCCAGCCCCCCTCTCCTAATACTGGTGCCTGTCCGCTGGTGGGTCGAGCCCCCCGCGGTGGGGGGGGAGTAACATCTGCAGAAGAAAGACCATCTTCCAGCCAAACTAACATGTCGACTTCTTTTCGTGGACAATGTGATACGATCCCTTTGTTACGGACACGCCCATCGCTACAAATTCCAGATGAGGCACAAAAACAGCAGGTGTTTCAGCGGATATCAAGTGCTCCTTCAAGTGGGCTCTCCTCCACCTCAACTTCAACATCACAAATACTCCAGTCCTCAGAGGTGTCACCCCAATCGCACTTGCTTCCTCACAGCTCCCAAGTCTCCAGCTGCCCGTCTGAGTATGGGGTAACACAGATGGTTGAGTCTGCACAGCTGTTTACTCATACTATAGCCTGGGAAACGGAGGTCTGCTCCAGAGCTTCTGTTAATCCAGACGAGGAAATGATCTGCACTGATGCCCAGAATCTTTATAAGTCGGATCCAGGACCAGATGAAGAAGGTTCTGAGCATAATGTAGACCCTCGTTCCCAAACTGTAACTCCTGTTGGTGGAGACAATGATGAAGACGATGATGAGACTCAAATACCTGATTGGAGCGACAACTTGACTTTTCGGTCAGGGCAGGAAGAGGTTGGCTTTGAGGACGACGGGTGTGATAACACACAGGGTGATGATGACAAGGTTGGAGATCCCACTTACTGTCAACCCACAGTCAGCCAGTCGATGAGGTCACCCGGGCCTTTGCCTGGCCTTTGGGATGTCGCGGTGGTCGGCTCCCTGGCCCGTACCCTGGGGTCACTCTTTAAAAGGGTGGATAATTGTTAATTTTATAAGAGTTTGTGACACCACCTGTGGTATCTGGTGAGAAGCACCAGCGCTGCAGCAGTCCACTGAGGCCCGTGATAAGGCAGCTCGATGGTATAGCTCCCCACAGGTGGAGCTAGGTCTCAGGGCAGCGTATGCAGGGGGAATGCAGGACAGGCGAGACCCAGCTGGGTCAGAGCAAGAACGGAAACGGACACGGTAGTCACTTCAGTACCTTTTACTGGAGGAAATTCAGGCACATCCTGGAGCACTGTAGGGTGAAGGGTGCATATCAGGATCCTCCCCAATGAGCGGGTGTAGGGCCTCCTGTTTCTTGCCTCTGCGCAGTAAGTTTCTGACCTGCCTGGAGCTAGGCCTAACTTTGTCTCTGTCCTGCGCTGGCTGACCTTGTGGTAGGGCCTTCTCTTGAAGTTCACGCTCCCAGTATGCGGGGCCTAAGCGTCTCCTGGCTCTGTTATGTATCAGCACCTTAGCGATCCTGGGACTTGTAGTTCTCCAGGGATTCCAGTTATGCCTTACTGGGTCATAGAGATCCCGGTAAGCTCGGATCCGGTGTCCGGTAAATGCTTCGGGGTGAGCTGGTTAAGCTCCTCTGCCCCTTATGTACTAACTCGCCACTCGCCTTCGGCCTACTCGGGCCCTCAATAGGCTATACACACTAACGGCAGCTTGCCGCGCTTCACCGATCTTATGACGCTGGCACACCTTAAGCTCTATCTGGGCTCCCTGAATCTAGCTAGCAGGAGCCTCGTGCTCCACTGCTGAACTATTAACTGAGTTCTCTAGACTAGACTGAGCTCCACTGCAGACTGACCTCTCTTAGGCTTCTCTACTGCAGGAACTCTTCAGAGGAACTGAACTGCCTAGCTCCACCTTCCCTATTTATATCCCTAACGGGCTCCCTCTGCTGGTCTGAGGTGGAAGGTGGAGATGTGTGAATGTTTATGGGGGCCTCTTGTGGAGGATTCCATCAATACACTCTTCTAGGATCTGTGATACCAAGCGCAGCGGGGCGTCACAGATGCTATTGACGACGAGGTTAGGTTGCGCCTTCCTGGACAGAGACGGAGTACTGGAAGCACGTCAACAACTGCATCCTCAACCACAACTCCGCCTCTGACCACAAGTCGTAGTGGCTCTTCAGGTCGCATGGGCTCTAAGCCTTGCATAGCCTGGGCATTTATTCAGATCGATAAGGATGACCCAACTCGTGTTATCTGTAATATTTGTCACCAAAAGCTAAGTAGAGGCCAAAAAATCCATAGTTTGAGTACTTCATGCATGTACCGTCACATGGATATGAAGCATAAGTTGCAGTGGGAAGCTCACTGTGCTACAATGCGGCCTAGCAGGCTGGGCCAACCACCGTCTGCCCCATCTTGTGCATCCGCGGCCTCTTCATCCTCTGTGACTGGGGGGACAGCAGTCACACATGTTTTTGGACGCAGACCTGCCACCTCTTTACCTGCAACAGCCAGTGTGATTGGCAGGTCGTCAGTTCATTGGGAAGTGGAAACACCTGCTGGTGTTGAGAGCTCTCTGACATCGAGAGCACCACCTTTGGATCAAGGCAACCTAACATGTCCGCCTGCATCTTCCTCACAGACCGGCAGTTTGCCAGGGACACCCTACTCAACCCCGTCAAAGCACAACAGCCAGCCCTCGGTCCCTCAGATGTGGACAAGTAAAAGACCATTTCCTCCTAGCCATGAGAAAGCTAAGAGGTTGAATTTCACCATCTGCAAGCTGTTGGCTACAGAAATGCTGCCTTTCCGCCTGGAGGACACAGTGGATTTTTGAGACCTTATGTCCGTCGCAGTGCCCCAGTACCAGATGCCCAGTCGGCACTACTTCTCAAAGAAAGGTGTGCCTGCGCTCCACCAGCATGTCGCACACAACATCACCGCTTCTTTGAGAAACTCTGTGTGTGACAGGGTGCATTTCACCACAGACACTTGGACGAGTAGGCATGGACAGGGGCGTTACATGTCGCTGACAGGGCACTGGGTAACTATGGTGACAGCAGGACAAGGGGCTGCTGTCCAAGTCTTGCCGTCCCCGCGAGTTGTACATCAATCCTCTTTATCTAGAAGTTCCTCCACTGCTTCTGCCTCCTCAACCTCCTCTCGGTCCTCCACCTGCACCCAAAGCCTGTCTGGTAATGCCACCTGCTTTCTAACTGCGCACCTCCTTACTATGCTGGCAGCAGGGCTCAACGGCATCAGTGTTTACTTTGAAATGTCTGGGAAATGTGAGTCACACAGCTGAGGACTTGTGGTCAGCTCTGGAGACCCAGTTTCATGAATGGTTGTCTCCACTGGACCTGCAACCAGGGAAGGCCGTGTGCGACAATGCTGCAAACCTGGGTGCGGCCCTTCGCCGGGGCAATGTTACACACGTGCCTTGTATGGCTCACGTGTTGAACCTGGTTGTCCATAAATTTTTAGCCCACTATCGCAGACTAGATGGCCTTCTGCAGAGGGCACGGTCGCTGTGTGCTCACTTCCGCCGTTCGCATCCCGCAGCTCAACGACTTACATCTCTACAGAAGTCGTTGGGCCTGCCAGTTCACCGGCTGAAATGCGATGTGCCGACACGGTGGAATTCAACTCTGCAAATGTTGCAGCGACTGTGGCAGCACCGACAAGCCCTGGTGCAATAGTTTCTGACGTATAGCCTGGGCCAACGAGATCCAGAGGTGGGGCAAATCACACAGCAGGAGTGGTCTCAGATCAGGGACCTATGAAGTTGACGTGCCCCCTGGACCGTGGGGTACCCGGAGCCGGGCCGGTAGACGCTGGGGGTTGTAGTCACTGTGGCGGTGACCCGGTCCATGACCCAGGGCGGTCAATCCAACGGTAATTTGTATATATGGATTTTATAATGTCCGACTACGCCACCTGTGGAGTGCGGCCAAAGGGGCCGCCGCTGCGGAACAGTCCTCTGAAGCTGGTGGTTTTGCTGCAATGGTATTATTACTCACCACAGGAAGAGTGTAGCTTCAGGGCAGTGTGGGTGGATGATGGTGGTTGTAGTGCAGGGAGTCAGTAATGAACACAGAGTCCGTGTGATGCAGTCCCAAGATCTTTACTCACAGTTGTTGCAGTCCAGATTACAGGTACCAGAGCTATCTCACCCGTCGTGCTGTGCGTACTCAGTGAGGGGCTCAGTCCACCCCCAGATAGCTCCAGAGTACTTAGCAGGACCCCCTTCTGTGTGTCCTTTCTCTGGCCTTCTCCCTGCACCTCACACCCAGTGACACTTCTATCCGGTATCCTCGGGCCTTGGCGGGCGACTTGTGTTCCGTCCCCTGGGTCCTATGTGGCTACCTTCTTAGTGAGACTGGTGTGGACTTTTGCCTGCAGTACATGAAATGCTGCAGCCTCCGGTTTCTAGTTGAGCCTTGCTGTTTCTCCTCTAGTTGAGGGACCGGTTCCCCTTATCTGGCCTGACCCCTCTACCTCCTGGTAGCAGCGGGAGTACAGGTGGCCTTCTGCACGGCCCGTAGCCCTAGGGTCCCTTCGGTTCCTGGAGCCTTCCTGCTCCCACTCCTCTCTTCTCTCCTTCAGTCCTGGGCCTCCCAGGCTAGGCCCGCCTCCGGAGCAGAGCTCATGCCGAGCCTCTGCTCCTGTCACTTTTCCTCCTCTGACTGGCTTGCTCTTTCTAAGATGGCTTCCTATTTATACTCTCCCTGTCATGTGCTCCCCTAAGCTGCTCCCCTAAGCACCCACTACATAGGATCCTCCCACCAGCTAGGGACCTGGGACTGTGCTCTCCCTTAGGAGCAATCTCGCCCTAACCCCACTGCGGGTATGTGTTGGATGGAGGTGTTAGGGTCCCGAGCCATACGCCTTCCTTACCTGAGGGTGAGATACCACACCTCTGGGTGAGATGCAGTAACTCTGTGGTGACTGCACCCTCAGGGGCGCCACACACCTTTCTGCACAGTTTTGAAATGGCGACGAAGATGTTTAGTGCTGACGACGATGCCATTATCAGCATAACTATTCCGGTGATTTACATGCTGGAGCACACATTAAACAGAATTCAGAGTCAGGTGGTCGGACAAGAGGAGGTGGAGGAAGTAGAGGAGGAGTCGTATGCGGAAGGGATAACATCTCCAAGGTCCAGACGGTTGGCAGCACCAAGGAGGCAGGCATGGGAGGGTGGGGGAGAGGGATTAAACAGGGCGCATGGTAGCAGCCAAACTGTTGAGGAAGGTGCAGGAGCCGAGGAAGAAGTGGAGGATGAACTGGCGATGGGCATGGAAGACTCATCAGATGAGGGAGACCTTGATCACATTTCTGTTGTGCGAGGTTGGGGGGAGAGGGCAGAGGAAAGAAGCATGATTCTTACCTCGCTACCAACACAACAAGGACTTGGTCCTCCTGGATGCGCAAGACACATGAGTGCCTTCTTGCTGCACTACCTGCAACATGACCCTCAGATTGCAGAATTCGAAGTAATCTCGACTACTGGGTTGCCACACTCTTAGATCCCCGGTACAAAAGTTAATTTGCCGAAATAATTCCTGCCATAAAAAGGGATTGACGCATGCAGGAGTATCTGCAGACGCTGTTGCAGAATCTTACATGTGCTTTTCCACAAAACACCAGTGGTGCACGAAGTGAATCTCACAGTTCTAACTTGCCAACCGCGGGACTGTCGAGTCTTCATCACTCAAACCGTAACAGTAACACAGTATCTGCTGGTAACAGCAATTTTGTGAAATCGTTTCACCACTTTTTTAGACCATCCTTTGCAAGGCCACAGGAGACAAGAAGTCTGACACATAGTCAATGCCTAGAGAGGATGGTGCAGGAGTATCTCCAAGTGAACATCGAAGCCATGACTGTGCCACTGGACCCTTGTTCATTTTGGTATTCCAATCTGGAAAAATGGCCGGAGCTCGCCACTCACGCCTTGGAGATCTTGTCATGCCCTGCAGCCAGTGTTCTCTCTGAACGTGTGTTCAGCGCTGCTGATGGTGTGCTGACAGATAAGCGCACGCGGCTGTCCACTGAGAATGTAGACAGACTCACGTTCATAAAGATGAACAAATCATGGATTCGCAAGGACTTTTCTAATCCTGTGTTATCCTTGGGAGGCTAAAAGCTTGAGGATTTGGTAATATCACCTCACCAACCGTTTTAAGCAACTGTGGGGCAATTGATGCCACTTAACCCTAGAACGCATGACCATAAAAATCTACACTTTCATATACCTGGGGCCTTTTAGGCCCGTGTGCAAATAACATTGAATAACTCAAACTCAAATGACAAACAACTATATACATGAAGAATACCTAGAGTTTCAAAATTCTAACTAAAGTAATCTTGCAGAAAATAGAAAACAATTAACAGGGCGGGACTGCGAGGCCCCAGGTATGCGTTCTAGGGTTAAGTGGTGTCTGTGCCACAATTTTGGGAAAAAATGGAAACTCTTTTTGGAGTCCCCTTGCTGTGTCTTACGTGACGTTGGCATCGTCAATTCCAGGTGGGTTGGGTCGCTCCCCCCCCCCTTTTAACTGTAAGAAACTACATACACTATGGCTTGGGGTAACACAGATGATTGAGTCTGAAGAGCTGTTTACTCAGAGGTCTGCTCCAAATCTTCAGTGTCTGCTAGTCAGCGTAGAATTTTTAACTGCATCTAGCCTAGGCAATACTTTGGGCGTAGTAGCCCAGCTGCGAAGCAAGCTGCACCGCCTGTGTATCTAATAAGAATTTTTAAATGCATCTAGCCTAGGCAGACTGTGGGGACCCCCAACCAAACCCAGACGCTCAGCCCCCCTACCGCCCCCTTTCCTTGACAATACAATAATGTAACTCTTACAACTGGATGGGTGAGGATCGGTCACAGCTTTATTAACTCTTTATACTCATTCCATTAGAAAGACATTTTATTTCTAAAATAATTCAGCTTGTTGCAGCATGCCCTGGGTCTCCACTCCGGCAACTTGGCCAACAAGTGTAACTCTCCAACATGTCCTTTCTATTTCCAGGCCACGGAGGATCCTGCGTACTCGTATGCAGGACTCTGACCCCCACCCATCACTCTTAACGCTTGTTCCACTCCGTCCTGGAGTCCTGACAGGAATATGTCCAGTCCAATATCCATTAAGTGAACACCGTCGGGCCGTATGAGGCCTGCTTTATCTCCTTCCAGTTGTCGGTGTCGTACCACTACACCGCCTCTGTCTCTTCTAAATTTTGCCATCCGAATATTTATTACCCGCCTTGTCCGTTCGATGGCCGTGATGTCTCGCGCACCTTGCCATACCGCTATTGGCACAATCTCTGACCATACTATAGCTAGTTTTGTGAAAAATTCTCTGAAGCGCTCAGTGTCTAGTTTCATTATTGCCATTAGTTATGCGCTCTTGTGATGACCTAGGTTGTTTCCCCCGGCCTGTATAACTAAGATGACCAGACATCTTGCCTCTCTCCCTACCTTGATTACCTCCATTAGTACCTGTGGCCATAGCAGGCCTCTAATACCTCTCCAGTTGAAATATGTGTTATGAAACTCTAATTTCCTCCCGCCTGGGCGGACTTTCGCCCTTTAATCTGCCCAATATATATACGAGTGGCCTATCACCCACACTGTTGGCTTAGCGTCACCTGTAAAAGAAACAAACCACGTTAGGATAACAAGTCCGGTCTTATGTATCTTGCCAAACACGTGGATCACCATCTCTCTATCCTCTGAACTTCCGTTTCTGACAGTCCTGCTCTTGCTGCTTCTGTGGCCGCGCCTATGCGGAATGAGTGTGTCCCGTAATCTTTGGGGTGGTTCCCTGCCGATGTTATGCATTTATTAAATATAGCTTGGAACTGGTATCTTGCTAATGGCGTCCCATCAATGTGTGATAGGAACAAATTACTTTGTGATCTGATGGTTAGATATGGTTTTACTATTGTTACCCGACTCAGTGTACCGTTTGTGGGTTGTAGAAGTACCCAAGTGCCCCTGCCCGCTGGAACCATTTTTGATTTGTGTATGCGTAGACGTATTGCATTATTGGCTATGACTACGTCCTGGTGTAATAAGCCTCCACTGGTGCTAATTTTGGATTGAGGGACTAATTCGCTTATGCATAGCGCCCCGAAGAAGGCGATCACAAATGCAGTAGACAGTAGTGTTGCTTCAAATTGTGAGTGTCATGTTAATGGTGTTAGGGATATGATGTGAGAAATCAGTTTTAGTGACACGGGACGGGACGTCTACACTCCTGACTTGGCTGACCCCTTTTCCACCCTTTTATGGATTGTCTGATGATGAATCTTTGTTACATCTCCCCAATTCAGTAGTTGGAAGTGAAATGCTACTCCGGTCACACACCGCTGCACTGACGCCCCTGATATGCCCCTCATCATTAGCTGGTGGAGAAATTCTATGGTGACTTGTGATCTGGCTTGTTCACATTGGTCAACCCGTCTGCCTGCTACTAGTCGTGTCCACTCTTCCCATGCCTTACCGTATGCTTGCCACGTCGACGGGGCAACTAACGCTCTGATTAATGGCATCAACTATTCGCCACTAGATCCCATAGGGAAGGTGGGCAACTGTTGTCCCGATGGGTGGGCATTGTGGAAGAGCTCTGTGAAAATCTGCCAATTGAATTGTTATAAAGCGTTAGCAGCAGCTTTAGACCCCTCAGCATAGTGGCTAGCGTGGACCCATATGACGCGCCCCCTGGGCCTGTGTTGTGTAGCGTTGCGCACGCGGGGAATACCCGGAGCCGGATCTGTCGGGGTTAGTAGTCCTCGTGGCGGTGACCCGGTCCGTGCCCAGGGTGTCAAACTAAGTGGCGGAATTTAGCAGAAGATGTTATAGTGTTCGACTACGCCACCCGTTGAATGCGGTTATGAAGCCGCCGCTGCAGGGCAGACCGCTGAGGCCGGTGGTACAGTTGTGCAGCGTGGGTAGTATAACCCCCAACGGGAGGGGTATGGCCTCAGGGCAGCAGACGTGGATGATGGGGATAGCAGAATTGCACGCAGGCACCAGGAACCACTCAGAGACGGTGCGGTGTAGTTCAGGGTCTTTACTGGTGGCAAAGGTAGACCCTCCCGGGAGTACTGGCTAGCGATCGGGGCCTGGTCAGTCCGTGAGCAGATAGGATCTCCCCCGGCCAGGCGGAGTTGTAGGCCTCCCCAACTAATTGTACTCCTCCTGGCTACCTTGCTAGAAGCGGGTAAAAGTAGCCCACGTCCCTGAGTGTACCGTGTGGTGCTCACCCGTATGGCCGGTGACTCGGGGCCTTCTGGTAGCCTCCGCTCCACGACGGCGGTGCTGGTCCCTTGCGTGTGACCGTGCCTTCGGGTTTCTTGGCCAGAGGACCTGAAATCCCCTGCCGGACGGTTTCTGCTGCTGGGTATGGAACAGTCCCCACAGCCTCGGACTCCGTGTCCGGTGAGATCTCTTCAGTCAGGACGAGCTCTACAGCTTCCAGTCCTGGACCCCTTTTATCACTGCTCCCACAGAGCTCCTGATCTTGCTCTCCCTGCATCTGCTCCACTCCAGACCAGACTGTGTCTCTGTCTGGGACTCCTCTTCTTCTCTTCTTTTTTTCCTAACCCCACCTCAGCCCCAGATTATATAGGGGAAGTCCTTCCCCTCCCAGGACTGGGCAGGAGGTGTGGCATGCTTAGGGTTCCTGACCAGGAGACCTCCCACCTGCTCACAGACGTAATATTGCTATTACTGTGGTAACCAGAACCCTGGGGTGCCACACATACATTGTGTTTTAGGCACAGGAATGCTAGCCTGGGTAGTAGGCCTAGCACTGGGAGTGACGATGATGCCATCTTATTAATGCAGTGCGCTAATCTGGTGTTTTTTGTTATGAAGCGTATATTTTTGTAAGCCAGGAGCGCGCCCCGTATTTCTATTGCTACCACTATTGGGAAGAAAAATTATTTTCAGGGCTAGATGCAGCGAAAAATTATTATTAATTGAAAAGCTGGTGGAGCTTGGTATAGATGGCCTAATACAATGAGACCCACACACTGCTAGAAGGCCAAATATTTTTTCAGAGGTAGATGCAGAAAAAAATTATATTCAGTTTGCAACCTTATGGAGGTCAGTATAGATGGACTAATAGAACAAGTCCCACACACAGCTAGAAGGCCAAATATTTTTTCAGAGGTAGATGCAGAAAAAAATTATATTCAGTTTGCAACCTTATGGAGGTCAGTATAGATGGACTAATAGAACAAGTCCCACACACAGCTAGAAGGCCAAATATTTTTTCAGAGGTAGATGCAGAAAAAAATTATATTCAGTTTGCAACCTTATGGAGGTCAGTATAGATGGACTAATAGAACAAGTCCCACGCACAGCTAGAAGGCCAAATATTTTTTCAGAGGTAGATGCAGAAAAAAATTATATTCAGTTTGCAACCTTATGGAGGTCAGTATAGATGGACTAATAGAACAAGTCCCACACACAGCTAGAAGGCCAAATATTTTTTCAGAGGTAGATGCAGAAAAAAATTATATTCAGTTTGCAACCTTATGGAGGTCAGTATAGATGGACTAATAGAACAAGTCCCACACACAGCTAGAAGCCCAAATATTTTTTCAGAGGTAGATGCAGACAAAAAATTATTTTGAATTTGCAACCTTATGGAGGTCAGTATAGATGGACTAATAGAACAAGTCCCACACACAGCTAGAAGGCCAAATATTTTTTCAGAGGTAGATGCAGAAAAAAATTATATTCAGTTTGCAACCTTATGGAGGTCAGTATAGATGGACTAATAGAACAAGTCCCACACACAGCTAGAAGGCCAAATATTTTTTCAGAGGTAGATGCAGACAAAAAATTATTTTGAATTTGCAACCTGATGGAGGTCAGTATAGATGACTAATAGAACAAGTCCCACACACAGCTAGAAGGCCAAATATTTTTTCAGAGGTAGATGCAGAAAAAAATTATATTCAGTTTGCAACCTTTTGGAGGTCAGTATAGATGGACTAATAGAACAAGTCCCACACACAGCTAGAAGCCCAAATATTTTTTCAGAGGTAGATGCAGACAAAAAATTATTTTGAATTTGCAACCTTATGGAGGTCAGTATAGATGGACTAATAGAACAAGTCCCACACACAGCTAGAAGCCCAAATATTTTTTCAGAGGTAGATGCAGAAAAAAATTATATTCAGTTTGCAACCTTATGGAGGTCAGTATAGATGGACTAATAGAACAAGTCCCACACACAGCTAGAAGGCCAAATATTTTTTCAGAGGTAGATGCAGAAAAAAATTATATTCAGTTTGCAACCTTATGGAGGTCAGTATAGATGGACTAATAGAACAAGTCCCACACACAGCTAGAAGGCCAAATATTTTTTCAGAGGTAGATGCAGACAAAAAATTATTTTGAATTTGCAACCTGATGGAGGTCAGTATAGATGACTAATAGAACAAGTCCCACACACAGCTAGAAGGCCAAATATTTTTTCAGAGGTAGATGCAGAAAAAAATTATATTCAGTTTGCAACCTTATGGAGGTCAGTATAGATGGACTAATAGAACAAGTCCCACACACAGCTAGAAGGCCAAATATTTTTTCAGAGGTAGATGCAGAAAACATTTTTATTCAGTTTGCAACCTTATGGAGGTCAGTATAGATGGACTAATAGAACAAGTCCCACACACAGCTAGAAGCCCAATATTTTTTCAGAGGTAGATGCAGAAAAAAATATATTCAGTTTGCAACCTGATGGAGGTCTGTATAGATGGACTAATAGAACAAGTCCCACACACAGCTAGAAGCCCAATATTTTTTCAGAGGTAGATGCAGAAAAGATTATATTCAGTTTGCAACCTGATGGAGGTCTGTATAGATGGACTAATACAACAAGTCCCACACACAGCTAGAAGCCCAATATTTTTTCAGAGGTAGATGCAGAAAAAAATATATTCAGTTTGCAACCTGATGGAGGTCAGTATAGATGGACTAATACAACAAGTCCCACACACAGCTAGAAGCCCAATATTTTTTCAGAGCTAGATGCAGAAAAAAATTATATTCAATTTGCAACCTGATGGAGGTCAGTATAGATGGACTAATAGAATGATGCTATGCCCAAAAGATTTTACTTCACTAGGTGCAGTAAAAAAATTGGTATTCTATACACAGGTGGTATATCTTGCAACACAGATAGGCTACTCCACTGACTAACACACTCTGCAATAGGCCAAAAAGGATTAGCTTTGCTAGATTCAGCCAAATGCTGTGAAAAAAACTTGCACAGCACTGGCACAGACCTGCCTGGCAAAAACTGATAGGAACTGATGTAACCTAGTCCTGAAAAGGACTCCAATTACAATTAGTCTTTACTCCCACAATCTATCTATTTAAGAGCACAGACCTGCCTGATAAAAGTCGTAGGAAATGATGTAACCTAGTCCTTAAAAGGACTGCAATCACAACTATTCCCTACTCCCAAGCTATCTGTAGATTTGTGCGAAAATTGGCTTGAAATTAACAAGGTATAGCGCACACAGCAACAGCGGTGCCGTCTAACACGCAGCTGCAGCAGTGAGAAAATGGTGGCGACGGGGAAAATGGCTTGGTCTTATAGGGCAAGGACATGTGACATACACTGCCAATGACACATGCCCTTGCTTGTGTGAAAAAAAGCACTTCGCTCCGTGTGTGCGCTGCTGATAGGCTGACAGATTGCACCTCCCCACTGTAAATGCGGGAAAGAGAAAAAAAAAATGGAGATCTTCATTGTTCCTGCAGAGATCCATCCCCTGCCCCTCCCCCCACCCCGCTGTACACTCAAACTGCGTATTAACATTAATTTTCATCATTACTGAGAAAAAATCCAGTTATGATTTTGGTGCACGAACAGTTATCGAACATAACCTCGAACAGCCGAATTTTTCTCAAATTGTTCGTGTTCGCCGAACGGCTCGAACACCGCCCAAAACAGCTCGAATTTGAGATTGGCGAACAGTTCGAGTAGAACAACGCTCATCTCTATTAAGCAGTTAAAAGAAGCTCAAAAGACTTGAACAGCAAGTCTTTTTAACATTACAGTGCATATAGTCATTCTTTTTAACATTTATTAAGCGCTTTTTTTCTGTCAAGTTGCATGGCATAGCTACCTGAAAAATATGTCATATGCACAAATCCCAGTGACATCTAATTTATAGGAATGTTACATTTAGTGGCCATTATTGGCTGAAACTTGATGTCACGTTCAATGCTGCATCACTATTGGCAAGCTGTCACATTGGAGCCAGAAAACCCATTTTTGCCCTATTTACAGTTTTTTTTAAATTTCATTAACCGTGTATGCCATTAAAAACTGCTAGTATGTACGTTAATTGATGCCATAAAGTGACGTTGGTAACTCACAGAATGGAATAACACACTGTAATACATTATTCCATAACTTTTTTAGGGTGCATTAACTAATGTAGTCACATTTTTTTGTCCTTTATCTGGCTAATGAAATCCTTGTATGTTTAGTGTGTCAGGAATAGTGATGAGCGAGTACCATAATATTTGTAATCGCTATACTCGTAACGAGTACTTTGTAATAATCGCGTATTCGGTCCGAATAGCGAGTACAATGTAGGTCAATGGGAAATGCAAGTAATTTTCTGCTGGACCCTACAAAAAGGGGTCTGGGGTCATGAGGAAAAGGCTGAAATGAATGGGAAAGTGATGAAACAGAATGGGAAGAGCCTAGAGAATGTGCCTGCATTCATTTCTGGCTCACATATGGTTGCTGGGAATAAGTTTGTCGCAGTATTACGCCACTTTTACAGACACACAAGAACAACTACCAAACCTAACCTAAATTGCATTTAACAGGCCAAAAAGATTCTGAAACAGTTTTTCCTGCATAATCACTTGTATATAAGGCTAAATAAATCAGAGAAACCCAAAAAATACCCCTTTTAGCCTTTGTTCACACATACTTTTGTGGCTTTTTTACAATCGCCTTTTACAATTGGGAGGGCCCTGACTTATACATTTTGTAGGTCCCTCATTTTTAGTTTGCTATTCCCCAGCACTTTACAAGCACAGCTAGAATGCACCAGTAGTTATGTTGATCTTTGACCTGAGAGGCCTCAGGTGGCTCTGTAACATGTGTTACAGAGCCACCATGTGATACTGCAGCCCTAAATTCAAATGTTCAGAGGGCCTGCAGTAGGCAGGAAAGCTGAGTTTTGTGAGAGCCCTCGTGTGGCCCTGTAACATACATTTTAAAGTGCCCTCCTCTAGAAATTTTGGAGGTGCATCTTGTGTACATTTGAGAGTGCCCTCACTTATTCATATTGTAGGGCCCTCACTATTATTTAACTCATTTAAAGACAGAGACTACAGAGAAAATGGCCAAGAGACATGGAGTACTAGAAGGTAGCAGTGAGTGCGGCCTACGATCCTCAGGTATGGTTGAACTCTTTGAACCGGAAAAATAAAGATGCACTAGTCAACTGGATGATGAGCTCAAATATATCACTTGTGCAAGTCAATGGACAAAGGATATATGGTGCCCCCCCTCCAGGATGGGTTTGAGAAGCTTCTCCAAATGGCTTAGAGATTTTGATTGTCAATATTCCCCAGATTATATAGCAAGAGAAGACTTCTTGATACTGTACTACTTGGTCTAGTGCAGAATGTGCATCGTATTTCCAAAAATTACTCCTGGGGCTGGGGGCTGTGTCATAGGTGCATGAAGATTCCATGACAAGGGCCTCCCTTGACAAACATTATCTACAGTGGAGTACTGTAGTAGTTGTGGCCTTTAATTCAAGTTTTCAGAAGGCCATCAGTTGGTCATCAACAGTCAGTGTAAATTTCTATTGAATATGTATCGCCTATCTCAGTCACAATGTGGCACAACCTGTGACAAGGGCCTCCAATAGCAAAATATTAGTTTGGTAGGACTACTGTACATTCCAGATTTGTCTACTGCACAATGTGCATAGGGTTTGTGAAAATTAGCCCTATGGGCTGTGTGGTGAGGCCAGGGACAGGAAATTCATATTCCCAGTTATGAAGGTCTCAGCAGGAATGCTAGTCTGTCTGACTTCAAAGGACCCCAGGGAAAATGGTGTTCCCCCCTTCTTCCTGCTGCTTCCAGGTAATCAGCATTAACACAATGGGTACCTGGGCCTGCAGTCTCACCTCAGAGAGGACAAAGTATTATTTACATCAGCATTTGTTTCCCTTCTATACATCTGACGCACCCCCTGGGCCATATTCTTTAGGGGAATACCCGGAGCCGGATCAGATGGGGGTTGTAGTCTCCGAGTGGCTGTGACCCGGTCCGTGCCCAGGGTGTCAAGCTCAGAGTATGTGGCAGTCCTACAGATGTTATAAAGTTCTTTATGTCGACTACGCCACCCGTTGTATTGCGGTCACTACGGCCGCCGCTGCAGCAGGGTCCGCTGAGGCTGATGGTGTTGGTGCAGCTTTTGATAGTATAACCCCCAACGGGAGGGGTATAGCCTCAGGGGGTCAGGTGCAGAGGATGGGGGTTGTGGTGGTGCAGCATAGATGGTAATTAAAGACAGAGTCGGGTTGTGCAGTTTAGGGTATTTACTTACTGCTGATGTTCCGGTCACTCCAGCTTCAAGTGACCACCCGAGCCGTGCTGCGTCCACCAGGTCCTGGATTCAGCCAACCCCCAAGCAAGTCCGGAGCGTGACCCTGAGCCCTCCTTCCTGTCCTGTCTTCTGGCCGTCCCCACCAGGGATCCACCTAGGTCCAGCTCCCTCGGGCCTTCTGTTGGGAGACCCTTGGCCTTGGGTTCCCTGACCCTACATGTGGTTTGCCTTCGGGGTAGATGTGGTGGGTGGCCGTGGCAGATCCTGCCCACGGCCTCCGGTCTCTGGCTGAGGTGTGCTTAAGCCCCCACCAGTTTGGGATCCGGTACCCTTTTGCCAACTCTTCACCCGATGATGGACTTTGGGTTCTCAGAGTCCTTTTCTTTCACCCCCTCTGGGTCTTTCTTTCTTTCTCCTCTCTCTCTCTCTGGGGCTGCTCTGCTCCTCTTCCTCTACTCTGCTCTGACAAAAGGCTGACAGACTGACCCTGATCTTAGATGGTGCCCACCTTATATACTCCCTCTATGTGTGAGCTCAGGTGACCAGCACCCAATGAGCTCCTATCTTTACCCAGGCTGCTCCCCCTATCTGCCCCTACACTACTTGGGATGTACCACCCCCCTCCCACTCCAGCCAGCACATTTCTAAGTGGGAGTACCGTTGGTCTGTTCCTCGGAAATGGGATGTGTGTAGTGCATGCAGCTCTCTGGGCTCAGTCCCACACTCCATCCTTACCCGGGAGTGGAATATCACACCTCTGGGTTGAGGCGCAATACCCCTGTAGCAGCCGAATCCTCAGGGTGCTACACATCAACCCCTGGGAGCCTCTGTTCACACCAGGGTGACAAGCCAGGAGAGAATTGAATACAGGTCAGCTAGGATATATACCTTTGTAGTGCAAACTCCTATTCCTGACAAGAGTATGGGGGAGCTAATTGAATCATGGCAATGAGGAATAGCTAATTGAATTACCTCTGAAGTCAGGGGAAGCTCCTGTATTAGATCAATTACCATGCGCACCTTACAATGAGAATATTGCTGGGAAATGGATTATGAAATGTCTGATAGAGGGGAAGAGGAGATTACATGTAAATCGCCTATTTTCTGCCCTGCCCAAGTTACGTATAAATGTGTCCCTCTGTGAGAGAGGAGGGGTCTTCTGTTGAGAGTCACCTGTCGCTACAGATGGGCAGAAAGACACAAGGAACCACCCTGGACCCATGACAGCACCCTTCCTGCCATGTCCAGAGACCTTTGATGAAAGTGTGGTATATTCACTTTTATTCCTTTTAATTTTACTGTATTGTATTACTGCTTCCTTACTGTATTTATCTGACTACTGTATATATATATATCTTGTAACCGCTTGTATATATTATACCTAGCATCGCTCTTTTGAGTAAATAAATATATAAAATTTATAAGCTCGCTTCACATTATCCTAAAACCCGGAACTCACGGAAGTTGTGAGGAAGGATCAGGGGCACGTGGCTCCGATCGGTTTGTGACAGGCTGATTCATGGTTGATGCAGGAAGCCACCATCCCAAGGGCCTCCAATCACAAATAGTAGTTAGGCTGGATTAGGAATACTGTCCTGGTTTGTCCACTGCAAAATGTGCATAGGATTTGTAAAAATAAGCCTTATGGGCTGTGTCATGGTTGACTCACTATTTTGGCTGTGCCTGTGACAGCTAGCTTGGCTTGTGCCATCAACATCTGAAAATCTGTCAACAAAACCCAAAATGCCAAAAAGCCTGTTGTTAATTTACGTGGACGTGGTGTTGTCAGTGGTGCGCGAGAAGGCACTCAGTCTGTGTCAGGTCAGAAAAAGCTTGATGCATCCACTATGTTCCTGGAAAAAGCTCCCGGTCTGGAACGTAAACGTATGTGGAAGCCAGAAGAGTGACAGCAAATTCTGTCTTGGCTAGCAGACAAGGACTCTACGCATTTGTCAAGCAGCAACAAATCTTCCACGACCACACAGTCTACTGTGGATACACAAGAGGCTGGCCCTTCCAATCCTGAAGCTGGTTCTCCTTCCTCCCGTCATTATCAGTCACAGGATACATATGACCCCAAGCTTGGCCACTCCAAGGATCTGTTTGGTATGTATCTTTTGGTTGGCTCTGGCCTATCACCGTGCAGCATTGAAGAGGGACAAGAGGAGGTGGAGTGCGTTGATGCTCAAGTATTTGAGGACCTACGGCCAGAAGAAAGCCACATGGAGGAACGTCATTTACTGTCTCCAGAGGTGGAGGCTGATGATGAGACACAGTTGCCATCAGGTCAGCCTACAATGTCAACTGGGAAGGAGGATGAGATAGAAGACGAGGTGGTCGATGATGAGTTCACTGATCCGACCTGAACCTTTGGCACGCATAGCCATGACAGCAACACAGAGGAAGATGGATATGTAGCACCAACACAGGCACCAAGGGGCCGTGGTTTGCCCAGAGTGAGAACTGGGTCAACTGTTCCCAAGAGCACCCCCCGCTGTGCGCCAAGTTAGGGCTAGGGGGCGTTCAGCAGCTGTGTGGAATTTTTTTTCTGAAAGTCCTTCATAAAAAAACATTGTTGTCTGTAGCATTGTTATCTGCCATAAAAAAAACATTGTTATCTGCCATACCAAGTTGAGCAGAGGCCAGGGCAAATGCAACCTGAACACCACCAGTATGAGAAACCACATGGCAGCCAAGCACCCCAGTAGGTGGGCGGAACACCAAGGTACAAAATCTGTGTCTGCGGGTCAAACCAATAATAATAATACTCTTTATTTATATAGCGCCAACCTATTCCGCAGCGCTTTACAATTCAGAGGTTAATATTCAACAGTCATAAGTAACATAGCTATAGATAATACAATAATTAAAGCAAAAATAATGATGGCCCTGCTCGTAAGAGCTTACGATCTACAATGAGGTGGGGGTGACACAAATGACAGGGGCTTATTTACAATGATGGTCCAGCCACCTTGAGGGGATGAGGGATAGATAAAGGCTGCATGAGTTCATCACCAGCCAGTATCTGTAGTGCTTTTGGGTTCGGAGGAGACTTATGCCATGTCGCCTGGGCTATGTCCTTCAGAATCTGCTGTTCAAGAAGCATGCGCTCATACCTCCTGCCCACAAGCTGCGGTCGCTCACACACAACAAACATCAACCACATCCACTTCCTTGTGCCAGCAAAGCGTCCAATTATCCATGCCTTGAAAAGAAAGCGTAAATACCCAGCCACGCACCCACAGGCACAAATACTAAACTCGCACATTGCCATGTTGCTAGCTGTGGAGATGTTGCCGTTTAGGCTTGTGGGAGCACAGTCTTCTGTGATCTCTTGGCTGTGGCTGCCCCACGATACAGTGTTCCCAGCCGCCACTATTTTTCCCGGTGTGCTGTCCCTGCGTTACACAAGCACGTGTTAAACAATCTGAACCGTGCTCTCACCAACGCCGTAACCCAGAAGGTCCACCAACAACAGACACCTGGACAAACTGTTGTGTGCAGGGAAGATACATTTCTGTCATGGCACACTGGGGGAACCTGGTGGAGAGTGGGACAAAGGCGCAAGCTGGAACATCACACATCCCACCCACGCTAAGAATAGTGGGCCCAACCTCTGTCAGGGTTTCCACCTCTTCATATTCCACTTCCTCTCTCCCCTTTTCGTGTTCTTCATCCTCTGCTGAATTACCCTCCCCATCACTGCCAAGCTGGGACCTGTGCAGCAGCGCATCGGCAAAGTGGCAAGACGCTCTGCTGAAGCTGATCTGTTTAGGTCAGAAAGCACACACTGCAACAGAGCTGTGGCAAGCTTTAAAGCAACAGACCAATCAGTGGCTCTCCCTGCTGCACCTCCACCCCGGTCTGGTCGTCTGCGATAATGGGCGTAACCTCTTGGCGGCTTTAAAGATCGGCAGGCTGGTACACGTGCCATGCATGGCTCACGTGCTGAACCTAGTTGTTTAGAAATTTCTCAAAACTTTCCTCTATTGCTTTGGCTGCTTTTACAGCGCTGCAAAAGCGCTTGAATTTGCCAAGTCACCGACTCATTGCGACCTGCCCACGCGGTGGAACTCCACCTATCATATGTTGACGAGGATTAGTGAACAGCAGAGGGCAGTAGCTGAATACGAGCTTCAGCATGCCGGTCAGACTGAGAGTCAGCCACCACACACAACAACTGTCGAGTGGGTGTGGATCGCTGACATTTGTGAGGTTCTTGAGAACTTTGAGTACTGCACCAACGTTGTGAGCGGTGATCAGGCTATTATCAGCGTAACCATCCTGCTGCTGTGTCTCTTGAAACAATCACTGCATAATCTCAAAGAGGAAGCTTTGAGTGCCCAGCATGTTGGTATGGAGCCAGATTTCCCAATGGGTGATACTACCCAGCCTAGCCAATATTCTAAGACAACAATTGGTGATGAGGAGGAAGATGAGGAGGGAGAGGACTTGTTTTTCTGTGCTACCGAGGGGACTCTTAATGCTACAGAGGGGACACCCAACCCAAGCTTCATGTCTGTCCAGCCTGAATGGGCTGGAGAGGAGGAAGTGGAGGAGGAGGAGGCGAGTCAGCATGAGGAGAGGATGGGTACTGTTTCTACTGTTGGGGACACAGAACATTTGTCTTTTTGCAGCTTGGCCCACATGGCACCGTTCATGTGTAAGTGTCTGTGGCAAGGCCCTCGCGTGATACACATTTTATCCAACAGTAGTAATAATAATAATTTTTATTTATATAGTGCCAACATATTCCGCAGCACTTAACAATTAAGCGGAGACATGTACATACAATAAATTCAGTTTAAACAGTTACATTAGGAGTGAGGTACCTGCTTGCAAGCTTACATTCAACAAGGCAATGGGGGTGAACACAATAGGTGAAAAGTGCTTGTTATTTCAGGTCAGGCAATTATAATAAGTAGGGATTTTCATATAAGAGTGCGTGATCCGGTCATCAGCCAGTATGTTTAAGTGCAATAATCAAGTATCGAGTGTAGTTATCGTGTGCATGGAGGATGTGGAGACAGATGAATAGTAGGGTGCAGATTCAGAATAATATTTAGAAGGAGGGAACAGGGGAAAGTTAGTTTACTGAGTAGTTAAGGTGGTAGGCTTGTTTAAAGAGATTGGTTTTTAAAGCACGCTTAAAGATGTGGGGGCTAGGCATCAGTCGGATCATCTGGGTTAGAGCATTCCAGAGAAATGGTGCAGCACGAGAGAAGTCTTGGAGACTGAGGTGCGAGGTTCGGATTATGGGGGATGTTAGTCTTAGGTCATTTGTAGAAAGGAGGGCACGTGTAGGGCGATAGACGGAGATGAGAGAGGAGATATAAGGCGGTGCAGAACTGTGGAGAGCTTTGTGGGTGAGAGTTATGAGTTTATATTGGACCCTGTAGCAAATGGGCAACCAGTTTAATGGCTGGCCCAAGATGGAGGCATTGGTGAAGCAGCTGGACAGAAATACAACCCTGGCTGCCACATTCAGGACGGATTGAAGTGAAGAAAGTTTGGTAAGAGGGAGACTGATCAGAAGAGAGTTGCAGTAGTCCAGACGAGAGTGAATAAGACCGACAGTAAGAGTTTTAGCAGTTTCAAAGGTGAGAAAAGGTCGGATTTTGGAGACGTTTTTAAGGTTCAGGTGACAAGAGCGACCTATACTAATTGGCCACCTTTCTCAATTCACGGTACAAGGAGAAATTTCCTTCTCCCCTTTTGAAGTCAACAAAGAGTTTTACAATTGAATTGTTCAAGAGGGCCGTTGTAGATCAGTTGCTGAAAACATCACCCTCAGACAATGAGGTGGCAGAGGTACCGGCTCTTTTCAACACCAAGGGATAATGGGGAGAGACAAGAACACCTGCTCCAACAGAGGTGGGGGGAAAATGTGCACAAATTGGGCAATTTTCAATATACCAGCACAGCTGTAAAGGATATCTGTGCCTGTAACAATGCCAAGGAGGGATACGTTGCAGAACATGGTCAAGGGGTACTAAAGTAACCATACGTGAGTCCTTTCTGACGCTTCAGTTCCCTTTAATTATTGGGTGTCTAAGCTGAACACTTGGACTGACCTCTCCTTATATGCCTTGGAGGTGCTGACCTGCCCGGCTGCTAGTGTGGTGTCTGAGCGTGTTTTCAGTTCCGCTGGGGCAATCATCACTGATAGGCGCACACGCCTCTCCACGGAAAATACAGACAGACTTACTCTGATTAAATTCAACAAGGAATGGATATCTCCACAGTTTGTAATCCCTCCAGATGAGAGCAAGCCAACCTGAATTCACCAAAATACAGATTCATGCTACTGCTGTTAATGTCACCCCCTTCCCATAAGAACCAATTTCCTTCCTGCATCAACCATGACTCAGCCCATAAGGCTAATTTTTAGAAACCCTATGCACATAGTGCAGTGGACAAACCAAGACAGTATTCCTACTCCAGCCTAACTACTATTTGTGATTGGAGGCCCTTGGGATGGTGGCTTCCTGGGTCAACCATGACTCAGCCTATAGGGCTAATTTGTCCAAACCCTACAGATTGTGCAATGGACAAACCAGGACAGTATTCCTACTCCAGCCTAACTACTATTTGTGACTGGTGGCCCTTGGGATGGTGACTTCCAAAATAGTGGTTAAAATGGCTTGGTGCGTGCTTTGTAGCAGGCAGTAGGAAATGTTTGGACTACTGCTTTGTGCAGGGCAATAAAAGATTTTTTACGTAGACTAATATGGACAGAGGGCAGGCTGACACCCCAAAATAGTGGTCAAAATGGCCTGGTGCTTGTTTGTAGCAGGCAGTAGGAAATGTTTGGACTATTGATGTATTAGTGGACGACAAGCTCACGTTTGGTGGCCAGTGTCAGGCAGCTGCTGCAAAGGCAAATAAAATAATGGGATGCATTAAAAGAGGCATAGATGCTCATGAGGAGAACATCATTTTACCTCTATACAAGTTACTAGTGCGACCACACTTAGAATACTGTGTACAGTTCTGGTCTCCGGTGTATAGGAAAGACATAGCTGAACTAGAGCGGGTGCAGAGAAGAGCGACCAAGGTTATTAGAGGACTGGGGGGTCTCCAATACCAAGACAGGTTATTACACTTGGGGTTATTTAGTTTGGAAAAACAAATTCTTAGGGGTGATCTTATTACTATGTACAAGTATATAAGGGGACAGTACAGTGACCTTTCTACTGATCTTTTTACTCTGAAGCCTGAGACGGGGACAAGGGGACATCTTCTACGTCTGGAGGAAAGAAGGTTTAATCATAATCACAGACGCGGATTCTTTACTGTAAGAGCAGTGAGACTATGGAACTCTCTGCCGCATGATGTTGTAAGGAGTGATTCACTACTAAAATTTAAGAAGGGCCTGGATGCCTTCCTTGAAAAGAGTAATATTACAGGTTATATATACTAGATTCCTTGATAGGGCGTTGATCCAGGGAACTAGTCTGATTGCCATATGGAGTCAAGACAGGAAGGAATTTTTTTCCCCAATGTGGAGCTTAGTGTTTGCCACATGTTTTTTTTTTGCCTTCCTCTGCATGTAAGGCTATGGGTTGAACTAGATCGACTTAGTTTTCCTTCAACCTTAAAAACTATGTTACTATGTTACTGCTTTGTGCAGGGCAATCAAAGATTTTTTATGTAGACTAATACAGACAGAAGGCAGGCTGACACCCCAAAATAGTGGTTAAAATGGCCTGGTGCTAGTTTGTAGCAGGCAGTAGGAAATGTTTGGACTACTGCTTTGTGCAGGGCAATCAAAGATTTTTCACGTACACTAATATGGACAGAAGTCAGGCTCTGACCCCTAAAACAGCAGGGAAAATAGACCAGTGCTAAAAAAAAGACAGCACACAATGCTAATTCTGTGTGTGCAGGAAAAAATATTGCTTTGCCTCTGACAAGAGCTGTTTTAAGATGGACACTGGAAGAATACTTTATCCTCTCCCTAGCTAATACACAAGCTCTCCCCTGTACTCTGACTTTGTTGGGAGTCTTCAGCTCTGAGCTATTTTTTGGTGGTATTATGGAGCTAGTGAGCAGCTCCTTTAATCCCTTTACCCCCGAGGGTGGTTTGCACGTTAATGACCAGGCCAATTTTTACAATTCTGACCACTGTCACTTTATGAGGTAATAACTCTGGAACGCTTCAACGGATCCCCCTGATTCTGAGATTGTTTTTTCGTGACATATTGTACTTCATGATAGTGGTAAAATTTCTTCGATATCACTTGCGTTTATTTGTGAAAAAATCTGAAATTTGGTGAAAATTTTGAAAATTTTGCAATTTTAAAAATTTCAATTTTTATGCCCTTAAATCAAAGAGATATGTCACACAAAATAGTTAATAAATAACATTTCCCACATGTCTACTTTACATTAGCACAATTTTGGAACAAAAATTTTTTTTTAGTAGGGAGCTATAAGGGTTAAAAGTTTTCTCATTTTAACAAAAAAATTTACAAAACCATTTTTTTAGAGACCACATCACATTTGACGTGACTTTGACAGAAATACGCAAAAGTGACACCATTCTAAAAACTGCACCCCTCAAGGTGCTCAAAACCACATTCAAGAAGTTAATTAACCCTTCAGGTGCTTCACAGGAATTTTTGGAATGTGGAAGAAAAGAATGAACATTTAACTTTTTTCACAAAAATGTTACTTTAGACCCAAATTTTTTTATTTTCGCAGGGGTAACAGGAAAAAACGGACCCCAAAATTTGTTGTGCAATTTCCCCTGAGCATGTAGATACCCCATATATGAGGAAAAACCACTGTTTTGGCGCACGGCAGGGTTTGGAAGGGAAGGTGCACCATTTGACTTTTTGATTGTAAAATTTGCTTGAATAATTAGCGGACACCATGTTGCGTTTGGGGAACCCCTGATGTGCCTAAACAGTGGAAACCCCCCACAAGTGACACCATTTTGGAAACTAGACCCATTAGGGAACTTATTTAGATGCGTGGTGAGCACCTTGAACCCCCAAGGTGCTTCACAGAAGTTTCTAACATTGAGTCGTAAAAATAAAATGTACACATTTTTCCAACAAAAATGTTTTTCAGCCCCCAGTTTTGCATTTTCATAAGGGTAACAGGAGAAATTACACCATGCAGTTTGTTGTGCAATTTCTCCTGAGTAAGTCGATACCCCATATGTGGGGGAAAACCACTGTTTGGACGCACGGCAGAGTTCGGAAGGGTAGGAGCACCATTTGACTTTTTGAATGTAAAATTTGCTTGAATAATTAGCGGATGTGCCCCTGATGTGCCTAAACAGTAGAAACCCCCCACAAGTGACACCATTTTGGAAACTAGACCCCTTAGGGAACTTATCTAGATGTGTGGTGAGCACCCTGAACCCCCAGGTGCTTCACATAAGTTTATAACATTGAATCGTAAAAATAACATTTTCACATTTTTTCAACAAAAATGTTTTTCAGCCCCCAATTTTGCATTTTCACAAGGGTAACAGGTTGCGGTTGGGGAGTCCCTGATGTGCCTAAATAGTGGAAACCACCCCACCCTCCCCCCAGTGACTCCATTTTGGAAGCTACACCCCTCCAGGATTTTATCAAGGGGTAAAGTGAACATTTTGAACCCAGAGGTAAGACACAGAATTTGATAACATTAGGTCATCATATTGAATAAGTTGTCATTAGTCTTGAGTGTAAGTGCTCGCTATTTGAGTTTGCATCAGGTACTAGGGTATGCACCAAGTATCGCGGGTGCTCCAGTGACATGCTCGAGTCCCTGCCCCGCATGTTTTTTTTATTAGACACACAAAAAAAACATGCGGGGATCGCTCGTGCATGGCAGGCAATAGCCGCAAGGTTTTTTTGTCTGTATAACAGCTGCAAAACATTTGGGGAGGAGACTCGAACATGTCACTCGAGCACCCGCCATACTCGGTGCATACCCAAGCACCCGATGCAAACTCAAGTAGCGAGTACTTGCGCTCACTAGTCGCCATATCGCCATAATTTTTTTTTCTTTACTTCTGAAAAAATCCCAACCCCAAACCGAACCTTAGCCCAACCCTAACCCTAGCCTAACCCTAACCTTAGCCTAAACCTAGCCTAACCCTAACCCTAGCCCAACCCTAACCCTAGCCCAACCCTCACCCTAGCCCAACCCTAACCCTAACCCCAACCCTAGCCCAACCCTAACCCCAACCCTAACCCCAACCCTAGCCCAACCCTAACCCTAGCCCAACGTTAACCCAAACCCTAGCACAACCCTAGCACAACCCTAACCCTAAAGTTTATTTTTTACGCTGTTCCTCTTGTGGTATAAGTGATTAGACGACGTTATTCTTCGGGTCAGTGTGATTACAGCGATGCCAGATTCATATCGGGTTTTTATGATTGACAGCAGTCACACACTAAAAGACGCATTTTTTTGCAAAGACTAGTTTTTGCATCGCCATATTTTGAGAGCTATAATTTGTCCATATTTCGGCCGACAGAGTCATGTGACGGTTTGTATTTTGCGGGACAAGTTGACATTTTTATCTGTATCATTTTCGGGCAAATTACATTTTTTGATCGCTTTCTGTTCCGATTTTTGGGAGGCAGAATAAACAAAAGCCAACAATTCAGGAATTGTTTTTTGGGGTTTTTTTTTATGCCGTTCTGCGTGTGGTAAAATTGATAAGGTAGCTTTATTGTTCGGGTCAATATGTTTACAGCGGTACCGCATTTTTTTTTTTTTTTATATTTTGGCGCTTTTACACTATAAAAACTATTTTATGGAAAAGAGAATTGTTTTTGCATCGCTTTATTCTGAGAGTTATAACTTTTTTATTTTTCTGTTGTTGGAGCTGTATTGCAGCTTATTTTTTGAGGGACAAGATGATGTTTTCAGCGGTACCATTTTTATTTACATTCGACTTTTTGATCGCGTTTTATTCCATTTTTTGTTTGGCGGTATGATGATAAAACATTGTTTTATGTTTCGTTTTTTTTTTTTTTACCGTGTTCACTAAAGGGGTTAACTAGTGGGACAGTTTTATAGGTCAGGTCGTTCCGGACGCGGCGATACCAAATATGTGTACTTTTATTGGTTTATTTTTTTTTTCATAAGATTATTTATTTATGGGTACAATATATATATATTTTTTATTATTATTATTTTCATTTTTTTTTTTATATATTTTTACAATTTTTTTTTTATTTTTTTTTTCATTTTCTGACATTTTTATTACTTGTTCACATTTTCCCACTATGGGACTTTCACTTTTTGCAGCCTGATCACCTGCATGGCATAGAGAGCAGCAGCTCCCTATGCCATGCAGCCTGTCAGCGCTGCACAGGGAGAAGTTAATTTGGTCGTGCACTACGCATGACCAAAGCAACTTCCTGCCTTCTGGTGACCCGGATGTTGTCATGATGACGTCGGGTCACCATGGCAACTTCCGGGACCGGAAGTGTTTTTTTTTTCACTTTTTCATTTTTACGAATCAATTTGTGAAGCACCTGGGGGTTCCAAGTGCTCACTATGCATCTATAAAGGTGCCTTGGGGGGTCTAGTTTCCAAAATGGGGTCACTTGTGGGGGAGCTCCAAAGTTTGGGCACACAGGGGCTCTCCAAACACAACATGGCGTCCGCTAATTATTCAAGCAAATTTTACAATCAAAAAGTCAACTGGCGCTCCTTCCCTTCCGAGCCCTGCCGTGCGCCCAAACAGTGTTTTTTCCCCAAATATTGGGTATCTGCGTGCCCAGGGGAAATTGCACAACAAATTTTGGGGTCCATTTTTTCTTGTTACCCCTGTGAAAATAAAAAAAATTGGGTCTAAAGTAACATTTTTGTGAAAAAAGTTAAATGTTCATTTTTTTCTTCCACATTCAAAAAATTCCTGTGAAGCACCTGAAGGGTTAATAAAGTTCTTGAATGTGGTTTTGAGCACCTTGAGGAGTGCAGTTTTTAGAATGGTGTCACTTTTGGGTATTTTCTGTCATAAAGACCTCTCCAAGTGACTTCAAATGTGATGTGGTCCCTAAAAAAATGGTTTTGTAAATTTTGTTGGAAAAATGAGAAATCGCTGGTCAACTTTTTAACCCTTATAGCTCCCTAACAAAAAAAAATTTTGGTTCCAAAATTGTGCTGATGTAAAGTAGACATGTGGGAAATGTTATTTATTAACTCTTTTGTGTGACATATCGCTCTAATTTCAGGGCTTAAAAATTCAAATTTTGAAAATTGCAAAATTTTCAAAATTTTCGCCAAATTTCCGTTTTTTTCACAAATAAACGCAAGTGATATCGAAATTTTTCCACAATCATGAAGTACAATATGTCACGAAAAAATAATCTCAGAATCAGGGGGATCCGTTGAAGCGTTCCAGAGTAATTACCTCATAAAGTGACAGTGGTCAGAATTGTAAAAATTGGCCCGGTCATTAACGTGCAAACCACCCGCGGGGCTTAAGGGGTTAATACGTATCAGGCCCATAAGGCCCAGGGCACAAATATGTACTAATACGCCCTGGGTCAGAAAGGAGTTAATCACAGAACTAGTACACTTCAGGTAGCCCTTACAATGGCTTTTGTTTGATCAAGAGGCCTAAACACTCTCCCTAGCAGCACAACCAAGATGTCTGCGGCATTACTGTGATTGGTTAAGAAGCTGTGGCGCCCCTGAGGGTTCAGTCGCCACAGAGGTACTGCACCCCACCCAGAGGTGTGCTGTCTCCCTTCTTTCAGGTAAGGTGGGAGTGCTGCACGGAGCCCCAAACACCTGCATCCAACATTACACAGCTCCAGGCCGGCTGGAGGGGCAACATGCAGAGTGCAGCTGCTGAGCCCTGACCCTGGCTGGAGTGGGGGGGAACCCAAAGGTAGGGGGAACCAGTAGTGGGTGTGGGTGGAGGAAGTAGTTACGGGGAGCACTTCGGTAGGAGTATAAAATAGGGAAGCCATCTTAGGGTGGGGGTTCAGTGGAGTTAGGGAGCAGTTCAGAAGAACAGCTCGGGACAGTTCAGAAGAACAGTCTGGGAGCAGAGTCTCATTAGGAGATCTGCTCCACAAGTAGGGCCAAGTCAGGAGGACCAGGAGGGGAGCAGGGAGTAGGCTCCATTCTAATAAAGGATCCTAGGGGGTACGGCGCGTGCAGGACGGCACCCGTACGCCCCGCATCTGTCAGAAGACAGAGGGATCGCAGCCGCATTCTAGTCCCCTGAGGGTCAAGCAAATCTGTGTAACTCCGACGGACAGGAGGGACTTCAGAGTACCCGAACAGGACTGAGAGTGGGCAGTGCAGAGCAGGAGGGAGAAAGACCAGTGTGAAGACGGTCAAAATAGGAACATGAGAAGGTGGGGTTCTGCCAGACTTTCCCAAGTTGTCTGAGGAAGGATTGAACCCCTGCCCTGTGAATGCAGCGCGACGCGGGAGGCCTGCACCTGTACAGTGCACCTGTGGACTGTCTGAAGAATTGTGAGTAAAATCTCGGATGACTGCACTGTACTGCCTCCGTCCATTCTTTCATCGGCGCCATTGTTCCCCCTGCACTACAACGCCCAGCGCAACCCACGCTCTCTCGCTACACTGCCCTGAGGCCTGCTCCACCTGTGGGGAGCCCTAACATCACAAGCTGCCCTAACATCTGCCTCAGAGGACTGTTGCAGCGCTGGTGATCCTCACCAGACACCACAGGTGGCGTCACGAACTTTCTAAAAATAACCCCCTTGTTGCACTGACCGCGCTGGGTCACAGACTGGGCCAGCCACCGTGATATCCCCCCAGCAACCAGAGGCACGGCTTCGAGCACCCCACGGCCCTGGGGGCGCGTCAGATCTGGCGTCACGAACAGGATACGTGACCAGCCTGTACCGGCGGGTGAAGTGTGCCTAAAGAACTGTGTTATGGTACTGAATGTGGCGCCCGCCCCAGAAGAACAGGCGCCATTATGTGCGTGATCAAAGACAACAGTATGGCACCTCCCATCGTGGGCCAGGTCCCAGAATGGCGCCAAAAGCATACCCTGCCCCTTGCAACAGTGACTGTCCGCGTAGATGTGTCCGCAAAGGCAGGGAGGCCGTCACAGGGAGTCACATACAGCAGATCGCCATGGGACCGCCCCCGAAAGAAGAGAGGAGGTGGAGAGAAGGAATGGAGACAAGGTGAGGCCTTAATCAGTCTAGCCAGACCGCACACGGCAGCCAGAATTGAAGGAAGCACAAGTTCGGCCTCCGCCTCTGGCCTCCCGCAGCATCAAGTGACCCCCCTCACCCAGGAGGGAGAAGTGGAGAAATTGTCCCCGGAGGACGTGGAATTCCTCCAGAGCGAGGTCCTCGAGCTGGGCCAACAGGTGGAGCGGGCCCAGGAAACAGCGGTCGCAAAGTGGAGAAGCGAGCTGCTGGAAAAGTTGACAGTACGGCGGAAAGCAGCGCCGGAAGCATGCAGCAGCGTCCCAGCCCCGGCGGAGCCCGTGGAGAACCAGGAGGCCGTATGGAGTACAGGAGCAGGTAGGAGAGAATCCGCAGTCCCGGGCGCTGCCAGCGCCGACCTGCTCCTGGGCCTCTTTCCCCAGCCCTCGCCGTATGCTGCCGTACCCTGGCTGGAACAGCTGTGCAGCCCAGAACCTTCACCCCCGTGCACGGAACCAGAGGATCCCCCAAATAGTGCCTTCCCGGAACCACCACCTCCGGGCGCTGCACCGGAGGACCTCCTATATAGTGCCCATCCGGAACCTCGATTCCCGGGCGCTGAAGCTGCGGGCCTACTGCTGGGAGCCCTCCCGCCACCGCCACCTCCGGCACCAGAGTGGGTATATGGCGCGCCGGTCTTTGACTGGTCCGCCCGGTTTAAGGACCAGCAGCCGTGCCCGATCCTCCCAATACCAGCGTCCCCGGTTGCCTGCCCCAGCGGAGAAGAGTTATGCTGGGACAACCGGAGGGGGACCTGATGGGGTTCTCACAAGAGACCGAGGCCGCCGCCCTGCAGAGGAAAGAGTTCTGCAGGCGGAGCTCCGGCAACTGGAGAAGGAACGACGTGCGCGGCAGGCGCGCTGTAAGTGCCTGGGGGCCCGAGACAAGGCCGCTAAGGTGCAAGTATGCCAGGCGGAGTCGGCCCACCCCAGCCCTCGTGAGGAAGGCCTCATAGTTAAATTCAATCTGAACGCTGGGTGGGGCTTTATCCGCAGTCACGATTTTGAGAGGGACATATTTGTCAACCGGCGGGATGTGGAGCCCGAGCTGGAGGAAGGCCATCCCGACCGGAACCTGTATCCGGGAGACCGCGTCACGTTCACCCGGCACCATGGTGAACGTGGCTGGTACGCCCTGCACGTGTATCGTGTCAGCGAGGACACACCCCTGTAGGAAGTCCCTTGTGACCCGGCTGGGTCAGGGAAGAATGAAAAGTACCCCAGGCGGGGTCCCCACTATTGGGCCAGCAAGTGGGACTGAACACTGCTTATGTAGTTGCCCGTGAGGGTACAGTTGAACGGTTGATAATAATGTTTTGAGTGTGCGTTTCTATCATTACCCGTCAGGGTATACAGGCTGGGGACTGTGAAGAGCCGGACATTGACATTGTAAATAGTTCAGCACTTCTTAAAGTGCACCCTATTGGTTTTATATCGACAACCATGACCTCAGAAGAAAAACCCGTTTGGCGTGGCGGAAGACGTGGTCCAACGCCGGATCACCCATGCCCTGCAGCCATGCCCAGGGCCTACGTTGAGGGTTTGCGGACGTGTCCCTCATGCTGCTACCAGTTGCACTTATTGAAAAAGAAAAATGTTATTTAAGAAAGTTTTATAATGTCTCTGGAAAATGTAACCTGTAACGTTTAAGGAAGATGTGCCTCCCATAAAGGGAAGAAATGTTGAGTTTTACAATCTTATATGCGGATGCGTCTAAAAATTTGCTTGTAATTTATACCCTGTTTTGCATTTAAAAAGGTCCCTTAGTCTGTTTCAGTAGGCTCCACAATCATAGGGAAGACTGCTGACTTGACAGATGTCCACAAGGCAGTCATTGACGCACTCCACAAGGAGGGTAAGCCACAAGAGGTCATTGCTAAAGAAGTTGGCTATTCACAGAGTGCTGTATCCAAGCATATTAATGGAAAGTTCAGTGGAAGGAAAAAGTGTGGTAGAAAAAGGTGAACAAGCAACCGGGATAACCGCAGCCTTGAAAGGATTGTTAAGAAAAGGCTATTCAAAAATTTTGGGGAGATTCGCAAGGAGTGGACTGCTGCTGGAGTCGTTGCTTCAAGAGCCACCACACACAGACGTATCCAGGACATGGGCTACAAGTGTCGCATTCCTTGTGTCAAGCCACTCATGACCAATAGACAACGCCAGAAGCGTCTTACCTGGGTCAAGAGAAAAAGACCTGGACTGTTGCTCAGTGGTCCAAGGTGTTGTTTTCAGATGAAAGTAAATTTTTCACTTCATTTTGGAAATCAAGGTCTCAAAGTCTGGAGGAAGATGGAGAAGTACACAATCCAAGCTGCTGGAGGTCTAGTGTGAAGTTTCCACAATCAGTGATGGTTTGGGGAGGCATGTCATCTGCTGGTGTAGGTCCACTGTGTTTTATCAAGACCAAAGTCAGCGCAGCCATCTACCAGGAAATTTTAGAGCATTTCATGCTTCCCTCTGCCGACGAGCTTTTTGGAGATGGATATTTCATTCTCCAGCAGGACTTGGCACCTATCCAATAGTACCAATACCTGGTTTAAAAACAACAGCATCACTGTGCTTGATTGGCCAGCAAACTCGCCTGACCTTAACCCCATAGAGAATCTATGGGGTATTGTCAAGAGGAAGATGAGAGACACCAGACCCAACAATGCAGATGAGCTGAAGGCTGCTATCAAAGCAACCTGGGCTTCCAACACCTCAGCAGTGCCACAGGCTGATCGCCTCCATGTCACGCCGCATTGGTGCAGTAATTGATGTGACGCGCCCCCTAGGCTGTGGGGTACCTGATGCCGGGCCGGTGGATGCTGGGGGATGTCACAGTGGCGGTGACCCAGTCCGTGACCCAGGGAGGTCAATAAAAGGGGAATATTTACAGGGGGTTATAGTTTATAAAGTTCGTGACGCCACCTATGGAATGCGGCTAAAGGGAGCTGCCAGCGCCGCTGCGGAGCAGTCCTCTGAAGCTGATGTTACTGCAGCAGGGATGGTGTGGCTCTCCAGGGCAGGTCTACCCCCAGGTAACTCCGGAGTACTTAGCAGGACTACCTTCTGTGTCCTCTCTCTGGCCTTTTCCCTGCACCTCACACCTAGTATCTCCAATCCGGTACCCGCGGGCCTTGGCGGGCGACGTCTGTTCCGTCCCCTGGGTCCTATGTGGCTACCTTCTCGGTGAGACTGGTGTGGATTTGTGGCTACAGGACATAAAGTTCTGCAGCCTCCGGTTTCTAGTTGGGCATAAAGTCCTCCGCTAGTTGAGGGACCGGTTCCCTTTAGATGGCCTGGCAGATGCGGGCGTACGGGCGGCCTTCTGCATGGCCCGTACCCCTAGGGTCCTTTCTTGATTCCTGGAGCCTTTCCCCTGCTCCCTCTACTCTCTTCTCTCCTTCTCTTCAGACTTGGGCCTCACTGACTAGGCCCGCCTCTGGAGCAGAGCTCCTGCAGAGCATCTGCTCCTTCACTTCTCCTCCTCTGACTGATCTCTCTGACTGGACTCTCTTTCTAAGATGGCTTCCCAATTTATATCTCCCTCTCATGTGCTCCCCTAAGCTACTTCCTCCACCCACACCCACTATGTGGTTCCCCCTCTCTGGGTTCCCCCCACTCCAGCCAGGAAAGGGGTTCAGCAAGCATCAGAGGCATCTTGCCCCTCCTGCTGGCCTGGAGTGTTGTGTGTTGGATGCAGGTGTTAGGGTCCTGAGCTGAACTCCTTCCTTACCTGAGAGTGAGATGCCACATCTCTGGCTGAGATGCAACACCTCTGTGGGGACCGAACCCTCAGGGGTGCCACATACCCCCCTGGTAAATCACTGCACGTCCACGGGCAGGAACAGAGTAAAAGACAAATATTTTAAAGACATGCAAAATTTTGGAATGCATTCTCATAGAAGATCATTAAACATAACACCTTTTCTTCCCTTTATGGGAGGCACATTTTCTTTAATGTTACTGGTTACGTTTCTTTACCAAAAACATTATAAGACTTTTTAAATAACATTTTCTCTCACTTATAAAACATTTTCCAGACAAAGCATTTGTCATATAAACTGTTCCTTAACAGGTTACAGCATAATCTGCAACCAGGTGTCCATCTTATTTAATAAGGTGCAAACTAGCAAACTGGAGTATGAGGGACCCGTCCAAAAACCCTCAACGTAGGCCCTGGGCGTGGCTGCAGGGCATAGGTGATCCAGTCGTTGGACCACGTCTTCGGCCACGCCAAACGGGTTTTTGTTCTGAGGTCATTTGTTGTAGATTTATAAAACCAATAAGGGGCACTTTAAAAAGTGCAACTATTTACAAGGTCAGTTCTTGGCTGCTCACAGTCCTCAGCCTGTCAGTCTTTGGTACCATTACCGGGTAACTGGGTAACACGCTCTTTTAATTTTATTTTTTTTTCTTCTTTAAACTTGCAGTGTCTCTATACCCTTCCGGGCAACTATGTACAGTTCAAGGTTCCAGCTACTATGCTTAGTAGCGGTGCTCCCTCCAGGGAAGCTCTTGTCCACTGTAGGCTGGCCCAGCAGGGTCTTCAGCGCTGTAGGATGAGGAACTGCTCCCGTTCCCCACCCGGTGGACATTCAGGGCATACCAGCCCCTTTCACCTCTGTGTCTGGTGTAGGTGACGTAATCACCCGGGTACAGGTTCCGGTCTGGGTGACCTTCTTTTAGGTGGGACTCCACGTCCCTCCGGTTCACAAAGAGGTCGGTCTCGGACTGCGGGTCCCGGATGAAGCCCCAACCTCCTTCCAGGTTGAACTTCACTATGGTCCCTTCGGCACGGGGACCGGATGCTGCCCTACTGTCTTTGCGGACCCGGGCCTGCTCCTCCATGTTGCGGGCCTCCAGCTTCTCCCAACGCACCCGTCTGAAGTGCCGCTCCCTCTCGAGCTGCTCTAGCTCCCTCCTGCAGTGCTCTTTCCTGCGGGCCGCCTCGGCCTTTGTTTCTTGGGGAAACCCCATGAGGTCTCCTCCAGGGTTGTCCCACTCAAACTGATCTTCCTCACCTCGGGAGACGGAAGGGGGCAGAGGAGCTGGTAGGAGTGTGAGCCGCTGGTCCTCCACCTCTGCGGACCAATCCCAGGGACGGCGTCTACACACCCATTCAAGTGGCGGAGGAGGCGGTTCCTGCAAGGGGCCCAGGAGCGGGCCGGTGTTGCTGGTGCCCGGAGGTGACGGTTCTGGGGCCTGAAGGACGTCCAGGGCGGGCGCACCCGGGGACAGATGTCCTGGGAGGAGGGTCTGGAATGGATCCGTTTCTTCCGCGCCCGGGGGCAGAGGGCCTTGCTGGGGTATTAGGAGCGGGCCGGTGTCAGTAGCGCCCGAGGACAGATGTCCTGGGAGGATGGTCCGGAATGGGTCCGCGTCTTCCGCGCCTGGGGGCAGAGGGCCTTGCTGGGGTGTTAGGAGCGGGCCGGTGTCAGTAGCACCCAGGATCAGCGGTTCCACCAGGGGGCCCAGGAGCAGGTCAGCGGTTCTAGTGCCCGGGACAGGAAGACTCCTCTTAGTTGCTCCCGCGGCCGCTCTTGCGCTGCACTCTGCCTCCTGGTGCTGGTCCGGATCCGCCAAGGCTGGGGCGCTGCCTGTACTTGGTAGCGGTGTTTGCTGCCGGCTTACCAACCTTTCCACCATTTCCTTCTTCCAGCTTGTAATAGCATCTTGCTGGGCCCTCTCCATCCTCCGGTTCAGGTCTTCCATCCCGGCGCAGAGGAACTCTGAATCTTCCCGGGACAGTCTGGCAACTAACCCCTCCAGGGTGAGGGGCACCTCCGGTTGTAACAGGCCACTGGCAGTGACTCATCTCTCTCTTCCCTCCATATTCCCTGCCGGGTATGGTCTGTCTGGATGGATCCAGACCACACCCCGTCTCCCAGTTTTATTCTTCCCTCTCCCCTTTTTGGGGCGGTCCCATGTCTGCTTGCTGTCAGTCCCACCTGGGGGCGTCTCCTCCAGACCGATGGACAGGTCCAGGGTTATGGCCACAGTTGCAGTGGGTGGGCTGCGCTTTTGGCGCCATTCTGGGACCTAGCCCACGATGGGAGTTGATCTCTTGTTGTTGTTTGGCTCGCACATAATGGCGCCCGTTCTTCTGGGCCAGGCGCCACATTCAGTATTTAAACACAGTCTCTGGGCACACAATACCCAGTGATAACGGGTGGGTTACATATCCTGTTCGTGATGCCCAAGTATGACGCGCCCCCCTGGGCTGTGGGGTACCCGGTGCCGGGCCGGTGGATGCTGGGAGATGTCACAGTGGCGGTGACCCGGTCCGTGACCCAGGGCGGTCAATAAAAGGGGAATATTTACAGGGGATTATAGTTCATAAAGTTCGTGACGCCACCTGTGGAATGCGGCTAAAGGGAGCCGCCGCTGCGGAGCAGTCCTCTGAAGCTGATGTTACTGCAGCAGGGATGGTGTGGCTCTCCACAGGAAGAGCTAGCTCCAGGGTAGTGTAGATATTGCAGGTTGTGCTGGGCATTGTAGTGCAGGGGTTGATGGCGCAGCAAGAAACACAGAGACAAGGAAGTGCAGTCCCAGGGTCTTTACTCACAGTTGTTGCAGTCCAGATTACAGGGATCCATGTAACTGCCCTCGTCGTCCTGTGTTTACTCAGGGAGGGGTTCGGTCTACCCCCAGGTAACTCCGGAGTACTTAGCAGGACTCCCTTCTGTGTCCTCTCTCTGGCCTTTTCCCTGCACCTCACACCTAGTATCTCCAATCCGGTACCCGCGGTCCTTGGCGGGCGATGTTTGTTCCGTCCCCTGGGTCCTATGTGGCTACCTTCTCGGTGAGACTGGCGTGGATTTGTGGCTACAGGATATAAAGTTCTGCAGCCTCCGGTTTCTAGTTGGGCATAAAGTCCTCCGCTAGTTGAGGGACCTGTTTCCTTTAGATGGCCTGACCACTCCACCGCCTGGCAGATGCGGGCGTACGGGTGGCCTTCTGCACGGCCCGAACCCCTAGGGTCCTTTCTTGATTCCTGGAGCCTTTTCCCTGCTCCCTCTCCTATCTTCTCTCCTTCTCTTCAGACTTGAAGGGGTTCAGCAAGCATCAGAGGCATCTTGCCCCTCCTGCTGGCCTGGAGTGTTGTGTGTTGGATGCAGGTGTTAGGGTCCTGAGCTGTACTCCTTCCTTACCTGAGAGTGAGATGCCACATCTCTGGCTGAGATGCAACACCTCTGTGGCGACCGAACCCTCAGTGGCGCCACAGATGCAAAAGGAGCCCCGACCAAGTATTGAGTGCATTTACTGAACATACATTTCAGTAGGCCAACATTTCAGATTTTAAAAACATTTTTCAAGCTGTTGTTATAAAGTATTCTAATTTACTGAGATAATGACTGTTGGGTTTTCATTGGCTGTAAGCTATAATCATCAACATCAACAGAAATAAGCGCTTGAAATAGATCACTCTGTTTGTAGTGACTCTCTAAAATATTTCAGTTTCACTTTTTGTATTGAAGAATTTAAATAAATTAACTTTTTGATGATATTCTAATTTATTGAGAAGCATTTGTATATATTGACTCCAATATACGGTCTGACTGTGGGTCTCCTGGCTTATATGAAATTATAAATTCTGTACCTGTCTTAAAGGGGTTGTCCGGGATATAATTTGTGTGTATCTAGGCTGCAGAATGCTGCCAGTTTGTAATATACTCCCTGTCAGCATTCTGCATGGTGTCCTAGATAGCACACATAGCCATGTGAGCAGCTCTCTCCTGATTCTGGAGGAGCTGCTCACTCCCCGACTAGAGTTTTCATGTCTGGCAGAGAATGGTTGGTGATGTCACTAGAGATGAGCGTTGTTCTACTCGAACTGTTCGCCAATCTCAAATTCGAGCTGTTTTGGGCGGTGTTCGAGCCGTTCGGCGAACGCGAACAATTTGAGAAAAATTCGGTTGTTCGAGGTTATGTTCGATAACTGTTCGTGCACCAAAATCATAACTGGATTTTTTCTCAGTAATGATGAAAATTAATGTTAATACGCAGTTTGAGTGTACAGCGGGGCGGGGGGAGGGGCAGGGGATGGATCTCTGCAGGAACAATGAAGATCTCCATTTTTTTTTCTCTTTCCCGCATTTGCAGTGGGGAGGTGCAATCTGTCAGCCTATCAGCAGCGCACACACGGAGCGAAGTGCTTTTTTTCACACAAGCAAGGGCATGTGTCATTGGCAGTGTATGTCACATGTCCTTGCCCTATAAGACCAAGCCATTTTCCCCGTCGCCACCATTTTCTCACTGCTGCAGCTGCGTGTTAGACGGCACCGCTGTTGCTGTGTGCGCTATACCTTGTTAATTTCAAGCCAATTTTCGCACAAATCTACAGATAGCTTGGGAGTAGGGAATAGTTGTGATTGCAGTCCTTTTAAGGACTAGGTTACAGCATTTCCTACGACTTTTATCAGGCAGGTCTGTGCTCTTAAATAGATAGATTGTGGGAGTAAAGACTAATTGTAATTGGAGTCCTTTTCAGGACTAGGTTACATCAGTTCCTATCAGTTTTTGCCAGGCAGGTCTGTGCCAGTGCTGTGCAAGTTTTTTTCACAGCATTTGGCTGAATCTAGCAAAGCTAATCCTTTTTGGCCTATTGCAGAGTGTGTTAATCAGTGGAGTAGCCTGTCTGTGTTGCAAGATATACCACCTGTGTATAGAATACCAATTTTTTTACTGCACCTAGTGAAGTAAAATCTTTTGGGCATAGCATCATTCTATTAGTCCATCTATACTGACCTCCATCAGGTTGCAAATTGAATATAATTTTTTTCTGCATCTAGCTCTGAAAAAATATTGGGCTTCTAGCTGTGTGTGGGACTTGTTGTATTAGTCCATCTATACTGACCTCCATCAGGTTGCAAACTGCATATATTTTTTTCTTCATCTACCTCTGAAAAAATATTGGGCTTCTAGCTGTGTGTGGGACTTGTTCTATTAATCCATCTATACAGACCTCCATCAGGTTGCAAACTGAATATATTTTTTTCTGCATCTACCTCTGAAAAAATATTGGGCTTCTAGCTGTGTGTGGGACTTGTTCTATTAATCCATCTATACAGACCTCCATCAGGTTGCAAACTGAATATATTTTTTTCTGCATCTACCTCTGAAAAAATATTGGGCTTCTAGCTGTGTGTGGGACTGGTTCTATTAATCCATCTATACAGACCTCCATCAGGTTGCAAACTGAATATATTTTTTTCTGCATCTAACTCTGAAAAAATATTGGGCTTCTAGCTGTGTGTGGGACTTGTTGTATTAGTCCATCTATACTGACCTCCATCAGGTTGCAAACTGAATATATTTTTTTCTGCATCTACCTCTGAAAAAATATTGGGCTTCTAGCTGTGTGTGGGACTTGTTGTATTAGTCCATCTATACAGATCTCCATCAGGTTGCAAACTGAATATATTTTTTTCTGCATCTACCTCTGAAAAAATATTGGGCTTCTAGCTGTGTGTGGGACTTGTTGTATTAGTCCATCTATACTGACCTCCATCAGGTTGCAAACTGAATATATTTTTTTCTGCATCTACCTCTGAAAAAATATTGGGCTTCTAGCTGTGTGTGGGACTTGTTCTATTAATCCATCTATACAGACCTCCATCAGGTTGCAAACTGAATATATTTTTTTCTGCATCTACCTCTGAAAAAATATTGGGCTTCTAGCTGTGTGTGGGACTTGTTCTATTAATCCATCTATGCAGACCTCCATAAGGTTGCAAACTGAATATATTTTTTTCTGCATCTACCTCTGAAAAAATATTGGGCTTCTAACTGTGTGTGGGACTTGTTGCATTAGTCCATCTATACTGACCTCCATCAGGTTGCAAACTGAATATATTTTTTTCTGCATCTACCTCTGAAAAAATATTGGGCTTCTAGCTGTGTGTGGGACTTGTTGTATTAGTCCATCTATACTGACCTCCATCAGGTTGCAAACTGAATATATTTTTTTCTGCATCTACCTCTGAAAAAATATTGGGCTTCTAGCTGTGTGTGGAACTTGTTGTATTAGTCCATCTATACAGACCTCCATCAGGTTGCAAACTGAATATATTTTTTTCTGCATCTACCTCTGAAAAAATATTGGGCTTCTAGCTGTGTGTGGGACTTGTTGTATTAGTCCATCTATACTGACCTCCATCAGGTTGCAAACTGAATATATTTTTTTCTGCATCTACCTCTGAAAAAATATTGGGCTTCTAGCTGTGTGTGGGACTTGTTCTATTAATCCATCTATACAGACCTCCATCAGGTTGCAAACTGAATATATTTTTTTCTGCATCTACCTCTGAAAAAATATTGGGCTTCTAGCTGTGTGTGGGACTTGTTGTATTAGTCCATCTATACTGACCTCCATCAGGTTGCAAACTGAATATATTTTTTTCTGCATCTACCTCTGAAAAAATATTGGGCTTCTAGCTGTGTGTGGGACTTGTTCTATTAATCCATCTATACAGACCTCCATCAGGTTGCAAACTGAATATATTTTTTTCTGCATCTACCTCTGAAAAAATATTTGGCCTTCTAGCAGTGTGTGGGACTTTCTCTATTAGTCCATCTATACTGACCTCCATCAGGTTGCAAATTAAAAGTAATTTTTATCTGCATCTAGCTCTGAAAAAATATTTGGCCTTCTAGCAGTGTGTGGGACTTTCTCTATTAGTCCATCTATACTGACCTCCATCAGGTTGCAAATTAAAAATAATTTTTATCTGCATCTAGCTCTGAAAAAATATTTGGCCTTCTAGCAGTGTGTGGGACTTTCTCTATTAGTCCATCTATACTGACCTCCATCAGGTTGCAAATTGAATATAATTTTTTTCTGCATCTAACCCAGCCAATAGTTTTGGCCTAATACCACAGTTTGGCCACTCAGCTCTGCTCGGTTCCCATCCATTGTTTTTTTGTGCAAACAACTCCAGAGTTGTTAATTAGTTAACCACCAAAATGAGTGGAAAAAGGCCTGCTGCTGGTGGAAAGGGGAATAGGCGTGTTGGGAAGGGGAAAAAAGGTTGTGTCCGTGGGGTAGGTGTTAAAGCAACAGTAACATCTGCAGAAGAAAGACCATCTTCCAGCCAAACTAAAATGTCTACTTCTTTTAGCGGACAATGTGATAACGCCAATCGCTACAAATTCCAGATGAGGCACAAAAACAGCAGGTGCTTCAACGGATATCAAGTGCTCCTTTAAGTGGGCTCTCCTCCACATCAACTTCAACATCACAAATACTCCAGTCCTCAAAGGTGTCACCCCAATCGCACTTGCTTCCTCACAGCTCCCAAATCTCCAGCTGCCCGTCTGAGTATGAGGTAGAACAGATGGTTGAGTCTGCAGAGCTGTTTACTCATACTATAGTCTGGGAATCAGAGGTCGACTCCAGCGCTTCTGTGAATCCAGACGAGGAAATGATCTGCACTGATGCCCAGAATCTTTATGAGTCGGATCCAGGACCAGACGCAGAAGGTTCTGACCATAATGTAGACCCTCATTCCCAAACTGTAACTCCTGTTGGTGGAGACAATGAGGAAGACGATGATAAGACTCAAATACCTGATTGGAGCGACAACTTTAGTTTTTTGTCAGGGCAGGAACAGGTTGGCTCTGAGGACGACGGGTGTGATAACGCACAGGGTGATGATGATGAGGTTGGAGATCCCACTTACTGTCAACCCACAGTCAGCCAAGAGATGAGGTCAGCAGAGGAGGTGGAGGAAGATGCTAGTGACGACGAGGTCAGGTTGCGCCTTCCTGGACAGAGACGTAGTACTGGAAGCACGTCAACAACTGCATCCTCAAACACAACTCTGCCTCTCACCACAAGTCGTGGTGGCTCTTCAGGTCGCATGGGTGCTAAGCCTTGCATAGCCTGGGCATTTTTTCAGATCGATAAAGATGACCCAACTCGTGTTATCTGTAACATTTGTCAGCAAAAGCTAAGTAGAGGCCAAAAAATACATAGTTTGAGTACTTCATGCATGAACCGGCACATGGACATGAAGCATAAGTTGCAGTGGGAAGCTCAGTGTGCTACAATGCGGCCTAGCCGGCCGGGCCAACCACCGTCTGCCATATCTTGTGCATCCGCGGCCTCTTCATCCTCTGTGACTGGGGGGACAGCAGTCACACCTGTTTTGGGGCGCAGACCTGCCACCTCTTTACCCGCAACAGCCAGCGTGATTGGCAGGTCATCATTTTCTTTGGAGGTGGTAACACCAGCTGGTGTTGAGCGCTGTCCGACATCGATAGCACCACCTTTGGATCAAGGCAACCTAACATGTCCGCCTGCATCTTCCTCACAGACCGGCAGTTTGCCGGGGACACCCTTATCAACCCCGTCTAAGCACAATAGCCAGCCCTCGGTCCCTCAGATGTGGACAAGTAAAAGACCATTTCCTCCTAGCCATGAGAAAGCTAAGAGGTTGAATTTCACCATCTGCAAGCTCTTGGCTACAGAAATGCTGCCTTTCCGCCTGGTGGACACAGAGGATTTTCGAGACCTTATGTCCGTCGCAGTGCCCCAGTACCAGATGCCCAGTCGGCACTACTTCTCAAAGAAAGGTGTGCCTGCGCTCCACCAGCATGTCGCACACAACATCACCGCTTCTTTGAGAAACTCTGTGTGTGACAGGGTGCATTTCACCACAGACACTTGGACGAGTAGGCATGGACAGGGGCGTTACATGTCGCTGACTGGGCACTGGGTAACTATGGTGACAGCAGGACAAGGGGCTGCTGTCCAAGTCTTGCCGCCCCCACGAGTTGTGCGTCAATCCTCTTTATCTCAAAGTTCCTCCACTGCTTCTGCCTCCTCAACCTCCTCTCGGTCTTCCACCTGCACCCAAAGCCTGTCTGGTCATGCCACAAGCTTTCTAACTGCGCAGAAGGGATCCTGCACACCTCCTTACTATGCTGGCAGTAGGGCTCAACGTCATCAGGCGGTTTTTACATTGAAATGTCTGGGAAATGTGAGTCACACAGCTGAGGAGTTGTGGTCAGCTCTGGAGAACCAATTTCATGAATGGTTGTCTCCACTGGACCTGAAACCAGGGAAGGCCGTGTGCGACAATGCTGCAAACCTGGGTGCGGCCCTTCGCCGGGGCAATGTCACACACGTGCCTTGTATGGCTCACGTGTTGAACCTGGTTGTCCAGCAATTTTTAGCCCACTATCCCAGACTAGATGGCCTTCTGCAGAGGGCACGGTCGCTGTGTGCTCACTTCCGCCGTTCGCATCCCGCAGCTCAGCGACTTACATATCTACAGAAGTCGTTGGGCCTGCCACTTCACTGGCTAAAATGCGATGTGCCTACCCGGTGGAATTCAACTCTGCACATGTTGCAGCGACTGTGGCAGCACCGACAAGCCCTGGTGCAATACGTTCTGACGTATAGCCTGGGCCAACGAGATCCAGAGGTGGGGCAAATCACGCTGGAGGAGTGGTCTCAGATCAGGGACCTATGCACCCTTCTGCACAGTTTTGAAATGGCGACGAAGATGTTTAGTGCTGATGATGCCATTATCAGCATGACTATTCCGGTGATTTACATGCTGGAGCACATGTTAAACAGAATTCGGAGTCAGGTGGTGGCACAAGAGGAAGTGGAGGAAGTAGAAGAGGAGGAGTTGTATGCGGAAGGGCTAACATCTGCAAGGTCCAGACGGTCGGCAGCACCAAGGCGGCAGGCATGTGAGGGTGGGGGAGATGGTTTTACCAGGGCGCATGGTAGCAGCCAAACTAGTGAGGAAGGTGCAGGAGCCCAGGAAGAAGTGGAGGACGAACTGATGGAAGACTCATCAGATGAGGGAGACCTTGATCACATTTCTGTTGTGCGAGGTTGGGGGGAGAGGACAGAGGAAGGAAGCATGATTGTTACCTCGCCACCAACACAACAGGGACTTGGTGCTCCTGGATGCGCAACACACATGAGTGCCTTCTTGCTGCACTACCTGCAACATGACCCTCGAATTGTGAGAATTAGAAATAATCCTGACTACTGGGTTGCCACACTGTTAGATCCCCGGTACAAAAGTAAATTTGCAGAAATTATTCCTGCCATAGAAAGGGATGCACGCATGCAGGAGTATCAGCAGAGACTGTTGCAGAATCTTACATGTGCTTTTCCACAAAATACCAGTGGTGCACGTAGTGAATCTCACAGTTCCAACTTGCCAACCGTGGGACCGTCAAGTGTTCAGCACTCAAACCGTAACAGAACCACAGTATCTGCTGGTAACATCAATTTTGCGGAATCATTTCACCACATTTTTAGCCCATCCTTTGCAAGGCCACAGGAGACAAGAAGTCTGACACATAGTCAACGCCTAGAGACGATGGTACAGGAGTATCTCCAAGTAAACATTGAAGCCATGACTGTGTCACTGGACCCTTGCTCTTTTTGGGCTTCCAATCTGGATAAATGGCCGGAGCTAGCCACTTACGCCTTGGAGATCTTGTCATGCCCCGCAGCCAGCGTTCTGTCTGAACGTGTATTCAGCGCTGCTGGTGGTGTGCTGACAGATAAGTGCACGCGGCTCTCCACTGATAATGTAGACAGACTCACGTTCATAAAGATGAACAAATCATGGATCCGAAACGACTTTTCTACCCCTGTGTCATCCTGGGGAGAGTAAAAGCTTGATGATTGGTTAAAATCACCCTACCAACCGTTTTAAGCTTTCAAATTACTAATCATGTTTATCTGTATCTTGGCTGGAAAATAATTTGGGCTTTGTAGCAGTGTGCAGCACTGATTCTATTAGGCCATCTATAATAAGCTCCACCAGATTTAAAATTACTAATCATGTTTATCTGTATCTTGACTGGAAAATAATTTGGGCTTTGTAGCAGTGTGCAGCACTGATCCTATTAGGCCATCTATACTAAAGCTTCACCAGATTTAAAATTAATAATAATTTTTAGCTGCATCTAGCCCGGAAAATAATTTTGGGGCTCCGAGATGCGCAAGACATATAAGTGCCTTCTTGCTGCACTACCTGCAGCATGACCCTCATATTGTCAGAATTCGAAGTAATCATGACTACTGGGTTGCCACACTCTTAGATCCCCCAAACTTTTCGATCAACCTTTTCATTTTAATAAAGACCAAAAAAATGGTCATTTTTGAAATTATAAGCATTAGCAGGTTGTTAGAAACTGAAATCAAACAGTTTTCAACTCAAAACTTTATTCTAGGTGATGTTACATTTTCACATAGGACCCCTTGTTCGAAAGGAGCTTCTGAACTCTCTCGTCCATTGAATTTGTCAGGTTTTGGATGGTTTCTGCTTCAATTGTTTTGCATGAGGACAGAATACCCTCCCAGAGCTGTTGCTTAGATGTGAACTGCCTCCCGCCATCATAGACACTCATTTTAATGATGCTCCAAAGGTTCTGAAAGGGGTAGAGGTCAGGGGAGCATGGGGGTCACACCATAAGTTTGTCCCCTTTTCTGCCCATATCAGCCAGAGATGCAGATGTTTTATGTGCAGCATGAGATGGTGCATTATCATGCAGAAAAATGATCTTGCTGTGAAATACACGGTTCTTCTTCTTGAACCATGGCAGGAAGTGCTGTTTGAGAAAATCCACATACATTATGGAGTTCATCTTTAGCGCCTTCAGGGATCCTAAAGGGGCCGACAATCTCTCTCCCCATGATTCCAGCCCAAAACATTACTCCACCTCCTCCTTGTTGGCGCTGTAGCCGTGTTTGCGTGGGGTGTCCATCAACCAGCCATCCTCCACTCCATCCATCTGGACCATCGAGCGCTGCACGACACTCATCCGTGAACAAAACAGTTTTGAAATCAGTCTTCATGTAATGTTTGGCCCACTGGAGCCGTTTCTGCTTGTGTGAAGTGGATAGAGGAGGTCGACAGGATGGCGTATGCACAGCTGCAAACCTCTGAAGGACCCTGCATCTTGTTGTTCGGGGGACGTTGGAGGCACAAGCAGCTTCAAAAACTTGTCTGCTGCTATGACAAGGCTTTTTTGCCGCTGCTCTTTCAACCTGACGTAATTGCCTGTAGGAAAGAGTCCTCAATTTGCCCTTATCAGCACGCACACGTGTGTACTGTGAATCAGCTACATACTTCTTGATTGCCAAGACACTTCATCCTGATCATCGCACAATGTTGATTGTAGTCATGCCTTGACCTAAACACTCCACAATTTGTTGCTTCTCAGCAGCCGACACATCCCTTTTCTTTCCCATTTTGGCAGAAAATGTAGGCTGCTTAATAATGTGAGACAGCCTTCTTAAGTAGTCTTGCCTTTCATTGGACACACCTGCCAAACTAATTAGAACAGGTGTCTGCAATTGCTTACAGTGATATAAAGAGCCCTGACACACATCACCATCAATGAGTTTAACTGACAAACAAACAAATTCTTCCCTTATCACTCCTAAACACTTTTTGCATAATAATTTGGTACACAGTGTACATGTGCTTTTCCACAAAACACCAGTGGTTCACGTAGTGAATCTTACAGTTCTAACTTGCCAACCGTGGTCTGTATGGAGTTGTTCAATAAAGGGCCCAAAATTAAGATAACATAGATGGGAGAGGTCTCTATGAATAGGAATTCCTAAGTATTTGATACCCTGTGAGGGCCAGGCAAAGGGAAAGTTGGACTGGATGGAATCCTATATGGATTTGGGGAGGGAGACATCGAGGGCCTCAGACTTCGCTGCATTGATTTTAAAATTTGACCATGTAACAAAGTGATCTATTTCAGCCATAAAAGCATGGATGGATATATGTGATTGAGTGATATATACTAGGACATCATCAGCAAATAGAGAGCACTTGTACTCGGTGCCTCCCACCTCAATCCACCTAATATTGGGGTTATGGCGAATTGATGAGAGCAGGTGCTCCGTCACTAGGATGTATAAGAGAGGGGACAGAGAACATCCCTGCCTTGTCCCATTGGTGATTGTGAAAGGTGATGAAAATGTTCTGACGCGCCCCCTGGGCCTTGGGACACCCGGAGCCGGACCCTTTTTGGTGGATGCTGGTGGTTGTAGTCTCCGTGGCGGCAACCCGGTTCCGTGGCTCAGGGCGGTCAAACCAGTGGCGGAACTATTTATGTGGTTTTGATGTTTAAATGTCCGACTACGCCACCCGTGGATTGTGGTCAGAGTGAACCGCCGCTCCAGGGCAGACCGCTGAGGCTGGTGTTGTGGGTGCAGCAGAGCGTAGCATAACTCCCCACGGGAGGAGTATAGCCTCAGGGCAGTGTATGCGGAGGATGGGGGTGATGGTGCAGGGCAGCAGCAGTAATGATGCAGTGATGCAGTCCAGGGCCTTTACTCAGAGTTCTTATTATCCAGACCACGTCTGCAGGTAACGGCTGCCCACGTCGTACTGTGCTCACCAGGTGAGGGGCTCAGACAACTCCCAGATAACTTTGGAGTGCTTCACAGGACCCCCTTTGTGTGTCCTTTGTCTGGCCTTTCTTACCAACCCTTCTGTCCGGCTGCCTCGGGCCTCCTCTTGGTAAACTTGGCGCCAGTTTCCCTGACCCTGTGTGGTGCCTTCCTAGCGGGTGTAGCGAGGGGCTGCGCCACATAAAATGTCACAGCCTCCTGTTTCTAGCTGAGGGTCGTTTCCTGCCTCCACTAGTTTCGGGGACCGGTCTCCCCCTTTGGCCTGACCCCTCCACGCAGGTGGATTCGGGCGTGCGGTGGCGACTCGCCCGTCCGCACCCCTGAGATCCCTTCGTTCCTCGTTCCTGGAGCCTTCTCCGCTCCTCTTCCTTCCTTCTCCCTCTTCCAGGCCTGGGCCTCTGTTACTAGGCCCGCCTCCGGAGCAGAGCTCATGCAGAGCCCCTGCTCCCTGCCACTTCTGCTCAGACTTCTCTGCACTGAACTAAGATGGTGCCCACCTTTTATACTCCCTTCTCAATGCACCCAGGAACTGCTTCCTCCCTGCTCCTGCACTACAGGGTTCCCCTTCCTCAGTGTTCCCTCCCCCCACTCCAGCCAGGGACAGGGACTGTCGTGCCCATCTCAGGGGCATATTGGTCGCCCTGCCCCACGGCAATGTGGTGTAATGCATGCAGGTGTCGGGTCCTGATCCACACTACATCCTTACCTGAGAGTGAGTTATCACACCTCTGGGTGAGGTGCAATACCTCTGTAGCAACCGAGCCCTCAGGGTGCTACAGTTCCATTTATCTTCAGCCTAGGTGACGTATTGCGATACAGGGCCGTGATTTTGGCTATAAAAGGGTCCCCTAGACCCCTACCCCAAGCTTTTTAAGAGAATCATATATGGCGTGCCAGGAGACTCTATGGAATGCTTTCTCAGCATCCAACGAGAGTATCTAATTACAAATTTTTAACTGCATCTAGCCCAGGAAATACTTTGTGCCTAGTAGCAGGGTCTGCTAGTCAGCGGATTATCCCGGCTGTTAAGCAAGCTACACCACCTGTAGTTTGGACACTTCATTTTTTCAAAGGAAATGCTTCGGGACCACGGGATACTCAGTGAAGAGCATCAGGAGGCACCCCAAGGCATAGGGGCTGGGACTGGCAGTAGGATGCCTTGCGGTGGACAGCCGAGCTCGATCCTTATAAAAGCTTTTTAACTGCAGCAGCTTTAGTGGACGCTACTGGAGCTGGAATTACGCGGCTGCTGGCATGAGACTTGCCCTCCAATAGATCCTTGTAAATGGATTTAAAGTGTATTTATTCAAATTAGAGAGACAATTTAAATTAAAAAGCTTAGAGCTGCCTCCACCACAGGGGGGCTCGCTCGACCCACCAGCGGACAGGCACCAGTATTGGGAGAGGGGGGCTGGCCGTCAGGGTTCACCGTGGCTCTGGCACAAACCCGGCGACACGGAGGTGGCACGGGCAGGAGCGGACTAAACGTGTCGGCTTCTCACTTTTTGGATTTTAGAAGGGCATGACATGCCTATATCTGTGTCTCCCCCTCCTTTTACTCCTCCACCTCTTTTCTTTTCGCATGACTATATGTACTTGTCACTTTTCCATGTGTTAGTTGTGTCTTCTGAGCAGTTTGTCAGCTTTTGGACACCTTTGAAGGTGTTTTCTATGTGTTTCTATGTGTTTTTGTTTGCCTGCCATTGGTTTTAACGGTGTTCGAAGGTGTTCGACGAACAGTTCGACGAACAGTTCGGCGAACACACGGGTGTTCGACGAACCGAACCGAACTCGAACACTACGGGGGTGGCTCAACACTAGATGTCACAACAGACACCACCCCCAGTCTCTGCCAGACCTTCCCTCTGCCTTGTGCTCCAGGCTCCGTGCAGCTCACAGTGCATGCAGCAGGGGAATGACTCAGCTTATTGGACGAAACAGGAAGGAAAAGGCTTCTACTTAGGTGAATATAATGTGCTGTGTGCATCCATCCCTTCCTCCATCGATCCCTTCCTCTCTCATCCATCCATCCACCCATCTAATCCTCCCGCTCTCATCCATCAATCCATTCATCCATCCCTTGCTCATCCATCAATCATCCATCCCTCTCTCATCCATCCCTCCCTCTTCCATCCCTCCTTCATCCATCCCTCATCCATCCATCCACTCGTCTCTCATCCATGCCTCTCTCATCCATCCCTCTATCCATCCACACATCACTATAGACTGAGGTTCTGCAGCAGCTGAAGTGTGATATATATGTATATATACACACACACATACTTACTCTTACACGCACACACACGCGACTATAGATTTAAAAGTACGCATATGTCAGGGGTGATATGGAGACATGTGATGCTCTATCACCACTGTGGATGTGGTGGGGAGTGCAGTGATTGGGCTGCTTTCCACAGATGAGGACACTGCTCTGTTATTTTCAATACTGGAGTGAGTGTGCAGTGGGCGGGCAAAGGGCGGTGGTGGACACTGTGGCCGGGTGGTGCCACTCTGGTTGTGAGGTTAGATAATAAAGCACAGAGAGCTTTCAAGTTTGATAGAGCTGCAGGTAAACAAAGCAGCTGTAGGGAAAGAAGTGAAATTCAGGAGGAATGAGAGGCAGAAATAAACAACTAAATTTATAGGGGTGTTGTACATTTCAATACAGCCCAGATTAGCTTAAAAAAGTGGATTTCATGGTCGTACAACCTCTTCAAGGGTGCCATTACACATACTCATATCTGATCAATGTTTATCCAGTCAGACTAACATGAATCAAATTTGCTTGTATATATGGTCAATTGATCTGATTAAAATATTAATATTCTGCCAGAAAACCTCTGTTCTGTGTAGAAATTTGTCTTCTAATTACAATCATTGTATGTTGTAAACTGCATTTAAAAGGACTGTTTATAGTAAGGAATAATAGATGAGGAAAATAAGAATTGGTTCTATCCCAACAAATTATGTGTAAGTATAATATTGTCTAGCTGGTCATAAATCTGCGATTGTAAATCTAGTTTAAAAGGTTCACAAGTGGTAAGGTTTCTGATTTGTGAGAGCTGGTATAGGGAGACTTGTAAGGCAAACAATACACTCTGGGGAAAAAAAGGAATGGCAATTAGCCCTCTCTCAAAAGGAAGGAAGCTGCCACTGTAGATTCAACCATTTGAAGTAGCCATCCTATAAGTCAATGTCGACTCAATCAGTAACCTTGCCACATTATTTAGAAATTCATTCAAACCAGAGTCTTCTCCAAAATGAAAAAATCTCCATCTGCAGACAGCTGTTTTTATGTTTTTTGCTGTTGTCAGTGCACAATAGGATACTGCCTGGCTCAATGAGAGGCCCTTGAAGGAGGTCTATCAGCCAACCAGTATCCTAACGGGTGTTCCCCAACTCCAGTCCTCTATGCTCACCAACATGTCATGTTTTCAGGATTTTTTTGTATTCCATAGGTTACCTGAAATCCTAAAAACATGATCTGTTGGTGGGCGTTGAGGACTGAAGTTGGGTGTGAATATCTGAAGTTGTAGGTTGTAATAATCACCTAGGCATGTTAACAATGTAACTATTTTTATTCCTTACGTCCAAGGTCTTACAGCAATTCCAGGCAGATTGTTACAATGTAATGTCCACTTTTGGTTGGCCCACAGCTGTTGTATCTCCCGCTAGTATAGTCTACAGTCTACAGTCACAGCCCATGCTTTTCCATATAACAGATCCCACTACCGTAGCACGTGTATCCAACTCCAGACAGCAATAACCCCTTAATTTCCTCGTCAGTGTCCTAAATACCCCACATGTAGCATTAAGGTTTTGTGTGCGGCCACACCTCGCCATGTAGCCGTAGTTTTATACACCTTCAGCCATTCATTGGGGTTCTGGAGTGGGAATAGAAGGCTTCCATTTCTAGATAGTCCATGTCTCTAGCTAGACATTATTAGAAGTTAGCTGGGGAGTTCCTTAAATATGTTGTGAGCGGCTGTTGTTTTTTTTACATAAATGTGTGTATTTAGGACTAAAAATTATTTTTGCTATTTGGTTTGCCTTTTATAGCCTCTCTACTGCAGTGTCTATTGTTTGTACAGGGAAACAAAAAGCATGTAAAAGCAAGACAGAGCAACATTTTTTATGAAACCCAACTGAAAAAATTATTTTTAGTCCCAAATGCATGCATTTAAGGAAAAAAAAAATCCTTTTACATTTTGTCTCAATCTGAGGAGAACAAGCTTTACCTGACTGTGGGAGCGATTGTCTTGAGGCTTCACTCACATATCAGTGTTTAACTCTTTCAGTTTTCACCTTCATGACCAGGCCAAATTTTACAATATTGACCGGTGTCACTTTATGAGGTAATAACTCTGGAATGCTTTAGCAGATCCCAGTGATTCTGAGAGAGTTTTTTTTCGTGACATATTGTACTTCATGATAGTGGTAAAATTTGTTCAAAATGACTTGCGTTTATTTGTGAAAATATTGGAAAATTGGCAAAATTTGAAACTTTTAATTCTTATATCCTTAAACCAAACAGTTATGTCTCACAAAATACTTAATAAATAACATTTACCACATGTCTACTTTACATTTGCATCATGTTTGAAACATTTTTATGTTTGGACGTTAGAAGGGTTAAAAGTTGATCAGCAATTTCTAATTTTTCCAACAAAATTTCCAAAGCCATTTTTTTTTAGAGACCATCACATTTGAGGTGACTTTGGGGGGCCTATATGACAGAAAATACCCAAAAGTGACAACATTCTTAAAACTGCACATGTGAAAGTGCTCAAAACCACATTCAAGATGTTTATTAACCCTTCAGGTGCTTCACATGAATTAAAGCAATGTGGAAGGAAAAAAATAAACATTTTACTTTTTTTCACAGAAATGTTAGTTTAGCCTCAAATTTTTCATTTTCACAAGGGTAACAGGAGAAAATTGACCCCAAAATTTGTTGTGCAATTTCTCTTGAGTACGCCAATACCCCATATGTGGGGTAAAACTTTTGAAGCACAGTGCAAAGCTTAATATGGAAGAAGCACCATATTGGAGTTCAGATTTTGCTGGAATGGTTTGAGGGTGCCATGTTACATTGGCAGAGCCCGTGAGGTGCCAGAACAGCAGAAACCCCCCAAAAGTGACCTAATTTGACAAACTACACATCCACCAATGAATTAATCTAGGGGTGCAGTGAGCATGTTGATGTAAAGTTGCCAAGAGAGGTAGTCATGACTGAGCTGCTGTCCGGTTACACTCTGACACTTTACAGGAAAACAGTGTCCATGTCCCACTGCGCTGTCAGGTGTGGGGTGCATCACACTCCCTTGTAGGCCGCAGGCCTCTTCTGTCTCCAGGCCTCCATCTTCAGGAGGCGCCGCACACAACTCTGAGGGCACTGTTTATTGCAACAAGCAAACTTTTACTGGTCAGTTCAAGTTCATCAGGTTGTAACTTGGGACAGGGCACAACACTTCATGTTTCTTTTTTCCTAAGTACAACCCATCTTCAGCCCAACCACTCGTTCGTCCTGGACTATCCCTAGGCCCATTGACTGTCAGCCTCGGGAAATTCCTGTCCACTTCAGCAATGCACCCAGGATCCACCACCTTCCGTCTACATGGGTCCCTGACCATCTTCCACTATATGCCAGAGGACACGATGTGCCCAGCAGCCCCTATGCCAGACCTTGGACTCCGGACGCGACAGGGGTGTCAGCTCGGAATTGCAGTAGGGCTTCCAACTGCTTTGAACAACTGGAACATGCTGACCCTAGTAGCCAACTACACCTGAACATGACCTTGTCACGGTACTTCCCTATCTGAATCTCTACCAGGAAGTACCCACTTTTTACTAACACTACACTGTGTTCCAAATTATTATGCAAATAATATTTTCTCATTTTCCCAAATTACCTATATGAATTGCAGTCATTGTAATTTTCCAGTCAAATAACTATTAGAGTACAATTGAAAGGTTTTTGTACAAACTGCCTATGATAACAGTATATTTTTAAAAAAATAAAAAACTCAAACTGCACTCAAAATGCATGTTCCAAATTATTATGCACAGCAGAGTTTTCAACCTTTTCATTTTAATAAAGAACAAAAAAATGGTCATTTTTGAAATTATAAGCATTAGCAGGTTATTACAAACTGAAATCAAACAGTTTTCAACTCAAAACTTTATTCTAGGTGATGTTACATTTGCACATAGGACGCCTTGTTCGAAAGGAGCTTCTGAACTCTCTCGTCCATTGAATTTGTCAGGTTTTGGATGGTTTCTGCTTCCAATTGTTTTGCATGAGGACAGAATACCCTCCCAGAGCTGTTGCTTAGATGTGAACTGCCTCCCGCCATCATAGACACTCCTTTTGATGATGCTCCAGAGGTTCTCAATGGGGTTGAGGTCAGGGGAGCATGGATGCCACACCATAAGTTTGTCCCCTTTTATGCCCATAGCAGCCAGAGATGCAGATGTGTTATGTGCAGCATGAGATGGGGCATTATCATGCATGAAATGATCTCGATGGTCCAGATGGATGGAGTGGAGGATGGCTGGTTGATGGACACCCCATGCAAACACTAAACTGTTTGTGAGCACCTTGAACCCCCAGGTGCTTCACATAAGTTTATAATGTTGACACGTGAAAATAAAAAAATCACATTTTTAAACAAAAATGGGACATCATCTTTATACTGACAGATCGCTGATCTGATACTCTGCAATCCTTCTGCACTGCAGGGCATTAGATTTGCATCTGACAGGCAGGGAGGAGGCGTGTCAGCTCCTGCTGTGAACGGACTCTCATAGGCCACCTTCCCTGAAGGACCCCGTGGCCATCTTGGGACCCGGGGTCACCATGGAGACCATCAGCACAACGCGATCGCATCACATTGTGCCAATGGGAGCACAGAGGGAGCTCACGCCCACTGCGATGCTCCTCAATGTTGCTGTCACTATTGACAATGGCATCAGAGGGGTTAAATGTCCTCGATTGGTGCTAGCACCGATCGTGGGCGTTGCTGCAGGGTGTCAGCTCTCATATAGAGCTGACACCCGAACTCGATCGTGGCGGTGCTCAGCCATATATGTACGGCAGTATGCGGGATTCAGCTCCCACAGTGTCGCACATATACGGCACGTCAGGAACGGGTTAAAAAAGGGCTTAGATGCGTTTTTTATAAGAAAAAAAACATGAATACTTTTATTCATGTGTAAAATTCTAGTTCAGATTGTTGATTCAGTCGATCAACACTGGGGACCAAAGGGGGGAATTTGACTTTGGGGCAGACTTGATCATGCATTATGGGTACTTAAAGGGGTTGTCCAGGTTTGGCACAAAAGTCTGCAGTCATTCTGTGACTAGTGAATTAAGTTAGTCAGTGCACGTCTAGTAGGAATGTGGCTGAAAGTATGCATATTGCATACTTGTGGTCACATGACTACCCGGTCTCGCCACCAGCACCAGAGAATCCTGACAGTATGCGCTCTGAGGATTCACAAGTCTAAAGTGACTGCAGACTTTTATGCCAAACCTGGACAACCCATTTAATACACATTTATTAACGTTAAGCCTAAGGACATTGTAAATTATAGTGTAAATCTACATCAACTCCTGGGTTGGCGAAGGCATAGCTTCTATTAGCTAGATATTACAACTGGCCTATGAATTGCTAGTTATATTAAATTCTCTCCATAGTATGTCCTAGCTAACAGGTGTGAGACCTAACATGTGCCACCTCAAAACACATACAGACCATTTTAGATCTCATTCACACGTCCGTGTTGTCCGTACGTGTTCTATCTGTCTTTTTTCATGGATACAACACGTACCCATTGTAATCTATGGGGGGGCTCTTTACACGCCTGTTTGTTTTTAACAGACTATGTGTCCTTACAAAACTCACAGAGACATGTCTGTTATCATGAATAAAAAGAGCCAATACAAATCTATGGGTCTGTGAAAAACATGGACATCACACGGGTGGCATCCGTGTGCTGTACATATTTAATATAGCAAAGGATAGCAGAAAAACACCGATGACACACTGATGGTAAAAACTGACAAACGGACTATACACTGATGACACCGTTGCAAAATACTGCTGACACTGCGGTACCATTTTTTCACATAAGCGTTTAACCCCTTAACAACTTTAGACGTATCCATACGTCCTGGCTGAGAAGGGGTTCCTGACCTAGGACGTAATACGTCCTGGCTATTGCGCAGGCACAGGAGCTGTGCACGCACGATCACCGCCAAGTATTCAACTAACATGCCTGCACTGCCCCTCGCAGCATTTAGAAGGCAGGGAGAGGGGGGGAGCTCCCTCTCCCCTCCGATCGGCAACCCCGCGATGTCATCACAAGGGCCCAATCATTGCCATGGTGACCCGAGGTCATCATGACGACATCCGGGTCACCGGGCTACGGAATGCCTGTTTGACTGTGCTCAGAGTATGGTCTAAGAGGCTTGTGTCAGGCATAAAGCATTGCAATGATAGTGCCTTGCAATGCTTTATACCAGCGATCAGACTGCTAAAAGTGTAAGAGGGACTAAGTAAAAAAGTTTAAAAAAAAAGTTTAAAAAAATTGTAAAAATATTTTTCAAACATCACAAAAAATATATATTATACCCATAAATACGTAATTTTATGTAAGAAAAAACAAAATAAGTACAAGTTTGTATCTCCGCATCCGTAACGACCCGACCTATAAAAGTGTCACACTAGTTAACCCCTTCAGTGAACACCGTAAAAAACGTATGCTTTTTCACCATACTGTAGAACAAAACACGATTAAAAAGACCAATGTAAATAAAAATGGTATAGCTGAAAACATCATCTTGTCTCGCAAAAAACAAGCCACCATAGAACTCCATCAGTGGAAAAATAAAAAAGTTACAGCTTTTAGAATAAAGATGCAAAAATAATTATTTTTTCTATAAAATAGTTTTTATTGTGTAAAAGCGCCAAAACATAAAAAAAGATATAAATGTGGTATCTCTTTAATCGTACTGACCTGAAGAATAAAGCTACCTTATCAATTTTACCATACACAGAACAGCATTAAAAAAAAAGTCAAAAAACATTTCCTGAATTGCTGGTTTTTGTTCCTTTTGCCTCTCACAAACTAGAATAGACAGCGATTAAAAAATGTTATGTGACCGAAAATGGTACCAATAAAAACGTCTACTCGTCCCACAAAAAAACAAGCCCACACATGACTCGTCTGCAAAAATATGGAAAAATTATAGCTCTCAAATATGGCGATGCAAAAACTTTTTTTTGTAAAAAAAAAAGCGTCTTTTAATGTCTGACAGCAGCCAAACCTAAAAAAAACTATATAAATCTGGTATCATTGTAATCGCACCGACCCGAAGAATAAAGTCGACTAATCACTTATACCACACGAGTAATTGCATAAAAAATAAATAAAAACATTTCTTGACCTGCTGTTGATTTGTTCATTCTGCCTCCCAAAGATCGCAGCAAGGCTCATCTCACATTTATCCTGTGATCTATGCTGAGTGCTTACACTGGGTTGTCCATGTAAATCTCTGAAATACGTGATTCAGACGGAACCTCTGGTGGAAGATTCTCTATAATGAGGCAGATGGGACACTCAGGATGCCATCTGGCCTGTGATCCGGTGATGTCCGTCTTTTGAAGCGTGCATAAAAGCGCGGTTGACCACAGTTTTGAGCACAGCTGAACAGAGGCCAAACGGAGTCCAGAGTAACTCTGCTTTCTCATTATAGTGAACGGATTTCTCGGGGGCTTCATCTGAATCACGTCACTCGGAGATTTAGATGGAAACCCCAATTTAATTGCTTAGCGTAGAACACAGGGTATACGTGATCAAAAATGTTCCCAACAAAAGGTTCAAATCAATCCACAAAAGGCAAGTCCCCACTTAGGTCCATCAAAGTCTCTGGAAAAGCGAAATGGCTCCTCCCTGGAACCTCCTGGAAGAAATTCAACAAATTCAGCAAATTCGGCATTCCCAAATCCAAGTACCCCTCTCCTTTCTGAGCCCCAGTGTGCCTAAACCACATTTAGCAACCACATGTTTGGCATTTCTGTAGCGATGAGAGCTCGCCTAATTTACTGGTGCATGTTTCCAGAAGCACGAGCTGGGCATAATCTACTGGGCACTACAGTGCACTGGGCACTACAATGTATGGGCACTACAGCGTATGGGAACTACACTGGCAGATTTGAAATTTTCACTCAGCAACATCCACTGCTGCTTGTTTCTGGAAAACACCCAAAGAGTCAAATCATCACTACACCTGTAGATAAATTCCCGAAGGGGTATACTTTCCAAGATGGAGGGGGGTATTCTGCTCATCTAGCAGTTAAGGGCTTTTTATATGGAGTCTGCAAACTATTATAGGAAAATCTGTGCTCCAGGAGGTAAATAGCGCTCTGTCCCTCTCGAGTCTTCACTGTGTGGCTAAGCAATACTGTACAGTCACATGTGGGGTATTTCTACATTCATTCGTTTGACAAATTTCCGTGCAATTTTTACCCATTTCCCAGTGTGATATTGTAAAATCTGGGAGTAAAACCAAATTTGTGTGGTAAAAATTTGAGCATTGGCATACTCAGGAGAAATTGCACAACAAACTGAGGTCCATTTTTTCCTATTAGCCCTTCTAAAAATTAAAAACTTGGGGCTAAAACAACATTTTAGTGGTAAAAATTTAAATATTGCTTCTTCACTGCCCAATGATATAAAATTCTTTGAGGCACTTGTGGTTTCAATGTAAGAGTGATGAACTGTTCTGCTGCGTTCCTACCCCTGGAAGACAACAATCGCGCTATACGTACAGTGTCATGTGTACATGTAATGTGAATAGTGATGTGTGTGTTTTATATTGTGTGATTTATTTTCACGGATCAACTTCAGTGAAACTTCTGTGAAGCACCTGGGGGTTCAAGGTGCTCACCACACATCTAGATAAGTTCCCTGAGGGGTCTAATTTCTAAAATGGTGTCATTTGTTTGGGGTTTCCACTGTTTAGGCACATTAGGGGCTCCCCAAACACAACATTGCGTCCGCTAATTATGCCAGCAAATTTTACATTCAAAAAGTCAAATGGCGCTCATTCCCTTCCGAGCCCTGCCGTGTGCCCAAACAGTTGTTTTCCCATACATATGAGGTATCAGAAGTTAAGTGTTCATTTTTTTCTTCCACATTCCAAAAATTCCTGTGAAGCACCTAAAGGGTTAATAAACTTCTTGAATGTGGTTTTGAGTACCTTGAGGGGTGCAGTTTTTAGAATGGTGTCACTTTTGGGTATTTTCTGTCACATAGACTCCTTGAAGTCACTTCAAATGTGATGTGACCCCTAAAAGAAATGATTTTGTAAATTTTGTTCTAAAAATGAGAAATCACTGGTCAAGTTTTAACCCTTCCAATTTCCTAAAAAAGAAAAATTATGTTTCCAAAATTGTGCTAATGTAAAGTAGACATGTGGGAAATGTTATGTATTAACTATTTTGTGTGACATGACTCTCTGATTTCTCCGTCTGCTCCGCAGCTCTGATGTGATCCTCTCACCTCTCATGCGAGAGGATCGGAGCACAGAGCACTGACACTCAGCTCCCGCTCGCAGCAGGGCAGGAGCCGAGTGTCATTAGCATGCTGCATCTGATGCTCTCGCACCTAAATACATGTAAATCTTTTAATCTTTCCTCTCCTCATAACCTTCAGAATAAAGTTAAAATTATTATTTAGACCACATGTTGAATAGCATAAAAAAATAAACCAAGGAATGAAGTTTTTTTTGGGGGGGTTGAATTACTTAAGACATGTTATATACAGGTGTCATTAGTGTAAAACTGGCCCTGTGACCTGTATTTGCATAGCTATGTAACCAACAGACACTTTGCATGAGAGCACCTGGTATTTTTTATCTTCCTAATTACAAAGCTGTTTAAAAAAAGTATTTTGTTCTCTGCTTTGGCTAGGTAGATGCAAAGCAGCGATCGTGTGTGGCTACGTGAATGAATACATTAAAAATAAGGTAGCATTTATTATTTTAAGACATTGGGCTTTATTTATCATACAGAAAAAAAATTAGCTTGTTGCCCATAGCAAACAATCTCAATATTGCTTTAAATTTTCTAAAACAGTTTAGCCAGTTCCTGCACTTTAATGTTATAATATGTCGCTGTGATTGGGTCATTTAGGGCTGGCTCCCACTTGTGATGCAATCGCACAGCTGCAATCCGATAAAATATCGGATTGCACTCGCCCCAATGTTACCCTATATCGGATTGCACTCGCTCCAATGTTACCCTATATCGGATTGCACTCGCCCCAATGTTACCCTATGGGGCAGCGCATATCTGCGATTATTTTCTCATGTCCATTCGGGATGCCAAAATAATTGCAGCATGCTACGATTGCATCCTCAAATCGGATCGCCAGCACCATATAAGTCTATGGGTGCGTATGAAACATCGCACTTCACTCGGATAGCAACCGATTCTCGCCGACAACTGAGAAGATGGAGAAATTAATTTCTCCGTCTCCTCCGCAGCTGTACTCACAGCAGAGCAGGAGCCAAGTATCATTAGCATATTGCATCTGATGTTCTTGCATCGGATGCCATACGCTAGTGGGACTCCTGCCTTACACAAATAGCCAAGATATTAAGAAATGGTGATGTTGGCACAGGAACTATTCATGCCTATAACCAGCTGAAGCCGCTTGTACCTATGGGTCCCTTTACACAGGTCGACCAGCATAAATAAACTACAGCGGCCTGTGGAGTGGGCTCTATCTGGTGCTCTGATTACATATGCATCTATATGCTCTTATGACAGCTCACTGTGCCTTCACTCACCTGCCTGCTATTTTACCTAGTCCTGAACCACTAGATGCATTATGTAAAATAGGAGGCAGGGCAGTGAATGATCAATGAGCTGTCATAAGAGCCTACAGATGAATATGAGCACCTGATAGACCACCCCCCACAGGCCGCCTCAGAGCACAAACATATCATTATCTCCAAACTGAAAGTAAAGATTACACAAGAACCACAGGCTGGATTTCATCAACCAAGGTGTGAGGAGCTGCCCACTTACTAAAGACTATGTTACTTTTCCAGCAACGGACCACCATTTTTGTTAATATTATTATTGTGTTTTATTAGTGATTTACTTGTTATGTTTTATATAGTTCTGCTAACTTGTCAGTATGTGCACTAGATTCACTTGTAAAATGTCCAGGATATCTGTATCTCAGGAGTATCTAACCATTGTTCCGATAGCCAATAATCTCATTATGTGTATGTAGATTGTAGACACAGTGGAGCCGTCACCACAGGGGGTCTTACATGCAGTCTCAGATGAAGGCTTCTAGAATTTTCTTCATTGTTTTAGGGGACAGTGAAGGTTTAAGGGGGAGGGTGTGATCACTTCTGACCTGGGAGGGGACTGATCCCAGTGGAAGAAATTGGAGACATGTTTTTAGGGAGTTGGGTGGAAGGATTGAAGGAAGAAGATGGAGACCGTGGACTTGGAAGGATGAATGGATAAACATGTTACCATTATGGATTATGCCGTTTGGATTTACACTTTCTTAAAAGAGCTGCTGCTACTGGATACCTGTGCTTTCATCGTTTTATCTGCCATCTAGAGGATCATGGACTGTGGCTACAGACTATACTGGCTGGAGATACGAAATCTGTGGGCCAACCAAAATTTGGGAGACAGTGAGTATGGCCTGATACAAAGCCAGTACAACTACTGAACCCAGAACCTCCACCGGCCAAAGTTCATCAGATCTCAAAATAATCTCCTCAGAATTCCTAAAGTATTACTCAAACCTTTATAATCTTCACCCAGATGAATCGGACATAGATAAAGAAAAGAAACGTGTAGAGATACAATCATTCCTAACTAGACTTAAATTACCTAAACTATCATTGGAACAACAAATAACTCTTTCCAAACCGTTCACCCTGGGCGAGGTCCGATCCACCCAGACTAGAAACCCTAAAGGGAAAGCCCCCGGCCCTGACGGCCTCCCTACATTATATTATAAGACCTTTTCCAAGACATTAGAACCATTTTTTCTCAAAATGTGTAATGAAATACTCCAGGGTAAACCCTTCCCCCCCAAAACTCTAGAAGCCCATATATCTCTTATTCATAAGGAAGGTAAAGATCCAGAATATTGTAGTAATTACAGACCTATCTCCTTATTAAATGTTGATCTCAAAACCTATGCGAGTATGTTGGCTAAACTAATTGCTGGCTTTCTACCTAACCTGATCTCCCCGGATCAAACGGGCTTCATCAGAGGGAGAGAGGGGAAGGAAAATGCCTGGCGAGTTTTACACTTGATAAAATATTCTACCCATCATAAAGTCCCATTGGTGCTTCTTGGCACGGATGCGGAGAAAGCGTTCGACAGAGTGGACTTGACCTTTCTACAAGAAACTCTAAATTGCTTCAATTTCCCTCCCCCAGTGACAGCAGCTATTCTACAGATGTACTCCCACCCTTACGCCAAGATTAAACTCAACAACTCACTCACTCAACCATTTAATATACTCAATGGTACTAGACAGGGCTGCCCACTTTCACCTTTACTTTTCATAATGGTAATGGAACCTCTGATTAAGGCCATCAATACCTGCAAAGATATAAGGGGCGTTAATATACAAGGAACCCAACACAAAACTATGGCTTTTGCTGATGACCTTCTTATTACAATGAAGCAACCTTGCAAAGGCATTCCGGCCCTTATGCAAATTTTAGAACATTATGGTTTCCTGTCTAACTTTAAAATAAACCTAACCAAATCTGAGGCTCTGGGAATAAACATACCTATAAGTACTTTATCTCATCTTAAATCCCAATTTCCCTTTAATTGGCCAGATAAATATATAAAATATCTGAGCATTAAAATTAGCACGTCCAATAAAGATCTTTTCAATCTAAACTACTAACAACTCCTCACCTCATTCCCAGATCAGATTAAAAAATGGAAGGCCCCCTTTCTTTCCTGGATGGGTAGAAAAAACCTAATTAAAAGTATTCTACTGCCTAAAATCCTTTACCTTTTTCAAATGTTACCCATTGCTCTTCCAAAATCATTCCTCTCCAAAATCAACTCTATATTTTTTAATTATATCTGGAACAAACATCGATCAAGGCTGAACTCACATACTCTTTCATTACCAAAGAGACTTGGAGGTATGGGAGCTCCCAATATACACAACTATTATTTAGCTGCCACGCTGACTAGGACTATTGATTGGGTAAGGAAGCCAAAAGAGAAACCTTGGCTTTCCTTAGAAGAGCACATGTCTCCTATCCAACTGCGCTCAATTATCTTCTCCCCCTTAACACTTTCTCAAAAAATTTCATTCTTCAATCCTCTTACAAACTCATCGGTCAAAAGTTGGAAACTTGTCGCGGCCCACTTCTCTCCAGCCCCATCTTCACTAACTCGAATATCTGACATCATAGCTCCAGACCTAGATTCTGACACAACCTCTACCACATCACCCTTAATAGTTAGGTTATATAATGAAGGCTCCTTTATATCTTTCCAAGATCTAAAGACATTACCCACAATGTCAAACTACACCTTCATCCATTACGAATCCCTAAAGAAAACAATACGACAATACATAACTAGAGGAGATTCCACAAGATCCCTAACTATATTCGAATCCATGTGCTCACAGGTAAAGACTCCAAAAAAGATGCTTTCATCACTCTATAATAGTTTAATTACAAGGGATGTTTCTCTGAAAAGAGCCTTCCTACTGAGATGGGAAAAGGCACTTGGTTACACCTTTACTGAACCTCAAATAAATCAAATCTATAAATTCTCCCATAGCCCCTCACAATGCGTTAGAGTCCAGGAAAATAATTACAAAATACTTTCCCAATGGTACACCTCCCCCATTCAGATGCATAGATGGTTTCCTACCACCTCAGATCTATGCTGGCGATGTATAACTGGAAAGTGTTCATACCTTCATATATGGTGGTCCTGTCAGACCATTCAAACTTTTTGGAAAACAGTTTCCCAAATTATATCTGAAGTCCTCCACTTTCATATTGCTTTAATACCTGAACATATTTTCTTGAACCTACCTCTTGATCCAAGCAGAAAAACTGAGTCAAAGCTGGCTTTTTTCATTTTATCAGCTAGCAAACTTCTTATTCCCACACTCTGGCGCACAACTAAAAACTTAAAATTGATCAAATATACCTCATTGAAGAAGTAGCAGCTCTTTCACAGAGGAACCTCTACCTTTTCACTCAAATATGGGCCCCATGGGAAAAGTTTAGGAAATCTGCTAATTTTATTTCCTTAATCTCCTAGAAATACCAACCTGACAACAAACCATTAATTTACCTCCGGACCTCCCCCCCCCCTCCCATTCCCTCCCACCCATCTTACTCCTTCCATCATCATCCTCGTTCCCTCCTTTTTGCACCTATCAACCCCTAAGTATCCTCTTCCCTCTCTATATTTACTATTTTGTAGAGTTAACTTTATTTAAACTTAAGTGTTCTAATTACTCTTACTATATACAAATTCTGAATCACTCTCCTTTCTTCCTCCCGTTGGGGATCACTTCCTTTCCCTAGTTTTATACAACTCAAATTTATTGTACGTTTTTTTTTTTCTTAGTATGCTCTTATTGTACATTCGTATTCGGAGTTCCATTGATTTGTTATCTGTATTTTTGATTCTTGTTAAATAAAACATTTAAAACAAACAAACTACTGAACCCAGATTGGGATTTTGAGGACTGAGAGAACTGTATTTTGGCCATTTACCTGGAATTGCTTTATTACCATGGCTGTGATCAATAAAATATTGTTGCATCGTTAACCTGCCTACGTGATTACTTACAACCCACAACCTCAGATCTTTTCAAGTGGTGGCAGCGGTGGGATCACCTATCTCTGGACAGCACACCAGGGAAAGTTACTGAGAGGTGACTTGGCAGAAGAGATGGCAGACTCCATCTACAAGAGGCTCAAGAAGGAGGAGCTGAGAGCCCTTTGCTCTGAGAGAGAACTAGAGTGGTTTCCGGAGGACAATCGGGCGACCCTAATGCAACACTTGTACGATTGGGACCAGGAACAACCACATGAGGAGGTCAGTTCAGACGTGGATAAGGGACAACAGCCCAGGGCTGTCATCCAGATGGTGGAGTATCGACCGACTGAGTTGAGGCGGATGCTGGATGCGCTAGGAGATCGGGTAACAGAGATAGAGCGGGCGGCAGTGTTAAGCAAATATCTGGGTGTGCATGTAGCAGTACCCTAACCCGCCCCATTGCAGAGGACAGTGGATAACAGGAGAGAGGGGCCCGCATCTTTAAGGTACCGGGATAAACCACAGTCCAATGAGGACACCTCGGATATTGATGAACATCTCCGGTTATTTGAGAACCTCTGTCTGCTGCATGACGTGTCAGTCAGTGACTGGCCCAGATTTTTGAGCGTTGGCCTGACCGGAAAAGCAAGAGAAGCTTTTAATAACTTGTCTTCTGGGGATCAGAGATGTTACTCTACCTTTCACAGCACATTGCTAGAGAGGTATGCTGTCACGCCGGAAACCTACCGGAGGAAGTTTCGGGAGACTGACAAGCCCGCTGCACACACACATCGGGAGTTTGCCAACACACTACATACGGCATGCACTCGGTGGATAGAAGGACTGAGGGCTCAGGAAGCAGAGCATGTAATGGATATAATCATGCTGGAACAATTTATGTCAGTGACGCGCCCCCTGGGCCATATTCTTTAGGGGGAATATCCGGAGCCGGATCAGATGGGAGTTGTAGTCTTCCGAGTGGCTGTGACCCGGTCCGTGCCCAGGGTGTCAAACTGAGTTGTATGTGGCAGTCCTACAGATGTTACTAAGTTCTTAATGTCGACTACGCCACCCGTTGTGTTGCGGTCACTGTGGCCGCCGCTGCAGCAGGGTCCGCTGAGGCTGGTGGTGTAGGTGCAGCTTTGGTGATATAACCCCCAACGGGTGGGGTATAGCCTCAGGGGGATCAGGTGCAGAGGATGGGAGTTGTGGTGATGCAGTGTAGACGGCAATCAGAGACAGAGTCGGGTTATGCAGTTTAGGATGTTTACTCACTGCTGATGTTCTGGTCACTCCAGCTTCGAGTGACCTCCCGAGCCGTGCTGCGTCCACCAGGTTCTGGATCCAGCCAACTCCCAAATAAGTCCGGAGCGTGACCCTGAGCTCTCCTTCTGTCCTTTCTCTGGCCGTCCCCACTATTGATCCACCCAGGTCCAGCTCCCTCGGGCCTTCTGTTGGGAGACCCTTGGCCTTGGGTTCCCTGACCCTCCACGTGGTATGCCTTCGTGGTGGATGTGGTGGGTGACCGTGGCAAACGCTGCCCACGGTCTCCGGTCTCTGGCTGGGGTGTGTTTTTGCCCCCACCAGCTTGGGTTCCGGTACCCTGATGCCGACTCTTCACCCGGGGATTTAAGTTGGGTTCTTGGAGTCCTTTTCTTCTGTTTCCCCCTCTGGGTCTCTCTCTCTTCTCCTCTCTCACTCTGGGTCTCTCTTCTCCTCTGCTCGCTGACTTTCTCTCTGCAACTGACCCTGTTCTTAGTTGGTGCCCACCTTATATACACCCTCTATGTGTGAGCTCAGGTGACCAGCACCCAATGAGCTCCTATCTTTACCCAGGCTGCTCCCTCTATCTGCCCCTACACTACTTGGGATGTACCACCCCCCTCCCACTCCAGCCAGGAACAGACTCGGTCGTACCTGCACATTTCTAAGTGGGAGTACCGTCGGTCTGCTCCTCGGAAATGGGATGTGTGTAGTGCATGCAGCCTACCGAGCTCAGTTCCACACTCCTTCCTTACCCGGGAGTGGAATATCACACCTCTGGGTTGAGGTGCAATACCCCTGTAGCAGCCGAATCCTCAGGGTGCTACATTCCCCCCTGGTAAATCACAGCACGTCCTCGGGCTGTAAGACATAAACAACACCACAAACATACATTTTTTTTTTTTTCCATAAACATATAAAACATATAAAACATCATATAAATTAGCAGCATCAATAAAACTTTTTATAATAAACATTCTCGTCGTCTCTTGTTCCTCCTTCGGTCACTGGGCAACTGTTGACCGGGCAAAGTGCGACAGTCTTTCTAGAAAAATGATTTTCCTATAAAACCGGTAGGGGGCGCTTTAGGACGCGCAACTATATACAGGGATATGGCCGCTCTCAGTCCTCGGCCAGGTATTGGGGAGGAATGACCGCTCTCAGTCCTCGGTCAGTGGGATTAAGGGTAAACAGGTGAACAGTTCACATCAACTGGTCCCAACGGGGACTATATTTGCAGTAACAGTTTCTTTATACCCCGATCGGGTAACTATTTACAGCACCTACTCCGCTGTACTCAACAACGTCTTCCTCCTGCTCCTTCTTTGGGGATCTCAGCTTCAGACCCGTCCGGATCCTCTTGCTCTTCCTCCTCACATCGCAGCTCCTCCTCTGTCAGGCGATGCACATGGAGGGCGTAAGGTCCTTTGGCACACTTGTGCCGGGTAAAGGTGACCTCGTCCCCGATATAAAGGTCACGACCTCTGTGCCCCTCCGGCAGATGGGACTCCACATCTCTGCGCGTGACAAAGACGTCGCCGGGGGTGTTGTGGTCTCTGATGAAGCCCCACCCATGCTGCATATTGAACTTAATTACAGTACCGGTGGTGCGGGGACTGTGCGCTGCACGGGGGTCCCTCCTGGTTCGGCTCTTCTGCTCGGCGCTCCTTATTTGGGCCTGTTGTTCCCGGACCCGCCTCTCTCTCCGCTCCCTCGCAAACTCCTCGAGCTGCTGTCGGCAGCACTCAGCACGCTCCGCTGCAGCTGCCCTGGTTTCCTGAGTGAACCCCTTTAGGTTTTCTCCGGTGGGGTCCCACTCAAATTGGGTCTCTTCAAGCGGGGGCGAGATCCTTATCACGGGCTTCGGAGCCGGAATCAGGGGTGCACACATGGCCCCAACTCTCCTCTGGTGCTCCAGTTCATAATATTTCTGGGGCCAGATGAAAGGCTGCCCGTCCGGCCACGTGTGCTGGGCAAACAAGTCCTCTCCCAGACGCGGCACCCTTGGTTTTACGGGTGCGGGCGCGGTGGTGGTGGCGCCCGGGTTGCCCAGGCCTTGCGGCCAGGCCTGGGGCACCTGGAAGGTGAAGGGCACCGTTAGGACGGCGGCGCCCTGGGCTACCTGGCCTTGCGGCCAGGCCGGAGGCTCCGCGGAGGTAGGGGGCGCTGTTGGTGATGCGACGCCCGGGAATTCTAGGCCCTGCGACCAGGCTGGTGTTACTTCCTGTTTTGCCACGCTCGGGGTCGGTGCGCATGGCGTCACAGGGGTCGCGGCGGCGGCTTCCGGTTGGGGCCTAGTCTGCGTCGGTGACATGGCGTTTTCGGGCACAGCAGGGGGACTTTCGGGCTCTGCGACGGGGAGCTGGGGCAGGTACGCGGTTTCCCGGTTTGGGGTATAGACGTCCCCTTTACCTGCCTCCATGCGTTCGGCTCCCTTCTCGGCGCCGTCTCCGGCCTTGGGTCCTCCCGCGCCATCCTCAGAGGCGGTCTGTCTCCTCATCTTGGCTGGCGTGCTCCGGGTCTTGGTTTGCTGGGCCATCTCTCGGCTCCACTCCGCCAATGTCTCTCGCTGTACCCGGGCCATCCTCCATGCGAGGTCCTCCAGGGCAGTCTGTGCACACTCCCGGTCTCGGGGGAGCTGTGCAAGGACCTCCACTAGGCCTAGTGGGGTCGTGGTTTCCAGCAGGCTCCTGACCAACGGGTCGGTGCTGCTCTGCTCTTCTTCCAGCAGGCTCCTGGCCAGCGGGCCGGTGCTGCTCTGCTCTCTCGCCATCTCCGGGTGAGCTTCTCTGCTACTCTTCTCCAGGCTTCCTGCCTCCGGGTGCGCTCGCTCCAGACTGCTCCAGGCGGCACCCATCTTCGTTCTTTTCTTTCGTCTCCTCCCACTTCGAGGGCGGTCCCGGGGCCACTGGGTGACTGTCAGCTCCAGGGGCGGTTCTTTCACGCTGACAGACACCTCTAGCATCACAGTCTCTGTTGGTGGGGGCGGTTTCCACTTTTGGCGCCATTTTCGGTCCTGGCCCACGATGGGAGGTGGCCTCTCGCCACCCTCTGGCACGCCCATAATGGCGTCCGCTCTGACAAGGCGGGAAACCTTTGGAAATGGCGGGAACCGCTTCCCAGTGGCGGGAAACTCCGCAGATGGCGGGAAAACGCTGTTAATGGCGGACAACCGGCGGGAATCGACTGGTGATGGAGTCCGATGGCGGGGACCCTCCGGAACCGGCAGGAGACTTCTTTTTGAGGTAAACGCGATCTTTTCTTCAGGCACGCAGTACCCGGTTGTTGCGGGCACGTAATCCTGCCGACTACGCCAAAGTTGACGCGCCCCCTGGGCCATATTCTTTAGGGGGAATATCCGGAGCCGGATCAGATGGGAGTTGTAGTCTTCCGAGTGGCTGTGACCCGGTCCGTGCCCAGGGTGTCAAACTGAGTTGTATGTGGCAGTCCTACAGATGTTACTAAGTTCTTAATGTCGACTACGCCACCCGTTGTGTTGCGGTCACTGTGGCCGCCGCTGCAGCAGGGTCCGCTGAGGCTGGTGGTGTAGGTGCAGCTTTGGTGATATAACCCCCAACGGGTGGGGTATAGCCTCAGGGGGATCAGGTGCAGAGGATGGGAGTTGTGGTGATGCAGTGTAGACGGCAATCAGAGACAGAGTCGGGTTATGCAGTTTAGGATGTTTACTCACTGCTGATGTTCTGGTCACTCCAGCTTCGAGTGACCTCCCGAGCCGTGCTGCGTCCACCAGGTTCTGGATCCAGCCAACTCCCAAATAAGTCCAGAGCGTGACCCTGAGCTCTCCTTCTGTCCTTTCTCTGGCCGTCCCCACTATTGATCCACCCAGGTCCAGCTCCCTCGGGCCTTCTGTTGGGAGACCCTTGGCCTTGGGTTCCCTGACCCTCCACGTGGTATGCCTTCGTGGTGGATGTGGTGGGTGACCGTGGCAAACGCTGCCCACGGTCTCCGGTCTCTGGCTGGGGTGTGTTTTTGCCCCCACCAGCTTGGGTTCCGGTACCCTGATGCCGACTCTTCACCCGGGGATTTAAGTTGGGTTCTTGGAGTCCTTTTCTTCTGTTTCCCCCTCTGGGTCTCTCTCTCTTCTCCTCTCTCACTCTGGGTCTCTCTTCTCCTCTGCTCGCTGACTTTCTCTCTGCAACTGACCCTGTTCTTAGTTGGTGCCCACCTTATATACACCCTCTATGTGTGAGCTCAGGTGACCAGCACCCAATGAGCTCCTATCTTTACCCAGGCTGCTCCCTCTATCTGCCCCTACACTACTTGGGATGTACCACCCCCCTCCCACTCCAGCCAGGAACAGACTCGGTCGTACCTGCACATTTCTAAGTGGGAGTACCGTCGGTCTGCTCCTCGGAAATGGGATGTGTGTAGTGCATGCAGCCTACCGAGCTCAGTTCCACACTCCTTCCTTACCCGGGAGTGGAATATCACACCTCTGGGTTGAGGTGCAATACCCCTGTAGCAGCCGAATCCTCAGGGTGCTACATCAGAGCTCCCAGGTAATTTAAAAGAATGGGTGGCAGATAGAAAACCACTCAGCCTGGATGAGGCTGCAAGATTGACTGATGATTGGTCTGCTAATCGACCAGGGCAACGTGGAAGTACAGCCCCAGTGAGTCGAAAACAGGAGCTTACAGGGAGGCCATTGAAACCCATGGACTGGCCAGAGGAGGAACGGCAGGGAGTTCGGACTTCACAAAGAGGGGGAGGTTGCCCAAGCCCCCAAATACGGCCCGTGTTGGGGTGAGGAAGGCTTAACTGCCATAACTGTGGACACATGGGACACTTTTCCAGGGAATTCTGGGAATGTTCTAGCCCACATCACAACCTAGGACGAGGATTGGTGTGCCACTGGGCAATGTCGTAACCCAAAGCCAAAGACCGGTTCTCACTGCTTCAGCTGAGAGGGAGCGGCACTATCTGCAGACTAATCCCCCACCTGTGGTGAGTAATACACAAAATGCAATGACTGTCACAATGAAGGAATGTAATCTGGGGAGGTAAATTACATCAGAGAGGAGGCCCAGGGACTTCGGAACACTGGATCTACCCTCACCCTGGTCAGCCCAGATACTGTCCCCCCAGAGCTCCCTTTACCAGGCCGCCAAGTGACCATCCCCCTAACTGGGTGTCAGCACTCTGGGGTTGGTCGCAATGGATACAAGTTTGGTTCTCATTTGGCACGTGGGGAGTTTCCCAGGACAAACTGGGGATCAGGGGGGGATATGGAGGACCCCGCGGAAAGGATAGACCTCTGCTCCAGCGAACTAAATACAGAGTCCTTGTCTCAGGGATTCACCCATCGGGAAGTTGGCAGGATCTCAAAGACTATATGAGAGAAGCTGGAGATGTCTATTACACTGACGTATACCAGGGTGGAATGGGGACTGTGGAGTATATTCGCAAGGACGACATGGAATATGCTTTGAGGAAACTGGATGATACAGAGTTTCGTTCTCATAAGAGGTGAGACCTCTTACATTCGTGTCCATGCTGAAAAAGTGGAGGTATGTGAGGAGCTACCCACTTACTAAAGACTATGTTACTTTTCCAGCAACGGACCACCATTTTTGTTAATATTATTATTGTGTTTTGTTAGTGATTTACTTGTTATGTTTTATATAGCTCTGCTAACTTGTCAGTATGTGCACTAGATTCACTTGTAAAATGTCCAGGATATCCGTATCTCAGGAGCATCTAACCATTGTTCCAATAGCCAATAATCTCATTATGTGTGTGTAGATTGTAGACACAGTGGAGCCGTCACCACAGGGGGTCTTACATGTAGTCTCAGATGAAGGCTTCTAGAATATTCTTCATTGTTTTAGGGGACAGTGAAGGTTTAAAGGGGAGGGTGTGATCACTTCTGACCTGGGAGGGGACTGATCCCAGTGGAAGAAAGTGGAGACATGTTTTAGGGAGTTGGGTGGAAAGATTGAAGGAAGAGGATGGAGACCGTGGACTTGGAAGGATGAATGGATAAACATGTTACCATTATGGATTATGTCGTTTGGATTTACACTTTCTTAAAAGGACTGCTGCTACTGGATACCTGTGCTTTCATCGTTTAGCTGCCATCTAGAGGATCATGAACTGTGGCTACAGACTATACTGGCTGGAGATACGAAATCTGTGGGCCAACCAAAAGTTGGGAGACAGTGAGTATGGCCTGATACAAAGCCAATGGAACTACTGAACCCAGATTGGGAATTTGAGGACTGAGAGAACTGTATTTTGGCCATTTACCGGGAATTGCTTTATTACTTGTGTTGAGCGAGCATGCTCGACACTGCTTGGTACTTGCCCGAGCATCTCACTACTCGGGATGTTCGGCGAGCACCGAGCATTTCCGGGTTACTCGGGCTTGAGCTCGGGTCTCCACCCTGCACGTTTGGTGCTCTTTACAGAGCCAATGAACATGCAGGGATTGCCAGCCAGTCACTGTAATGCCGCAGCCATGTTGTTTGTGGGCATTACAGTGATTGGCTGGCCGCACAGCGTCACCTCGAGTATTTAAAACAGGGCGCCGCCATCTTGGACACAGTTGCTCTGGATCAGACAGTGTAGGGAGAGTGCTGCTGAGTTAGGGAGAGATATATAGTGCGAAATAGGTAGTGTAGGGTCTCTAAAGCCTGCCAAATCAAACAAACAGTCCTTCTCAGGACTAATATCCATCCCAGATATCAGGCAGGTAGGCTGTATAGGAGACGCAGTGGTTATACCAGCAAACGCTGCATTACAGTCCTGTGTGCTCCTGTTGGTCAAATTGCTAGACTTATCCCCCAGTCTCAGGGGCCAGGAAAAATCCTTTTTTTTTCATCTAAATCCTGTATTTTATTTTTCCTCAGTCAGACTGTACAAATTCGCGTCTTATTAACCTTTTGGTATTTTTTTTCCTCCCCCCCAAAAAATTGAGTGTGTCTGTGACTGTTCAGACACCAATATATCTGTTTAAAAGAGTCTGGTGTAGGCCTGATAACTAGAACTGTAGTTTTGCAGTTCCACGGTTCAAACCTCTGTATTATCCTTCTTTTGGCATTTTTTCCATAAAAAAAAACCTGTAATAGTGTCTCCCTGACTGTTCAGACACAAATATATCTGTTTAAAAGAGTCTGGTGTAGGCCAGATAACTAGAACTGTGGTTTTGCAGTTCCACTGGTCAAATCTCTGTATTATCCTGCTTTTGGTATTTTTTCCGTAAAAAAAAACAGTAATAGTGTCTCCCTGACTGTTCAGACACAAATATATCTGTTTAAAAGAGTCTGGTGTAGGCCAGAGAAATAGAACTGTGGTTTTGCAGTTCCATGGTTCAAATCTCTGTATTATCCTGCTTTTGGCATTTTTTCCGTAAAAAAAAACAGTAATAGTGTCTCCCTGACTGTTCAGACACAAATATATCTGTTTAAAAGAGTCTGGTGTAGGCCAGATAACTAGAACTGTGGTTTTGCAGTTCCACGGGTCAAATCTCTGTATTATCCTGCTTTTGGCATTTTTTCTTTAAAAAAAAAAACAGTAATAGTGTCTCCCTGACTGTTCAGACACTAATATATCTGTTTAAAAGAGTCTGGTGTAGGCCAGAGAAATAGAACTGTGGTTTTGCAGTTCCACGGGTCAAATCTCTGTATTATCCTGCTTTTGGCATTTTTTCCGTAAAAAAAAACAGTAATAGTGTCTCCCTGACAGTTCAGACACAAATATATCTGTTTAAAAGAGTCTGGTGTAGGCAAGTTAACTAGAACTGTGGTTTTGCAGTTCCACGGGTCCAATCTCTGTATTATCCTGCTTTTGGCATTTTTTCCATAAAAAAAAACAGTAATAGTGTCTCTCTGACTATTCAGACACAAATATATCTGTTTAAAAGAGTCTGGTGTAGGCCAGAGAAATACAACTGTGGTTTTGCAGTTCCATGGTTCAAATCTCTGTATTATCCTGCTTTTGGCATTTTTTCCGTAAAAAAAAACAGTAATAGTGTCTCCCTGACTGTTCAGACACAAATATATCTGTTTAAAAGAGTCTGGTGTAGGCCAGATAACTAGAACTGTGGTTTTGCAGTTCCACGGGTCAAATCTCTGTATTATCCTGCTTTTGGCATTTTTTCCGTAAAAAAAACAGTAATAGTGTCTCCCTGACTGTTCAGACACCAATATATCTGTTTAAAAGAGTCTGGTGTAGGCCAGAGAAATAGAACTGTGGTTTTCCTCTTCCACGGTTCTAATCTCCTTTTTATTACCCTTTTTCCATTGATAGTGCGAGTGTAAGCTATGTTCCTTCATTTACAATGGGCAAGGCACGTGGCAAGGGACGTGGAACTGGACTTTCTGGTGATGGTGCGTGTAGAGGATGGGGCCGTGGTCAAGGTGAAAATGTGCCACAACCAACAGCCACATCTTCGCACTCCCACTTCTTGACCGAATTACTAGGGAAGCACACTACAACATCAATATTGCGAACTGATCAGTGTGAACAGGTTATTAATTGGATAGCATATAATACTTCCAGTTACCTGGGCACCACCACCTCCGGCCTGTCTTCCACACGGTCAAATCTTAGTAGCCGTGAGTCTTGACCGCATACTCCTCCTCACCCTGATGCTCCTTCCTCCCACCATGCCGAGTGTCGTCAGACAGCAACTGATCCCACACTTGGACACTCTGAAGAGCTGTTCACTGGTCCATTTCCATATTTGTGCCCCTTGCCTGCTCGCTTGAAGTGGTGGAAGAGGAGATCCCATGTAGCGATGCCCAAATATTTGAACAGCCACGGCCACAGGAAGTCGAGGATGGCAATTTGTCACAAGAGGTGGACGATGACGAGACACAATTGCCAGGAAGTGAGGAGGAGGATCGTGGTGCGCAAGTGGAAGAGGAGGGGGTGGTGGATGATCTAGTAACTGACCCAACGTGGCAGGAGGACATGCAGAGCGAGCTCAGCAGCACACAGGGTGAGGGAGGCAGAGTACCCCAACAGGCAGGAAGAAGCAGTGTGGTGGCCGCACACAGAAGGCAGGCAACAGTTCCCCGTAACACCATCACGAGGGACGTTGCCAGTACAACCTGTAGTTCTTCCAGAGTCTGGAATTTTTTTAAAGACTCTGCTGATAACCCCAAAAAGGCCATTTGTACCACCTGCCATGCCAGCATCAGCAGGGGTGACAAAATTACCAGCCTGACCACCACCAGCATGATCAGGCACATGGCAGCAAAGCACCTGACTTTGTGGGGCGAACCCCAGGGTCCACGACCAGTGTCAGCGGGTGTCACCACTGCTTCTTCCGCTGTTGTGCGTGCAATAGAACCCCCTGTTGTGTGTGAAAGGCAATCCCCTGTCCATACTGCATGCAAAGATGCCCCCTCCTTTCAGTCTTCACTTGTTATGGCAGTTTCTCAAGAAACAGCATCAACATCCACATCCACGTCCCACCGCAGCATTCAATTGTCCATATCCCAGACCTTTGAACGAAAGCGGAAATTCGCAGCTAACGCCCCACAGGCCACAGTCCTCAATTCGCACATTTCACGACTGCTTGCATTGGAAATGCTGCCTTTTAGACTGGTGGAGATGGAATCCTTCCGCAACATTATGGCGGTGGCTGTCCCTCGGTACTCGGTCCGCAGCTGACACTATTTTGCCCGGTGTGCCATCCCCGCACTACACAAGCACGTGTCCCAAAACATCTGCCGTGCCCTCAACAACGCAGTTACTGGGAGAGTCCACCTGACAACGGACACTTGGACAAGTGCTTGTGGCCAGGGACGGTACATCTCCCTGACGGCACACTGGGTAAACATAGTGGAAGCTGGGACCCAGTCGGACCTTGGGACGGAACACATCCTTCCCACGCCCTATGTCAGTCAGAGTTGCCCCCATAGTGTACAGCTCCTGCGCATCATCCTCCTCTTCCTCCTCATGTTCAGCCTCCATCTCAGATATCACCACATCAGTTACAAGCTGGAAGCACTGCAGTACTGCCTTAGCCAAGCAGCAACAGGCTGTGCTGAAACTCATAAGCTTAGGTGATAAACCTCACACTGCTTGTGAGTTGTGGACAGCTGTGAAAGAGCAGGCAGATCTGTGGCTGAGACCGCTGAACCTACATCCAGGCATGGTCGTGTGTGACAATGGCCATAACCTGGTGACGGATCTCAGGAGAGGTGAGATCACACACGTACCATGCCTGGCTCATGTGCTTAACCTCGTGGTTCAGCAGTTTCTTAAATTGTACCCCGAGTTGCCAGATCTGCTCGTCAAAGTACTCTGCCTGTCAGCTCATTTTCGGAAGTCGGTTACAGCTACCACCGTCCTTGCTGTGTTGCAGCAGCGTTGGCAGCTTCCAGCACACCGACTGGTGTGTGATGTCCCCACACATTGGAACTCTACCCTCCACATGTTGTAAAGGATTTGTGAGCTGAAGAGAGCAGTTGTGGAGTACCAGCTGCAACAAGGTTGTCGATATTCAGGTCAGACTCCACACATAAGACCTGAGGAGTGGACCTGGATGTCTGACATATGTACCATCTTGACAAACTTTGAGGAGTCCAACAAGATGGTGAGTGGCGATGACGCCATCATTAGTGTCAGCATCCCACTTGTCTGTCTTTTGCAACGCTCTCTGCAGAGAATTAAAAAGGAGGCATTGCAGCCAGAGTATGATGAGATGGATCAAGAAGCCGTAATGGGCGATTACACACAGCCCAGCCTCATCTCATCCCAACGTGCATTGAGGGACAATGAGGGAGAGGAGGAGGAGGAGGAAGAACAGGAGCTGGTATCATGCGCTGTAGACAGTAGTACTTGTACAACTGTCATACAGTCGGTTAAGCGTGGGTGGCCTGAGGACAGGGGGGAGGAGGAGGAGGAGGAGAGTATGGTCAGTCGTCATCTTGGTGAGGACACGGAAGTCTTGCCCGCTACCAGTCTGGCACGCATGGCTGACTTTATGTTACGCTGCCTTAACCTCATTACTGGTTGGTGACAGTTTTAGACCCCCGCTACAAGGAGAACTTTCACTCTCTTATTCCTGAGGTGGAGAGGTCTACAAAAATGTGGCAGTACCCGAAGGCCCTTGCTGCAGAACTCTTAAAAAAATTCCCATCTGAACACGCTAGTGGCAGAGGTCACAGTTCGTTGACCAACCAAGGCGTACAGGTGAGAGAGACGCAACTCCAATCCAGCAGAGGCAGGGGAACGCTGTCAACATTGTGGGACAGATTTCTGAGACCCGTCCAGCTTACAGGCCCTGAGGCGTGGGATACTCTCACAAGGAGTGGAAAATTTCAAAAGATGGTGAGGGAGTACCTTGCCGACCGTACCAGCATCCTCCGTGATTCCTCAGTGCCTTTTAATTATTGGGTATCCAAGCTGGACACTTGGAATGAACTCGCTCTGTAAGCCTTGGAGGTCCTGGCCTGCCCTGCCGCTAGCGTGTTATCGGAGCATGTTTTTAGTGCCACAGGGAGAATTATAACTGATAAGCGCACTCGCCTGTCAACTGACAATGCTGACAAGCTGACCCTTATCAAAATGAACAAGGGCTGGATTGGGCCAGACTTCTCATCACCACCAAATGACAGCAGAGTAACATAAAGTGAAATCCACTGTGTTATTTCGGGAGGTGTATTCCCATGCACCGCTTCACACCCACACATGGGTATACGCTTCCTCATTTCGGCTGTTTTTTGCTCTTTTCCTTATCCTCAGCCTCCACCACAACTATAGCACCAGGGTGACCGTGGTCCGTGTTGCCAGCATTACAAGTTCCTCTGTCCTAATTTTTGGCAGCTTTTGCTTGGAAGGCATAGGCAAAGACTATGGAAGACCCACTCTCCAATAATGGGAATATTGATTTTAATATGCTGTACTGCATGGCTCTTGTTAGGGGCATTAAAATCGTCTTGTTAAGCTACTGCAACCTCCACGTCTCTTCCAAGGGGCATTAAAACTGTCTTGTTAAGCTACTGTGACCTCCACGTCTCTTCCAAGGGGCATTAAAACCGTCTTCTTAAGCTACTGCGACCTCCACGTCTCTTCCAAGGGGCATTAAAACCATCTTGTTAAGCTACTGCGACCTCCACCATTCTTCCAAGGGGCATTAAAACCGTCTTGTTAAGCTACTGCAACCTCCACGTCTCTTCCAAGGGGCATTAAAACCGTCTTGTTAAGCTACTGCGACCTCCACGTCTCTTCCAAGGGGCATTAAAACAGTCTTGTTAAGCTACTGCGACCTCCACGTTTCTTCCAAGGGGCATTAAAACCGTCTTAAGCTACTGCGACCTCCACGTCTCTTCCAAAGGGCATTAAAACCGTCTTGTTAAGCTACTGCAACCTCCACCATTCTTCCAAGGGACATTAAAACCATCTTGTTAAGCTACTGCGACCTCCACCACTCTTCCAAGGGGCATTGATATTGTCTTTTTATTCCACTGCGACCTCCACCATTCTGCTAAGTGGCATTAAAACCGTCTTGTTAAGCTACTGCGACCTCCACCACTTTTCCAAGGGGCATTGATATTGTCTTTTTATTCCACTGCGACCTCCACCATTCTTCCAAGGGGCATTAAAACCGTCTTGTTAAGCTACTGTGACCTCCACGTCTCTTCCAAGGGGCATTAAAACCGTCTTGTTAAGCTACTGCGACCTCCACGTCTCTTCCAAGGGGCATTAAAACCGTCTTGTTAAGCTACTGCGACCTCCTCCATTCTTCCAAGGGGCATTAAAACCGTCTTGTTAAGCTACTGCGACCTCCACGTCTCTTCCAAGGGGCATTAAAACCGTCTTGTTAAGCTACTGCAACCTCCACCATTCTTCCAAGGGGCATTAAAACCATCTTGTTAAGCTATTGCGACCTCCACCACTCTTCCAAGGGGCATTGATATTGTTTTTTTATTCCACTGCGACCTCCACCATTCTGCTAAGGGGTATTAAAACCGTCTTGTTAAGCTACTGCGACCTCCACCACTTTTCCAAGGGGCATTAATATTGTCTTTTTATTCCACTGCGACCTCCACCACTCTTCCAAGGGGCATTGATATTGTCTTTTTATTCCACTGCGACCTCCACCATTCTTCCAAGGGGCATTAAAACAGTCTTGCTAAGCTACTGGGACCTCCACATCTCTTCCAAGTGGCATTAAAACCGTCTTGTTAAGCTACTGCAACCTCCACCACTTTTCCAAGGGGCATTAAAACCGTCTTGTTAAGCTACTGCGACCTCCATGTCTCTTCCAAGGGGCATTAAAACCGTCTTGTTAAGCTTCTGCGACCTCCACCATTCTTCCAAGGGGCATTAAAACCGTCTTGTTAAGCTACTGCGATCTCCACCACTTTTCCATGGGGCATTAAAACCGTCTTGTTAAGCTACTGCGACCTCTACGTCTCTTCCAAGGGGCATTGATATTGTCTTTTTATTCCACTGCGACCTCCACCATTCTTCCAAGGGGCATTAAAACCGTCTTGTTAAGCTACTGCAACCTCTACGTCTCTTCGAAGGGGCATTAAAACCATCTTGTTAAGCTACTGCGACCTCTACCACTCTTCCAAGGGGCATTGATATTGTCTTTTTATTCCACTGCGACCTCCACCATTCTTCCAAGGGGCATTAAAACCGTCTTGTTAAGCTACTGCGACCTCCACGTCTCTTCCAAAGGGCATTAAAACCGTCTTGTTAAACCACTCTGAACTCCACAACTCTTCTGAGGGGCATTGAAATGTTGTTTTTAATTTCCTCTAACCTCCACGACTCTTCCAACGGGCATTGCATTTCCTCCTAATTTTAGTCAGCTTTTGCTTTTCAATGCATAGGCGAACACTGAGGGAGACCCACTCCCCAATAATGGGTAGAAAGTTTTTAACATGCTGTAATCCACGTCTGTTTCAAGGGGCATTGCAGTTCCTCATAATTTTTGGAAAGCCTTCCATTCACTGCTTAGGCCAACAGTGTACAGGAGACCCAGTTGCCATAAATGGAAAAAACGGTTTAGTTAAGGCCCTCTGACCTCCATGTCACTTCCAAGGGGCATTGGAGTGCCTCGAAATTTTTGGTAGGCATTGCACTCACTGTATGCCCTATAGCTTTGTAGCCGAACCGTTCCTTTTGGTACAGAAACATATCCTACAAGATGTGTGGTTGACTGGCCTGATATTGATGTGAATGGTCCCTGTTCCTCCTGCTCTTTCTCCTTTGCCACCACCTCATCCATCATTCATCACCTGAAGCTTTGTTTTAACGGGAGTCATAGAACTGGGATAGTAGCAGGAAAATATCCAGCAATCCTCGGAGGAGGTAGGATATGCGCCAAAACGCTGACCACCTCAGGCCTAGCTGCTACTACATACACGCGCTTGCATTCCAAGGAACAGAAAGCTAAGGAGATGGATGGCCTCATGATCATGAATAATTTACTCATTGTGTAGGAGGCCGACCACTGCTGCTGTCTACCTTCTGAACTATGTGTTGAAGCCTGATTGACCCAGGACCCGCAATCCTCTATGTCTGGAGGATGTGTTGCATCCCAGTGTCCAACTGTGTCCCGGCTTCCACAATATTAACCCAGTGTGAAGGCGTCAGTCAGATGGACCATCCCTGGCCACATTCGCTTGTCCACGTGTTTGTGGTTAGGCTGTCCTTCAAATAGGGGCGGCTGGGGACCATTTATGGACACCTGGCCGCCCCCAGGTGGCTGGGGACCGAGCGTGGAGATCCGGCTGCCGGGCGGCTGGGGACTGAGTAAGGATACCAGGCCGCCGATGCAGCCATGACATGGTGGCCAGCGTCTGCCTCCACATGCCTAAAAGGCCCAATTTCAAGTGCAAGCAAGCTAGCAGTATGGTATTGCAGCCTGGGGGTGGGTGGGTGGCAGGTTGCACACTTACGCTTGCATTCCAAGAAAACAAAGCAGATGCTAACTTCTATCATCATCATCATGCTCCTCACCTTGGCACTCTCAACTCCCCTGATGGAGAAGCCAGGGCCCACCGGAGGAGTCTGGTTCTCTGGTGGGCTCGTCCAATGCTGCCCTAAAGCAGGCCAGGCTAAGAAAAGTGTGGGGGGAAGTTCACAGGAGAAATAGGGGCGGCTGGGGACCGTTTATGGACACCCGGCCGCCCCCAGGCAGCTGGGGACCGTGTGTGGGCACCCAGCCGCGGGGCGGCTAGGGACCGAGTATGGACACCCGGCCGCCACCTGGCGGCTGGGGAACGAGCGTGGACACTCGGCCTCCAGGCGGCTGGGGACTGAGTATGGATACCGGGCCGCCGACGCAGCCATGACATAGTGGCCGGCGTCTGCCTCCACATGCCTAAAAGGCCCAATTTCAAGTGTAAGCAAGCTAGCAGTATGGTATTGCAGCCTGGGGGTGGGTGGGAGGCAGGCTGCATACTTGCAATTGCATTGCAAGGAATGGGGGAGGTACAATTGAACACTGCCCTGGGATAAGGACTTGCACGGGGATAGTTGCAAGTCTGCATCTTCTGATGCGGCAAGGATCACATCTGATGACCACACTTTTAGGCAGTGACCTGGGTGTCAGAGATGCTTCCAGGGGTCTTCCCCATGCTGTTCCCATGTCTTTTCAGCACTGTATGCATGTGTCACACAGCACATGGCCAGATAAGATTGTAAAATGTTAAAATGACATTTCCCGGTGAATGCATTTGTCACGGTTGAAAGCAATACAAAAGTGCAAAAATGTGTTTTACCTGACCATGTACCTTCCCCTTTAACTGACTGGTCACATGACTGTGACATCACACAGGTCCTGTATGCACAGTAAAGGTCTGTACACATGACTGGGACAGCACACAGGACCTATACACACAGCTGACTGATCACATGACTGTGACATCAGCAAGGTCCTGTCAGTATGGGTGTATGTGTGCACAGGATATATAAACCCCGGTAATTGGAGACAGGTGTGTTCAGTGAGAGAGGCGTGAGGCCTGTGCTCCGTGTGTGTGGGACACCGTTTGTGAGAGGCCTAGTGAGGCCGAGAGCGAAGCCTGGCAGCCTGAAAGGCTGAGCCTGGATCCTGTGCGTGGATGTCAGTGGCCTTTGAGGGAGAGCCGGCTTAGTGAAGAACCCTGAAAGGTGCAGGCTGGATGTCAAGTGTGGAAGACATACCAGTAGCCTGTGAGGGGACGACGGCTAGAGACCCTCACCTGGGAAAGCCGCAAAGCCACAGTGGTGGCGGAATAAACGGACTGTAGCAGCCAAAACCCGCTAAAGGTAAAAACGCTGCGTTATATGAACATTCATGTTGTTGCCTAGCCGAGGGCTATAACGGGAGCCAAGTGGACGTATCTGTCGCTGGAAAGGCTCCCGAATTGTGATGTGTGTAATATGCCGTTCTGCCACTTGAGAAGCTCCCGGAGGTGATAGGTGTAAACATGCCGGGCGTATACTAAGATGGACTGTGTGATTAGCGGTTTATGACGAAATAATAAACTGCATTGTGAATTATCGGAAGGACATTGCTTATGTGCCTTAATTGACCCGGTGCAGCGAGTATCCCCCATTATGATGACTAGCGCTGCCTTACAAGGGGTATAGTGAATATTTTGAACCCAGAGGTACGACACAGAATTTGATAACATTAGGTCATCATATTGAATAAATTGTCATTAGTCTTGAGCGCAAGTGCTGGCTACTTGAGTTTGCATCGGGTACTCGGGTATGCAACAAGTATCGCGTGTACTCGAGTGACATGCTTGAGTCCCCGCCCCACAGGGGACAATGATTAGAGTTGTATTCAGCCCTAGCTGTCTACATAGAGTGTAAAAATAAGAATAAAATAAAAACACATTGTACTCATCTTTAAACCTAATTCCCTGAAGCCATTGTCCCCTATAAACAAACCAAAAATAAAAAAGAACAATATCCCTCACCTGTCTGAAGATGTAATAATCCAGTGTCCCACACTGTAATCCATCTGACTGACTTTTCTACATCTTCTTTGGACAGGTGAGGGATGCGTCTACCTGTGTATGTGTCTCCAGTACGTGTGAAAACTGTCACCACACGTACTGGAGACATGGACCTATGAAAAAGGCCTAATCTGCACAGGACTGTATTTATATAGAGTTTACTGTGATCCAATTCTCTCGCATAAGAGAATCGTATCACAGGTGCAGAGAAGATGGAGAACTTAATTTCTCAATCTTCTCCATTGTCTATGTCTGAGTAAATTGGACTGCCATCGGGTGACATCCGAGTGCAGTCCAATGTTTCACATGCACCCATAGACTTGTATTATCAGTTGCACTCGTAGCATGCTGTGATTTTTTTTCTCATACCGAAATCGACATGAGAAAAAGGGTCAGCACCGCCCCATAGTATAACATTGGGCGAGTGCTATAAGATAAAACATTGGATTGCACTTGTCCGTGTTATATGCTTGTGGTTCTCTAAGGGCTCGCTCACACAAGAGAATGCAGTTGGCATGGGATCAGCTGAACACAGATTTCACATGGAGCTGTCACGTGACAAGTGCGGAGAGTGTGGAAATATAGGAGATCTAACAATGAGTACATTGTACTCCGTCAGTATTCTGCATGTTACAGTCCCTGACACATTTTATAAATGTCCCTGATAACCCAATTAAAAGGACTACATTTTTCCAAAGCGTCCGAGGAGACTTTTTCAACATGGCAACCCCAGGCCACATGTTGATCGTGCTACTGTGAAGTGCCTGTGTGGCCAAAACGTGCTACCATGGCCTGCAGCATCTCACAACTTGTCTCCCATCGAGCACATCTGGAAGGTCATTGGTCGGCAATGGCAAAGGGAGTTGCCAGCAGTGGATTTTAATGATTTGTGTGTGCATTTACCGTGGCAGAACATTCCTCAGAAAAACATTTAAGGCCACATGCACACGTTGAGTATTTGGTGAGTTTTTTTACCTCAGTATTTGTAAGCTAAAACCAGTGTAGCACCCTGAGGATTCGGCTGCTACAGGGGTATTGCACCTCAACCCAGAGGTGTGATATTCCACTCCCGGGTAAGGATGGAGTGTGGGACTGAGCCCAGAAAGCTGCATGCACTACACACATCCCATTTCCGAGGAACAGACCAACGGTACTCCCACTTAGAAATGTGCAGGTACGACCGAGTCTGTTCCTGGCTGGAGTGGGAGGGGGGTGGTACATCCCAAGTAGTGTAGGGGCAGATAGGGGGAGCAGCCTGGGTAAAGATAGGAGCTCATTGGGTGCTGGTCACCTGAGCTCACACATAGAGGGAGTATTTAAGGTGGGCACCAACTAAGATCAGGGTCAGTCTTTGCAGAGGAGTCAGTCAGCCACAGTCAGTCAGTCTGTGAGAAGCCAGAGGAGGAGAGCAGAAGAGCAGCCCCAGCCCAAGAGAGAGAGTGAGAGAGGAGAGTCAGAAGGACCCAGAGAAAACAAGCAGGAACTCTGAGAACCCATATACAAACCTAGGGTGAAGAGTTGGCAAAAGGGTACCGGATCCCAAACTGGTGGGGGCTCAAGCACACCTCAGCCAGAGACCGGAGGCCGTGGGCAGGATCTGCCACGGCCACCCACCACATCCACCCTGAAGGCAAACCACGTGTAGGGTCAGGGAACCCAAGGCCAAGGGTTTCCCAACAGAAGGCCCGAGGGAGCTGGACCTAGGTGGATCCCTGGTGGGGACGGCCAGAAGACAGGACAGGAAGGAGGGCTCAGGGTCACGCTCCGGACTTGCTTGGGAGTTGGCTGAATCCAGGACCTGGTGGACGCAGCACGGCTCGGGTGGTCACTTGAAGCTGGAGTGACCGGAACATCAGCAGTAAGTAAACACCCTGAACTGCACAACCCGACTCTGTCTTTAATTATATCCACGCTGCACCACCACAACCCCCATCCTCTGCACCTGACCCCCTGAGGCTATACCCCACCCGTTGGGGGTTATACTATCAAAAGCTGCACCAACACCATCAGCCTCAGCGGACCCTGCTGCAGCGGCGGCCGTAGTGACCGCAATACAACGGGTGGCGTAGTCGACATAAAGAACTTTATAACATCTGTAGGACTGCCACATACTCTGAGCTTGACACCCTGGGCACGGACCGGGTCACAGCCACTCGGAGACTACAACCCCCATCTGATCCGGCTCCGGGTATTCCCCTAAAGAATATGGCCCAGGGGGCGCGTCACCAGGAGTGGGTGATAAATACAGAAGTGGTGAAGTGTTTCTATTATACTTTTCCTCTGATTGTTCCACTCCTGGTTTTGACTTACAAATACTGAGGTAAAATACTGACCAAATACTGAACGTGTGACCGTGGCCTAATAATCTCACTCAGGTGTGTAAGAGCCAGTATTCTGTGCGGCACTCATACTCTAATTTTTCAGCATTTGCATATCATTAACATCTCTATCGATCCTGTGCTTTCCATAATTGCACGACTTTTCCATCTTGGTGTTGCAACTTCAATGTTAAGGTGTTTTATCTTCATCAATGTTTCCATTTTTTCATCATTAAAGGGGTGGTCTGAAGGTCAAATAAATTGTAATTTCAAATTGCATTTCTTTTCCTTACTTCCTATCTGATGATGCTTCGTTTTTCTGATGATGCATCCTGGGATACTCAAATGAAACATCATCTGGAGAAGGCAGAGGCTGGGGTCACTGCCACAGCCTCTGCCCCCTCCTTGAAAGGAAGTGTTATCAGTAACGCTCATTTCAGGGGCAGGGCTAGTCCCTGCGCACTGTCATTGTGCAGGAGTGAAGACACTTGTCTCTGAACGCTGGGTATCCTGACAATGCGCGCTGCCCTATTGCTTGCTCTTTATTACTGATCTGAGCTGGCAACACAGCCCATGCTGTGATTGTGCGCATCGCACAGTGACATAATTCCATGACTGTTCTTTCTTGGTGCTGCAATTTTAACATATATATTATATGTGTATATGTCCTTGTACAGTAGAAACATTTGGTGTGAAGCTATCTGAACAAGGTCAGTAATCCATTCAGTGATTCAGAGGGTTCCAGTCATCCTCAGTAACAGATGCCAGAGCTTTAGTCTTTGATATGAATAGAGCTTATTGTATGGGTCATTTTAGATGTAATGAGAACGAAGGAACTGCACAATCCAAGAGTTATCACTCATTGGTAATGATCCAACGTCTCGTAAATACTGCTGAACCTTCTACTACGTTACAGAGAAAAACAGAATTCCATGAATATGAGGTCGATTTCAGCTGCCTGTGCCAGGGTCAGTCAATGACTGTTATGCTGTGATAGATTTATCAGAAAAACATATTGAATATAGCCATTAACACTGGTGTACAGATTATATTTGCTGGCTGAGCACATTTTGTAAGGTCAGAGGATATACATTAGCCGTCTGGCAGCACGTGGAGAGTGTTGCTAATGCTGTATTAGAAAATATGGTATGAACATGTCGAAAACTGAGACTCTGCATGTAATCCATAATTTATAGATGACACTGATGTTAAAAGGGGTTTCAGTAACCAGACGGCAATTACTATTTGTTAGCAATGTCATACCTCCCAACTTTTACAGAAGAGAAAAAGAGACAAACTATACAGCATAACATAGCAATTGTTGCCACACCCAGCGGCGTAACGACCGCGGTCGCAGTGGTCTCCACTGCGATCAAGCCCAGTAGGTCAGGGGCCCGCCGACGCCAGCAGAAAGTTCAACTTTAACAGTTGAAGTGTTTTGCGGCGCACAGGCATATCGGGTCCACGCACCGCAAATACACACTACAGGTCAATCAGAGGCCAGCAGCGGACGTTGGCGTTCACCTAACTGGGCACATGGCAGAGACGTCAAACGCTCCCGTCGCACGACGAAGTCAGCTGCAAGAGGAAGCACGTGACAGGGAGTGAAGGAAAGGTGAGTATTTATTTATTTTATTTAAAAAGAAAAAAATCAGTGGCCATATTAGTATATGGATGACTATGGGATGTGCATTATACTTTATGGATGACTATGGGGTGCATTATATTTTATGGATGACTATGGGGTGCATTATACTTTATGGATGACCATGGTAGCGCATTATACTTTATGGATGACTCTGGGCTGTGCATTATACTACATGAATGACTATGGGGGTGCATTATACTGCATGGATGGCTAGGAGCTGAGTATTATACTTTATGGATGACTATGGGGTGCATTATACTACATGGATGACTATGGGGTGCATTATACTGGATGGATGACTATGAGCAGTGCAGTATATTATATGAACTATGGAATGCATTATACTACATGGAGGACTATGGGAGGGGTGCATTATACTTCTTCTATGGAGCCCCATGACTTCTATATAGGCCCCTGGTGAGTATAATGGTTTATTTCCTTTTATATATTAAAGAACAGACAGAATAGAAGAAATGTACCAGTATGGGGTCCAGGATAAGGGACATATAGCAAAATGGGCGATATATATACCAGGATGGGTCCAGGATGAGGGACATATTGTAGCATCGGCGTCTCTGCCTCCTGCCGGGCAGAAACGCCGTTCCCCTCACCGCCGCAGTCCCGGTCCGGTGTCTTCCTGCTCCCCTGCTGCTGCTGTGGCGTGCACCATGCACAGCTTCCCGGGCTCTGTGCTTAGGGCGCGTTCAAGCTCCCTCCCTCTTAAAGGGGTCGCGCACACCATCCTAAAGAGTCTCTGGCCAATAGCCGGAGGACTTCTCCTATATAAGGCACCTCCTCCAAAATGGAGGTGCCTGTGCAAGGTTGTTGTTTTGTGTGCTAACACTTTCCTCAGCCCTCAGGTCCCTCTGCCTGTCAGTCCAACCCGCCGCTCTGTCTAACAGTCCAGCCCGCCAGTCTGTCTAACAGTCTTGCCCGCCAGTCTGTCAGTTACCTACCGTGCCTGCCTGCCTACCCGGAGCACCTCCAAGTAACCAGTCGTGCCCGCCAGCCTGCCTACCTGGAGCACCTGCCATTTACCTGTCGTGCCCGCCAGCCTGCCTACCAGGAGCCCTTGCCAGTTACCTGCCGTGCCCGCCGGCCTGCCTACCAGGAGCACCTGCCAGTTATCTGCCGTGCCCGCCAGCCTGCGTACCAGGAGCACCTGCCAGTTATCTGCCGTGCCCACCAGCCTGCCTACCTGGAGCACCTGCCAGTTACCTGCCTTGCCCACCAGCCGGCCAACCCAGAGCACCTGTCTGGCTTTCCGCCGTACCCGCCTGCTTGCTTACCCGGAGCACCTGTCGGGCTATCTGCCGTACCTGCTTGCTTATCTACCCGGACCACCCATCAGCCTTCCTGCCGTGCTCATCCGCTGTACCGGTCTGCTCCTGTCATCTGACCCGTGGGAGTCACCTGCTCTCACACAAGGTCGGTCCCAGAGTGGCACCTGGTTCACCTGCCCGGTCCCTCCCTGGTTCATGGAGTCGGCTGATCCGCCGTGTGACCTGGGTCGGTCCAAGTAGGCACTTAGTTACGCCCCTCTGGTCCCTCCTTGCACCGAAGCACAGAGGTTCCACCACCCGGACCCGTAATACATATATACCAGAATGTAGACGCATATATATAATTTATTCAGGATGGGGTGGTCCCGGTCCAAATCTTGCACTGGGGTCCATCAGACTCTAGTTATGCCACTGACCACACCCCATATCCACACCCATTTACCATTTATTTCTACACTGGCAGGATGAGTTGTTAGAGCTGTCATGGTGGCAGCAACGAACATTCAGCGCACCGCACAGGACAGTGTGGCATAGACCCAAACCCAGAACTGTCCTGCTGTGTGTGGGACTGTTGGGACCTATGTATTTTTTTTCATTTATTCATACTTGTAGCAACTATAACTTTTTATTTTTTACGTAAGCTTCACTATATGTGATTTTGCTTTTTTACGAGATGATTGCCATTTTCCCAAACACATCTGTAATGGTGGTCACACAGCGTAAATGCTACATTTTTGTCTGCATGTGTTCTGCAGGTGTTTGAACCAAACTAGATAATAATAGGCTTCTCTGGTTATTGCATTTCTCCTGCAATTTTTAATGCCTTATCCCCATTCTTTAATGTGTTTTTGAAGAAGATTTTTAATGTGCTTTTTTTATTGTACAGAAAAGCTTTGATTTTGTTTAGGAATCAGTAAATAGCTGTGGATAATCTAGCACGCAATGTCAGGTGTTTGACTCGTCATCTGTGGTTTTATTAAGGAATGTTCTAGTAGTGCAAGACAGAAATATGGGAATGTTTGTTTGGTCCGGACACTCTTGCAGTGGATTTGGAGAAATTCCACTCAGTTTCACTTTCAGCTCCAAATACTCCCAAAAACTGTGTGCAAAGCCACTGAGGAAAATCAGTCAGTATATCACCTTTTCTAAAATACATTACATACATGCATGGTCACTTCTCCAATTAAGAGTGAGTGTCAACATCTGATGTCCACTACTCCACTACTGGTCTAGATGTGGGAAGACTAGTAATACATGATAAATGTGGCGATGACAGTGTCATTTTTACTTTTTTAATATTCTATAACTAAGTATCAGGGCCATGACAAGGTATTTTGGTGCCCTAGGCAGATGAAGACAATGGCGCTACCCTCCTTATGAATTTTCAGCCCCCAAGTAAAGGAATGGGTCAGAGACTAAGGTAAAAGGACCCCTAACTCACCCACCTCCCCATCTGAGGGGTCCAGTAACAAGATATGATGACTAATCCCACAAGAATTGTTACCCTTTTCACCAGAACATACCAGCAAAAGTGGAAAAAAATGGTGTACTTTAGGGGCGAGCCTCAACAGGGAGTACATTTTCAAAGTTAGATATAGAATCATTCATTGTAGGCAGACCATTTATACAATACGAGAAACAAATAGCGATATTCACCCTGACATCCTAGATTTTAAGTGTCAAACCCAAGGACAGTCATGGAAACGAATATAGCTTAACTATAATGGAGGCCGTTTGATTCAGTTAAAGTGCCCAGTATTTGGCAGATAACCTAATGGAAACTAAACAGGGCCCATTATAGATAAAGGGATACTTATGGTGTTTTTTGCATCCGTCATGCAGCAAATAGTTTGCAACAAAACTGATGGTGGTCCTAATGCCATATTCCTGTACGAATGGTGGTTCTGGTGACATATTATAGATACTGATGGTGGTTCTGGTGTCGTATTCCTGTACTGATGGTGGTTTTGGTGAAGTATTTATATAGTGATGGTTGTATGGTCTGGTGCTGTATTCATGTACCACTGATGGTTCTGGTGATGTATTCATGAAGTGATGATGGTTCTGGTGCTGTATTCAGTACATGAATAAGAAAACAAAATCATCATCAGTTTATGAATACATCACCAGAACCATGATCAGTACATTAATGTATCAACGGAACCACCATCAGTATATGACTACATCTCCAAGCTTAGTACAGCAATCAATTGTAATGTCAAGTCAGGCCCATATATATTTGTATCTCATGAACCTACAACTCCCAGTATTTAACAATGGTAAGGAGATGCTGGGAGTTGTTTTATCCGTCATTATCAGACTGCGGCCCATACAGGAACCACAGTACTAATGAGACATAGTCAGTAACACAAATACACATGATTGGAATTATTCTTTTTCTTTTCTTCTCCTTCTCGTGCACACATCATGAGACTTTTCACATCCCCAGCTCATCTCTGCAAGCTTCTCTCTTCTCCGTGCTTCTGCTGCCTTAAAAATAGCAGCATGATTATAATACTCCTGAATAAAAATATCTTCTCTACACTGTGCCCCGGAATAAATAATTGCCCCCACACTATCCCTTTTATGCTACATGGCCTCAACATTGTATTCTCCTTTCCGTACTAGGCCCCCTCTTCACACTGTCACCTCATACTGTGTCCCATCTATACTGCCCAGTCTCTATACTATGCCCCCATCTTATACTCCCCCTCCTCACCATTCTGCCCCCTTATTGCTATGCCTTCACACTGTCAACACATGCTGCCCCTTCTCTATACTGTCCCCCATAGTTTTCTCTCAGTGTATAGACTGTGCCTCCTAATACTTTTCTCCTCCTATACTGTCTCCACACACTTTTCCCCTCAATAATGTCCCCTCACACTTTTCTTCCACTATACATTTCTTTCCACTACTGTCTCCTTCACACACTTCCCCCCTCCCCATAATGTCTTCTTCCAAATTTTTCCCTCCCCATATTGTCTCCTCACACATTTCCCCCTTCCATACTGTTTCCTCACACATTCCCCCAATCCACCATCAGTACATGAATACATCACCAGAACGACCATCAGTAAATGAGTACATCACCAAGTTTAGTACAGCAATCAATTCAAATGTCATGTCAGCCCCATATTGTTACGGATCCGGGTGGTGGAACCTCTGTGCTGTGGTGCAAGGAGGGACGAGAGGGGCATGACTAAGTATCTACTCGGCCTGACCAAGGTCGCACGGCGGCTCAGTCGACTCCATGAACCAGGGAGGAATCGAGCAGAGGGACCAGGTGCCACTCAGGGACCGACCTTGTATGACAGCAGGTGACTCCCACGAGTCAGAAGGCAGGAACTGACTGGTACACCAGATGAGCACGGCAGGCAGGCTGACGGGTGCTCCAGGTAAGCAGGCAGGCGGGCACAACAGGTAACTGGCAGGTGCTTTCAGGTAAGCGGGCTGGCGGGCACGGCAGGTAACAGGCAGGTGCTTCCAGGTAAGCAGACTGGTGGGTACGGCAGGTAACAGGCAGGTGCTTCCAGTTAAGCGGGCTGGCGGGCATCACAGGTAACAGGCAGGTACTTCCAGGTAAGCAGGCGGGCAGAGCCTATAGACAGACTGGCGGACCAGACTGTGGGCAGACTGTCGGGCTGGAAAGTAGTCAGACTGGCGGACTGGGCTGAAGATCAGACTGGTGGACAGGACTGACTTGCAGAGGACCTGAGGGCTGAAGCAAAGTAAATATCACAGAGCAACAACCTTGCACGGGCACCTCCATATTGGAGGAGGTGCCATTTAAAGGGAAAGTCCTCTGGCCATTGGCTGGGGACTTTTTAGGACAGCGCGTGCGGCCCCTTTAAGAGGGAGGGAGCGTGCGCGCGCCCTAAGCACAGAGCCAGGGAAGCTGCGTGGACCAGCAGCAGCTGCAGGGAGGCCGGAAGACGCCGGAGCAGGACCAAGGCGGTAAGGGGGACGGCGTTTCTGCCTGGCAGGGGGCAGAGACGCCGATTCTACACATATAAATTTGTATCACATGAACCTACCCAGTGTGTCCTTAACAATTGTAAGGAGATATTGGAAATTGTTGTTATCAGTCATTATCAGACTGCAGATCATATAGGAACCACAGTACTCATGAAACGTAGTCAGTATCAACAAGTAAACATTTACATTCTATTATTATTATTACATTATAAGTGATATTTTCTCTGATGGAGTCTTTCTTCTCATCTCAATCTTGCCAAGACTTCATCATGACTTTTCACATCCACAGGTCATTTCAGCAGACTTCCATCTTCTCCGGTCTTCTGCTGCACATTTCCATATGGTGCACTTAATAATAAGAGTGTTATAATGCCCTCTGCACAAAAATATCTGTCCATACTATGTTCCAAACAAGCCTGCTATGGTATATGACTTCCACACTGTCTGCCATAATGAGCTACACTCACCACACTGTCCATCTTAATGAGCTATAACCACCACTCAATCCGTCATTACCAGCTATAACCGCCACTCCATCTGCTGTTATGAACATTGGCCTATACCATGGCTGTTCCCTCCACTGTTATCCCTTACACTGTTTATATATCCACACTGTCCCCTCTATGTCACTCGCCCCCTGGGCCGTGGGGCACTCGGAACCGGGCTTCAGTGCAATGTTGGGGGTGGTAGTGGCAACCTGGTCCGTGGCTCAGAGTGGTCAGACCAATTGTTGTGGCAGTCTATTTATATGGTTTGCAATGTCCGACTACGCCACCCGTGGATTGCGGTCACGGTTAACCGCCGCTGCAGTGCAGACCGCTGGGGCAGATGTAAATGTGCAGCACTGAATAGTACAACTTCCCACGGGAGTGTAGCATCGGCGTCTCTGCCCCGTTCTAGGCAGAGACGCCGTCCCTCTCACCTCCCCGCTCCTGGCGCGGCGTCCTCCAGCGCTGCTCTCCCCGCTGCTTCCGGCACGCGCTCCTTCCCCGGCAGTGTGCTTAGGGCGCGCGCGCACGCGCTCCCCCTCTCTTAAAGGGACCGCGCGCGCCGTCCTAAGGAGTCCCCGGCCAATTGCCGGAGGACCTCCCATATAAAAGGCACCTCCTCCAAAATGGAGGTGCCCGAGCAATGTTGTAGCACTGTTCACTACTCTGCTTCAGCCCTCAGGTCCCGTTGCCAGTTACCTGCCAGATTCCTGCCAGTCTGCGGTCTAATTCCTGCCTGATATCCTGCTACCTGCCTGCTAGCCTGAGGTCCGACGGTCTGCCTTACTACTCCTGTCAGTCTGTCTAAGGACCAGCTTGCCCGCTCACCTGGGAGCGCACATCAACTACCTGCCTGCTTGCCTGAGGTCCGACGGTCTGCCTTCCAACTCTTGTCAGTCTGTCTATGGACCAGCTTGCCCGCTCACCTGGGAGCGCACATCTGCTACCTGCCTGCTAGCCTACCTGGAGGCTCCGCCGTCATGTGCTGTGACCACCTGCCTGTCCAGTGACTCCTGCCCGCTCACCTGGGAGCGCTCATCTGCTGCCTGTCTGCTAGCCTACCTGGAGGCTCCGCCGTCACATGCTGTGACCACCCGCCTGTCCAGAGACTTCTGCCCGCTCACCTGGGAGCTCACGTCTACCATCAGCCGCCACAGGTCGTACCAACCCTTTACCCAGAGACTGTCCCGGTCACTTCCCGTGACCATCTGCCCGTTCACCCAGAGACTGCCCCGGTCACTTGCCGTGACCATCTGCCCGTTCACCCAGAGACTGCCCCGGTCACTTGCCGTGACCATCTGCCCGTTCATCCAGAGACTGCCCCGGTCACTTGCCGTGACCATCTGCCCGTTCATCCAGAGACTGCCCCGGTCACTTGCCGTGATCTCCTGCCCGTTCTTCTAGAGACTGACCCGGTCACCTGCTGTGACTGCCTGCCTGGTCGCCACCCGCTCCCTTACAAGGACCGCCCCTTGTATAGTAGCTCAGAGGTTCCGCCTCCCAGACCCGTTACAGGGAGGAGTATGGCCCCAGGGCAGTATAAAGATGGATGATGGAGGGGATGATTCCGACCGCAATAGCCAGGAAATGGAGGCCTCTTAAACAGTTCAGGGTCTTTATTAGAACAGGTGAGACGACCCAAAAACAGTCCCAGCTAGGAGGGGGCCTGGATGTCTGAGAACAAGTGGGAAGCTGGCCCTGGTCAGGGTGAGGGTGAAGGCCTACCGTACTCTCTGCGCTCTTTCTGGCTATTTCCCTCCTTGTGGTGTAACAACCCACGTTCCTGAGCTCACCGTGTCTTCTCGCCCGTATGGCTTGCAACTTGGGTCCCTTTCTACTCTTGGCTTGGTGCAGCTCTGCTGGTCCCTTCTGCTGTGGCGGAACCTCCGGGCTTCTTAGGCCAAGGAACATACAATCCCCTGCGGACTGGTTATTTGCTGTAGGACTTGGAATCCTAACAGCCTCGGACACCAAAGTCCGGTAGTTCAGTTTCTCTCTCAGCCAGGACAGGCTTCCCTCGCCTTCCGTCCCTGGCTTGTGGCTACTCTGCTGCCACTCGTCCTCCTCAGCCTCAGCTGAACTGGCTCTCCCTTCTCTGGGACACCTCTCACTCCAGAGACAGGTCGTCCAGAACTCTCTAAGCCTGCCCCCAGTTCCAGCTTTTATAGGGGCAGCCTGCTCCCCCTACTGGCCTGGGACAGGAGGTGTTGCATGCTAATGGTCCCTGACCAGAGAACCTCCCCCTTGCTCTCAGACACAGCTTTATTATACATTTGTGGCATCCAGGCCAGGGTGACACATTCCCCCCTAGTAAAACTTAGTACTCCGGGACTAAGCTTAAAACAAGAGTAGTATACATGACCATAAAAACATTATTAGGCAAGTAAAAGCAAACGACGCACAGGTTGAGTTCTTAAGGTCACAGTGTGGTCTGTGACCGGGTGCCCATTTCAGCAACAACAACGGGGAGCTTTTACCAGGTGGGGGGTCTGCCGTAGCCCCAAGTCCTTGAGAGTCCTTGTTCCTTCTGTTGGTTAAGCTACAAACGTATTTATAGGAAAGTCTCGGTTACTCACAGTTCATAACCTGTTAGTCCATGTATTAACTGAAAGAAACTGAGAAAACGCGTAGTTACTGGTCATGCAATACATTTTAAACAATTCAACATTTGGCAGGCTATTTACATTTGCTATCATTTACTCTCCAGAGAGCTGGTATTTGCCCCTTAGTGCTCCGGGTTGACCTACGTAACCCACTGTCTGGTGGTGGTCTAACCTGGTTTTTCTCACTAGCGCTCGGGGTGCAATCACTGGCTAGACTTACAGGCAGGGCAGGCAGCTGTCTGCGGGTCCTCTGGCTTACCGCAGGCATGGCAGGCTCACTGTCAGCAGAGGGTTGATTCTCCTGGGCTGCTGGTACAGGCTCTTCTGCCTCTGGAACTGCTTGTTCTTCTCCACCTTCCCTCTCTGGTGTAGGTTGCTGCTGAGTTGGTTGCAGGAAATGCAGGACGGGTACCACTACGGCATCGTTTATCCGAGTCCAGGTCCGGGGGAACTCTCCGAGAACGGTGCTGATCATTTCTTCCTTGTCCTCTGCGGGTTCAAGGTCACTTTGATCCTCTTCTGCATTCCGTAGTTGCTCGGGGCACCTTTTTAGGTGGTCTCTGGAGACGGCACTAGTGGTTTCTCTTCCATCCTTAGTGACCACGCACACCTTCGGGTTGTCGTGATCAGACTGCAGTACTGTGTAGGGTTCCCTTTCCCACTGGTCGTCCAGCTTGTGTAGCCTTCTCTTTCTCTTCAGGACCTGCTCACCTGGTTCTAGGGGACCAGCAGGGGCATGTTGATTGAAGAGTCTCTCTTGCCTTTCTCTCACCTGGGCCAGGCTCTTCTCCACACTCTCCTGTACCTTCTTGTACTTCAGTCGCCTTTCCGTATCCCAGTCCGCATCTGGGGAGGTGTCCTCGGGTGTTAGGACTCCCATCTCCAGGTCTATGGGAAGCTTACCTGGTCGGGCTCGCATCAGGTAAGCCGGGGTGCAGTTTGTAGCATTCACCGGGATATGGTTGTATAAGTCTATCAGGTCCGGCAGTTTTTCTGGCCACAGGCTGCGTTCCTCCAGGGGCAACGTCTTCAGGAGATCAATGACTATATTGTTCATTTTCTCACACATCCCGTTGGTTTGTGGGTGGTAAGGCGTTGTCCGAATCTTCTTACAGCCATAGAGGTTGCAGAACTCTTGGAAGATTTCAGCCTCGAACGCTGGACCCTGGTCTGTCAGGACCTGTTCCGGATACCCGTGTGGGCGGCAGAAGTTTTGCTGGAAGGCTCTGGCTGCCGTTTGAGCTGTCAAGTCTTTTACCGGGACCACCACTAAAAATCGGGAATAGTGTTCCACGATTGTCAGGGCATAAACGTATCCCGACCGGCTTGGAGCCAATTTGACGTGGTCCAGAGCTACCAGCTCAAGAGGCTGCTTGGTGACGATGGGCCTCAAGGGTGTCTTCTGGCTGGTGCGGTCCTTCCTCCTTAGATTACAAGGGCCACAGTCTCTGCACCACTTCTCTACAGCCCCTCTCATGCCGATCCAGAAGAACCGTCCTCTTAGCAGGAACTCCAGTTTCTTCCAGCCGAAGTGCCCCGCTCTGTCATGGTAAGCCTCCAGGACCATAGCTGCATCTCGCCTTGGGACCACGACTTGCCAGGTCAGCTCGTACGTCCGGTGGTTGACGAGTCTTCGGCACAGCTTACCTTCATAGAGGAACAGCCTGCTCTTCTCTTTCCATAGTTGCTTGGCTTCCTCTGGAGCATCCGGATCTAGACGGGCGTCTTCTCGGGTCAGCAGGTCCTTCACCATGCGGATTGCAGGGTCACTATCTTGGGTCTTGGCCCAGCTGTAGTGAGGTAGGGGATTGATCATGATGGTTGTTAAGTCTTCCTCCTTCATGCAGTGGGAGTATTCAGTGGCCCCATACCGGTGGAATGCAGGGAGCTCTACTTCTTCCAGCTCGTCCGGATCTTCTCCCTCATCGGGCAAGTGGGGCATTCTCGATAGGGCATCTGCATTAGCATTGGCTCGGCCTGCCCGGTATTTGATGGTGAAGTCATAATTTGCTAGCCGGGCCATCCACCGCTGTTCTAGGGCACCAAGTCTAGCATTGTCCAGATGCGTTAACGGATTGTTGTCCGTGTACACAGTGAACTTCGCAGAGGCCAGGTAATGCTTGAAACGCTCCATTACGGCCCACACCACTGCCAAGAATTCTAGCTTGAAAGAGCTGTAATTCTCCGGGTTTCTCTCGGTGGGTCTCAGCTTCCGGCTGGTGTACGCGATCACCCTTTCTCTGCCCTGTTGGTTTTGTGATGGACGCCAGTAATGTGGGGCTGGGAGCCGTACTGTGTGGAGGATAAAAGGCTGGCTATAATCGGGGTAGGCCAGGATCTCATCCCCTGTGAGGGCCATCTTCAACTGGCGGAAGGACTCCTCTTCCGGCTTGTCCCACTTGAAGGGTGGCTTTTTGGCTTCTGGACTTAGACTGTCCTATCCGGAGGTCCTGCATAGGGGCTGCCATCTTAGTGAATCCGGGGATGAACCTTTGGTAGTAGCCCACCAACCCGAGGAATTGCCTCACTTCTTTGATGTTAGAGGGGCTTGGCCAGCTCTTGATGGCTGTCACTTTGTCGGGGTCGGGGGCTACTCCCTCTGTACTCACCACGTGTCCCAGGTACTGGACCTTCGGTTTCAACAGATGACACTTTGAGGGTTTCACCTTCAGGCCATAGCCTGCCAGGGCTTCGAACACCTCTGCCAGGTGTTTTAGATGGTCCTCATAGGTCTTCGAATAGACGATCACGTCGTTCAAGTAAAGTAGGACCGTCTCAAAGTTTCGGTGCCCTAGACAGCATTCCATCAGCCTCTAGAAGGTCCCTGGTGCATTGCAGAGCCCGAAGGGCATACAATTGAACTCGCTCAGTCTCATCGGGGTGGTGAAGGTGGTGTTCTCCTTGTCAGCCTCTGCCACAGGAAACTGCCAGTACCCGCTAGTAAGATCCAAAGTAGAGAAGTTAGCTGATTTTAGGGCTGCTAAAGACTCCTCTATCCTAGGTAACGGATACGCGTCTTTATGGGTGATACGGTTGATTTGTCTATAGTCCACGCACATTCTCATGGTACCGTCTTTCTTTTTTTACCAGAACCAAGGGGGCTGCCCAGGGGCTACAGCTATCTCTAATGACCCCAGCTTCTTTCATTTCTCTTAGCATGCCCTTTGCATTCTGATAATGTGCAGGGGGTACAGGTCTGTGCCTCTCTTTTATTGGTGGGTGGCTCCCCGTGGGGATGTGGTGTTCTATCCCTCTTACTCTGCCGAAGTCTAGCGGGTGCTTACTAAAGATTCTCTCGTACTCCTGTACCACCCGGTAGACTCCTTGTTTTTGGTGCAGGGGAGTGGAGTCAGCACCCACATGGAGTTCCTGGCACCAGTCCTCCTTTTGTTTCTGGGAGCCATTACCCTCCGCCTGTGGAGATGGAGGCAAAGGTTCCACGGCCCTGATAGCTTTGTGTTCAACAGCAAACAGTTTGGCAAGTGTAGCGTACCTGGGTAAGTGTACCTCCCTCTCCCCAATGTTGAGAATGCGAACGGGCACCCTCCCATGACGGACATCAATCACCCCCCGGGCTGTCAAAATGGTGGGCCTGCTGTCTGAGTACACGGGTTCTACCATGGCTTGGTAGTCTCTGCCTCTCAACCTGATTGCAGTCCGACACCAGATCATCATTTCACTTTTGGGCGGCATGGAAATGGGGAATGGGTCACTCATTCTTACGCCGCTACCGATCTCACCACCAGACAGTTCTACCTGCTGCCGTCTCATCAGAGCCTTTATCTCTTTGTTGAGGACTCTCTGTTGGCTGGAACTAGCATTCATCGCCACCTGCTGCAAAATCATAATTACTTCTGAAAGACAGTTTTCAATCACGTTAGTACCCACAGTTATTTTAGGGTGACTCTCACGGCGATCAATGTCCACAATGATCACTCCCTGTGCCGGCAGTTCAACCTTACCAATCTTGATGGTCATCTCTCTGAACCCCACTTGCGGCACAGGTTGGCCATTGCTGGCGATGATGCTTAAGTCATCGTTTGGTTAACGGGTTATATCCGCGTCATTCCAGTACCGCATGAAAAGTACGTAGGGGATGGTAGTCACTTGAGACCCGGTGTCCAGCAGTGCACTCATGGGGATACCGTCCAGCACTACGGGTAAGACCGGGCATCCCCCCACGTACTTATCACGCCAATTAGATGGGCCTGGTGACCTTATGCCTGGGGGTTGGCCCTCTGCCCCAGGTCGGGCCCATTTAAAGTACAGTACCTTGCTATGTGCCCTGGCTGACTGCAACGGCGACAAATCGGCTGTCCATCCTCAGTGTAGCGGTCGGCGGGCCTCCCTCTGAACGGCGGGATCCTCCTCTGTCGACGCCACGGGACATCCTCCGGACTGGAAGCCAGCTTGATGGGTCCTGATGGGTCCACCTGTAACGACTGTACGGTCCTGGTTAATGCAGCAACACTTCTGGTTAGTTCCTGGACCTGATGGTGCAGGTCTGCGGGCGGGGATGGGCTTGAGACCTGCGCATCAGCCCCCACAAGGTCTGCAGGGTAGGGCGCCGCCCCCCGGTGGTAAGTAATGGCAGGGCGCCGGGAAGCTACAGCGCCACTTGGTGGGGGTTCTCGGAGCACCTGGATGGCCCTATCCTTGAACTGCGCAAAAGTCAAATCGGGGTTCTGTAGGGCCATGAGGCACAGCTGGGTCCTGTGGGCGCTGGACAGCAGACCTTCTATGAACTGGTCAGTTAACAGCTTATCGGTGTCCTGCATGCTACCAGGGTCAGCTTGTTTGATAGCTCTCAGGGCTTCTTGCAGGTTCAAGGCATAGTCTCTGATACTATCCTGGGCTCGCTGCTTACAGCCATAGAACTGCATTTTAATTTCTGCTGAGGTACGGGTATCAAAGGTACTCCGCAGCCGGGTCAGAATGTCCTTTACAGTCCTTTTCTCTTCATCTGACCATGATTTCACTTCCCGCTGGGCTGCACCTGTTAGCTGCCCCGTCAGAATGCTCACTTTCTGTTCTTCTGTCAGGGGATCAACTTTAAATAAACTATGCAGTCTTTCTTAAAAGTCAGTTAATGTATGGGATTCCCCTGAGTACTGGGGCAGCCAGGCTGCTCCGGGGATGTAGGGCATGGAGAAGGGCATCACCGCTGCTGCAGCCACACTGGTGGTAGAAGGTCCCTCCGCGTCCGTCATCTTCCTCCCCCCTAGTTAAGCGTGGCCTACCTTCCGATGATCCTCTTCTGTAGGCCGCGGCTCCGCTGGTGCTGCTCTGGACGAGGACCTTGCGTCGCGTCCTGGTGTCGTCAGCGTCGCTCTCTCTCCCTTCCAGGACCTTGCGCAGCGTTGGTGCGTAGGGCGGAGCTTCAGGTCTCGGCGGTTTGGACGTCCACGCCCCTCTTCTTCCCGCGCGGCGTCCTGCAGATGGCGTCCGATGGCGGGAAAACGGCTGAAGATGGCGGGAAACTGCTGAAGATGGTGGGAGACGGCTGAAAATGGCGGGAAACGGCTCCGGATGGCGGGAAACCTCTTTTTAAGGTACGCAATACCCGTTTGTGGCGGGTTGGTCATAATCCTGCCGACTACGCCAAAGCTGACTCGCCCCGTGGGCCGTGGGGCACTCGGAACCGGGCTTCAGTGCAATGTTGGGGGTAGTAGTGTCAACCCGGTCCGTGGCTCAGGGTGGTCAGACCAATTGTTGTGGCAGTCTATTTATATGGTTTGCAATGTCCGACTACGCCACCCGTGGATTGTGGTCACGGTTAACCGCCGCTGCCGTGCAGACCGCTGGGGCAGATGTAAATGTGCAGCACTGAATAGTACAACTCCCCACGGGAGGAGTATGGCCCCAGGGCAGTATATAGATGGATGATGGAGGGGATGATTCCGACCGCAATAGCCAGGAAATGGAGGCCTCTTAAACAGTTCAGGGTCTTTATTAGAACAGGTGAGACGACCCAAGAACAGTCCGGGCTAGGAGGGGGCCTGGATGTCTGAGAACTAGTGGGAAACTGGCCCTGGTCAGGGTGAGGGTGAAGGCCTACCGTACTCTCTGCGCTCTTTCTGGCTATTTCCCTCCTTGTGGTGTAACAACCCACGTTCCTGAGCTCACCGTGTCTTCTCGCCCGTATGGCTTGCAACTTGGGTCCCTTTCTACTCTTGGCTTGGTGCAGCTCTGCTGGTCCCTTCTGCTGTGGCGGAACCTCCGGGCTTCTAAGGCCAAGGAACATACAATCCCCTGCGGACTGGTTATTTTCTGTAGGACTTGGAATCCTAACAGCCTCGGAAACCAAAGTCCGGTAGTTCAGTTCAGTTTCTCGCTCAGCCAGGACAGGCTTCCCTTGCCTTCCGTCCCTGGCTTGTGGCTACTCTGCTGCCACTCGTCCTCCTCAGCCTCAGCTGAACTGGCTCTCCCTTCTCTGGGACACCTCTCACTCCAGAGACAGGTTGTCCAGAACTCTCTAATCCTGCCACCAGTTCCAGCTTTTATAGGGGCAGCCTACTGGCCTGGGACAGGAGGTGCTGCATGCTAATGGTCCCTGACCAGAGAACCTCCCCCTTGCTCTCAGACACAGCTTTTATTATACATTATACATTACACATATGCTAACCTCTTTCCATACTGAGCCCCCATTTCATGTTGCCCCCTCTCCATATCCAGTCTGTGCACCCTATTCATACACTGCCCTCATACTGACTACTACACTGCCCTCTCCAAACTATATTCCCTCCTCAGATTGTCCTCCTACACAGTATGATGGTCACTCCAGGCGCCAATACGGTATGATATCCACAACAGCCCCCATATATACACTATGAAGTCCACCAGAGCCTCATATGCAATATGATGTCCACCACAGCCCCCAGGAAGTATTATAGCCCTTCAGCACCCCATACAGTATTATGGCCCCCCAGTCACTGATACTTTATAATGGCCTCTCACCTAATCCAAGCTCCCAGGTACAGCAGTGGGAACTGGACTGAGTGGACTGGACGTCAATGTGCCATGCAACGTTGCTTGCATGCATTGTCTCCACGAGAGCACAGGCCTGTGTTCTGATAGAGTTACCAACAGAGCAGGGAGTTGATTACAGCTCCTCTGCTCCTGTCCCAGGCAGCGCTCACATCAATTGTATTTGCATCTTATAGACAATTGAGTGCAAGGAGGAAGCGATGGCTGGGAGCAGGCAGTGAACGGTGTTATTGACTGACACTGCTCACCTTTGTGCGTGAGCCCTGGCAGTCAGTGTGCCGAATGACTGCGGCTGGAGAAAGGTGCCGGATGGACGCAGGCATTCAGCATTGTCACGTTTTTTGTTTTTCTAAAGTGTGTCCCCTCGGGAAGGCAAGAGGAAAGTAGGTTCCTAGGCGGGTGCCCACCCCACACTCCCAACTCTGTTAAGTATTATATGTTTAACTCCTATACGTACATCATAGGTCAAGTCCCTGCATTCCATGCGGGCTTTGACGCGGAGTCCACATCTTTTCAGGCACATGGCAGCTGATCTGATCAGCTGTCATGCGCCCCTAACAGCCGCGATCCACCCTCGGTTGTTAACATGTTAAATGCCTCTGTCAATCTCTGACAGAGGCATTTAACTCGCACTTACCGGAAGCGCATCATAAGGGAAGGCAGAGTGACTCACCATCACCTACGCACAAGTTCCCTGCTGCAAAACACTACACTGGCGGCAGGGAGAAGAGCCCCGTCCGTACAGAGGAAACAGAGCAGGCGCGGGATCCGGCCGTGAACTGCACGTCACAGGGCCCTGTGACGTGCAGGGGAGGTGGGCTGAGTATGGAAATAGGGCTAATAGGCGGGGATTTCTTGGCACCCGGGGGATGCGAAGCTTAGCAGAAATAATTTAATAAAAAAACTATTACACAGCAGCCAGATCACTAATATGGGCCATACAGGTAAGTATAGATTCACATTTCTATCACATGTATGCCCATATTAGCGGTCTGAAAAGTCCCAGGCAGTGACAGATTCCCTTTAAATAAAAAAGAACCTATACATATTTACTATCTGCGAACTCGTAATGACCTGGGGAATCATCATGGCAAGTAACTTTTAGCATTTAGTGAACATGGTAAAAAAAAAAACAATTGTGGAATTGCACTTTTTTTTCCAATTTCACGGCACTTGGAATTTTTTACTATTTTCCAGTACACAATATGGTAAAAACCAATGGTGTCGATCAAAAGTACAACTTGTCCCGCAAAAAACAGACCCTCACAGGACCATATTGATCATAAAAATAAAAAAGTTATGGTTCTGGGAAGAAGGGAAGCAAAAAAACAAACGCAAAAACAGAAAATCCCAAGGTCATGAAGGGGTTAAACTTAAGACTTAAAAAAGAAAAATAGTAAGCTACACCGCAATAAAAAGCGACAGAACATAGTTTATAATTACAGAACATATTCCTAGTCGCAGAACATATTCCTAGATGATACCATTCACCATTTCACTGTTTCTATCTGTAGTTATTTTTCTGCCCTCTTGTGGCTGAAAGCATTACAATATTGAAAGCAACTATTCATACTTCTGAAAAAAGTTCTATATTCATTATACATATTCAAATATATTCTATGCACTTGTTATAGATGCATAATGAGTCTTCCTAATAATTGCAATGATTTAGTTACTCGAATGTAACAAAACACAGAAAACTGTGAGGCCCAGTGATTACCATATACCTTTTGGTATTGTATGTAGGAGAAAAACTGACTGATTATTCTGATCAGACTTTAATCAGAGTTTAATCAGAGTGTGGTCCCAGTGTCATCAGTTTCTCGTACATGGAGAAAAAAAATTCTCCATCCTCTCCTTTCTGACAATTTGTGAAAATGGGACCCCACTGATGAAATCCCGGCACTCACATCTGTTTCAGTGCTTCTTTAATGAATGTCCACAAGCAAGACATTTCAGCCCATCCCGAGCTTTTGTCAATTGTGGACAAAAAGTTACAACACCAATTTATAGGGTACAACTCTGGAAATAGTATACCGATATTTAAATAAGAATATCCAAGGAAAGAAAACTAAGTTGAAAAAAATAAAAATATAAACATTCCATTTCCATATGGCATATATCAGATTTAATTAAGTTACCCCACTTCTCATTATCCATATACATTTATGCATACATGATCAATTACAGTGTCATTCTCATATCGAAAATATATATACATCTTAATGACTAGATATTTTTTTTAGATACAGTTATATGAAAACGTTTGGGCACCCCTATTAATCTTAAGCTTAATGTTTTATAAAAATTGGTGTTTTTGCAACAGCTATTTCAGTTTGATATATGTAATAACTGTTGGACACAGTAATGTTTCTGCCTTGAAATGAGGTTTATTGTACTAACAGAAAATGTGCAATCCGCATTCAAACAAAATTTGACAGGTGCATAAGTATGGGCACCTCACCAGAAAAGTGACATTAATATTTAGTAGATCCTCCTTTTGCAAAAATAACAGCCTCTCATCGCTTCCTGTAGCTTTTAATGAGTTCCTGGATCCTGGATGAAGGTATTTTTGACCATTCCTCTTTACAAAACAATTCCAGTTCAGTTAAGTTTGATGGTCGCCGAGCATGGACAGCCCTCTTCAAATGATCCCACAGATGTTCAATGATATTCAGGTCTGGGGACTGGGATGGCCATTCCAGAACATTGTAATTGCTCCTCTGCATGAATGCCTGAGTAGATTTGGAGCGGTGTTTTGGATCATTGTCTTGCTGAAAGATCCATCCCCTGCGTAACTTCAACTTTATCACTGATTCTTGAACATTATTGTCAAGAATCTGCTGATACTGAGTGCAATCCATGCGTCCCTCAACTTTAACAAGATTCCCGGTGCCGGCATTGGCCACACAGCCCCAAAGCATGATGGAACCTCCACAAAATTTTACTGTGGGTAGCAAGTGTTTTTCTTGGAATGCTGTGTTTTTTTGCCGCCATGCATAACGCCTTTTTGTATGACCAAACAACTCAATCTTGGTTTCATCAGTCCACAGGACCTTCTTCCAAAAAGAAATTGGCTTCTCCAAATGTGCTTTTGCATACCTCAGCCGACTCTGTTTGTGGCATGCTTGCAGAAACGGCTTCTTTCGCATCACTCTCCCATACAGCTTCTCCTTGTGCAAAGTGCGTTGTATAGTTGACCGATGCACAGTGACACCATCTGCAGCAAGTTGATGCTGCAGCTCTCTGGAGGTGGTCTGAGGATTGTCCTTGACTGATCTCACCATTCTTCTTCTCTGCCTTTCTGATGTTTTTCTTGGCCTGCCACTTCTGGCCTTAACAAGAACTGTCCCTGTGTTCTTCCATTTCCTTACTATGTTCCTCACAGTGGAAACTGACAGGTTAAATCTGAGACAACTTTTTGTATCCTTCCCCTGAACAACTATGTTGAATAATCTTTGTTTTCAGATCATTTGACAGTCGTTTTGAGGAGCCCATGATGCCACTCTTCAGAGGAGATTCAAACAGGAGAAAAACTTGCAAGTGGCCACTTTAAGTAGCTTTTCTCATGATTGCATACACCTGGCTATGAAGTTCAAAGCTCAATGAGGTTACAAAACCCAAAAAAAGTGCTTTAGTAAGTCAGTAAAAAGTAGGTAGGAGTATTTAAAACAAGAAAATGATAAGGGTGCCCATACTTATGCACCTGTCAAATTTTGTTTGAATGCAGATTGCACATTTTCTGTTAGTACAATAAACCTCATTTCAAGGCAGAAACATTACTGTGTCCAACAGTTATTACATATATCAAACTGAAATAGCTGTTGCAAAAACACCAATTTTTATAAAACATTAAGCTTAAGATTAATAGGGGTGCCCAAACTTTTTCATATAACTGTACATCAAAATATGAAAAAACATGTGAAGCATATTTCATTTTTTATTTCATATCATATCCTTTTTTATTTTATATATATTTTTTATTTCATTCTTTTTCAATTTTTTTTTTTTTAATAAAAATGTCCTTATTTTAATTTTTTCATTTACTCCTTTTCATTTTATATCTCGATTACCCACTCATATTACGATGTTATCACTATATAAACTTGCATTAATTAGATATAAATCAATATAGTTTGCTATATAAAGAATATTCATATCCATTCTTGTCCACTCATAGTGACATTGTTTAGTCTCAGAAATACCGTGCCTGCGATGTCTGGAAAAGAAACATGATATAAATAAACGGACTACAAGTCACAGAAAGCGATTTGGCTCATACTCTCTACTTAGACCATTAGGGGTTAATATATTTAAAATATAAATCCAATACGCTTCTCTTCGCCAAAGAATCTTTTTTATGTTACCTTCACGCCTGGGCATTTTAACCTGTTCAAATATTTGATATTTTAATTGGGCTATAGTTCTTTTCATTGAAATGGTGAGGGAGGGACAATGTAAGATCATTGCAGAGTATAGTTGACTTATTCTTGTTTATCCTATTACCAACCTGTTGCATAGTCTCACCTATGTAAAGCAAGCCACAAGGGCATTTAATTGAGTATATGACATTGCTAGTTTTGCAAGTATAAAAACCTTTTATTTCAAATTGTTTATCCGTATGGGGATGTGTGAAATATTGGCCTCTAATCACATTGTTGCATTCGGCACAATTCAGTCACGGAAAAGTACCATTATTTTTATGAGAAAAAAAGAGGTTATTTCAAACTCTTAATAGCACTCCCTACATCGGCTCATACTAATTTATTTTTTATATTTGGTAATCTTTTATTACAAATTAACGGAGGGTTTTTGAATTCATCGACACAAGGATATGCCCGCTCAAGAATATGCCAATATTTTTTTAATATATGATCAATTTTCAAGTTCACGGATGAAATTCTCTTAAAAAAAAACATGTATACCATTTGTATTTTTTTTATTCATATTGGATTCCTGTTGAGTCCGCGCTTTCAAATCGGCTTCTTGCAACAGGTGTAATGGATACCCTCTAGATTAAAAATTTCTACGTATTTCATTAAAGGGGTATTCCCATCTCCAAGATCCTATCCCAATATGAAGTACGTGTAATAATAGTAAAATTAGCAAATACCTGCAATTAGAAATGTAGTATAGTATTTTTGTTTCGCTATGTCTCTTTCCTCATGTTCAGGAATTGCAGGACCTTAGGTATCCATGGTTAAGTCCACTGATAAAGTGACAGTTAGCTAGCTGCTAGTGGTCGTAACCGTGGACACCTAAGGTCCTGTATTGCCTGCACATGAGGTACGTGGCATAGCGAATCAAAAATACTATACTACATTTCTAATTGGAGTTATTTGCTAATATTATTATTATTACACCTACTACGTATTGGGATAGGATCTTGGAGATGGGAATACCCCTTTAAGTCTATTTTTCTTTGTGATGGGATTAGTAACAATTCTATGTACCCTTAAAAATTGCGATTTTGGAATTGCCCATTTAAGAGAATATGCATGTGCACTATCCAAATGGAGAACACTGTTTCTATCGTTTTTTTCTTATACAAATCCACATCAATGCCCCCACATTTTTGATAACAACTGTGTCTAAAAAATTAATCTTACAATTATCATTTTCTAGAGTGAATTGTAATTCACTCCACTGTGAATTTAGACACCTTTAAAAATGTGAGCAATGTTTCAGGTGGTCCCTCCCATATGCAAAACACATCATCTATAAATCTATACCAAATTTTATTATGTTGCTTAAATAAATCATTCACATAGATGAAATGTTCCTCAGAATAAGACATATAGATGTAACACCTGCACAGGGAATTGTCAGGGCAGCTACTGGTATACTGGAACTTACAGACACTAAGAAGAGCTTTGTAGCTGCTGTTAAACAGGGACCTACAGACATTAACCGTTTTTCCCCTGAGCTGCAGTGGACTACAATTCCCAGGGACCCTTGTTTCAGTCAGATGACACAGCCTGGAAGGATAGATGGAGAGAGAGAGTGGATTGGATGAGGAGGGACTTGGGGGAGGGAGCTGGGCAGGAAGTGAAAGTTCAGAGAAAAAAGGTCGTGGCAGCTTGCTGTGAGGGACGGAGCGGTGTGGATCTGCATTCCTCTATGCTGCCGAGTGTGGCGGCCCCCTCTGAGATACCCGCGCTGCTGGAGAGAGTGCGGTCTTGTCACCCTCTGGAGCAAGTTACATCAAGTACTCGGAGAGTTCTACCGGCACGCCCACCGTATAAAGGCCTGAATCCTGCCTCCCCCATCTCGTGTCCAGAGAACCATCCGACCGTTTGAGACACCCAGTGAGTGCCCTTCTGAGACTTATGGTTCTACCAGCGCTATTTACAGTGAGTACACTACAACCCAGACTATTGACATTAATATTCATCTAAGTGCACCAAAGGTTCTCATTTGCACGCCAACATCTGCGGCAACTGCGCCCCAATGTTTGGACTGAGTTAATACAAAAAGGGAAAACCTGCTACATTATATTTGCAGGGTCGGAGTAGAAGTAGATTGTGATGTGTATATGACTTTTATAGAGCACTGTTACTTGTATTGTAAGTTATTCCTTTAAACCCACCTCAATTCTGCTGCATAGCAATAAACCTATTAAACGGTTTTACTCCTGTTACCTGTGAGTGTGTACTGAGCTGTGGCAGGGGCTTCCCGAATCAGCCCCTGGCAGAAGATAACAGTCCTTCTGCAGTCCCAGAGAGAGAGCTCCAATCAAGATTCGGGTGGAGGCACTGCACCCTAGAGAGGTGAGACCCCCCATAACACCCAGTGTACCGTGGTAGCCCTAAAGGGGTGTTACAGTGGAGGCACTGCTGAGATCCAGAACTAACACAGGAGTATTTAGTATGGAGACTTTAACAGAGCAAGAAGTGTATTTGTGGTGTGAGGAGATGGATGTTACAGCTAAACAAAGCTTTGCAGTGAGTGGTGAGCTCTGTGATGCGTCTGATGAAGAGATACTGAAAATATTTAACAGACTCACTGAACTTGCCCACCCTAAAGTGGTCGACCGCAGGAAGGAAAAGGGGGGACAGTTACCCACAGCCCTGATCTCAACCGGGCAGATCTTGAGGAAAGAATACTTCCCATCCATGGTAGCCGTGTCCCCAGAGTATGGTCGACAATGGAAGATCACTTGGCCTACTGAGCCGAAGTTGAGACCCGGCAACAGGAATCAACCACTCAGCCTAGAAAGACTAGTATATGTCCACCCTCTACTCCACTTAGAGCCAGTCCTGAAGAGACAGCGGCCCCTGCTGATGTGCTTATGACAGCTATGGAAAAGTTAGTCAGTCAGTTTGCAAAGATGCAGCCAGAAGGGAACTACCATCGTCTAAGAACTTTCTCGGGTGCCCTCCCCACCCCTGCTGGAGAAGAAGGATATGATACTTGGAGGGTTGTCACTTTACTGTGCCTAGAAGAGTGGCAGTGCACTGATGCCATAAAGAAGCAGAGAATAGTAGAAAGTTTGAAGGATACTGCTATGGAAGTGGTGCAGGCTGCTTGGCGAAGCAAGCCACTCGCAACTTATCAAGATTATATGAGTGCTTTAGAAGATGCTTTTGAATCCCCTGAAGATGCTACTGATCTACTCTATAAACTCCGTACCACCTACCAACAGCCAGATGAGAAGATGTCCGACTATCTATACCGACTAGATAAGTTGGTTCATAGAATAGTATCTAAAGGCGGAGTCAGCCCTAAAGAAGTTGATCAGTGTCGTCTGGAACAAGTACTCAGAGGAGCTCTCACTCATGATCCAATTGCCCAGCGGATGAGGTCTTGTGATAGAGAGAAGATTCCTGGTTCTTTTCATGAGTTGCTTAAGGAAGTTCGCAAGGAGGAGGTTATTTTGGCCGCAAGAGAGAAGACATCCCCTCTGGTGATTACTGTTGCCCTGAAGCCAGCAGCCGACTGCCGAGAGATCGAACTGTTGAAAGTCATCGAGAAACAGGGGGAGCAGATTACACAATTGTTAAGTGCCCAGGCCAAGACAATACAGCGGCTACAAAGTGCTGCGGAGGTAGCCGAGAAGCAAACCCTGGCTTCAGGAAGTGAGAATGATGACCTCTAAAGTAGAGAGTAGGAAACCAGAAGGGTGCTTTTTCTGTGGGAGACCAGGCCATATAGCTCGTCAGTGTCCGAAGAGGTGGAGCTCAAAGAGCTCTTCACATTTTCCCCATCACACTCAGAGGCAGTCGTGAAACAGGAAAGGGGGCCAGTAGAACCCCATACTGAGCCCCCATCAGCAACTAAGACCTACTCTACCGCCCCATCCACTAGTGCCTCATCAAAAACACTGCCTGAAGGTTTAGTGGGACCAGCCCCACATGTCCCCGCATATATCAATGGTCAACCTTGTACAGTATTGCTGGATAGCGGGTCTCAAGTGTCCATCATCTTTGAAGGATGGTATAAGAGATATTTATCCAACATGCCTCTGAAACCATTGTCTGGAGTCGTGGTGTGGGGACTGAGTGAGCACAGCTACCCCTACAGAGGGTACGTGTCCGTGACACTACGATTCCCAAAGACTGTTGTTGGAGTGGATAAAGAGATACCCGTCATAATGCTAATCTGCCCGGAGGCAGAGGCAGATGAGAGACCAACACCTGTCATAGTGGGAACAAATGCCAACATCTTCCGTACGTTAGCTCAGTGGTGTCGGGAAGTTGGGGGAGAAAATTACTCGCAGACCCTATCCATCCACCCAGTCTGTCTGGAAGCCTATGTGAGAACGGAGGAGGAGAAGAGGGAACTACAACCTGAAAGCTTTGACCCTTGTTTTGAAGGAAGTGAGCTGAAAGGAGAAGAGAGGGAGCTGGTCATCGACGGCATGATGATGCGGTGGGCAGCTTTCTCTTTAGGCGAATGGGACATGGGCCTCACCCAAGGAGTAGAGCATTGCATTCGGTTGAAGGATCAAAAGCCTTTCCGAGAGAGCTCCCGAAGATTGGCCTCGGCGGATATCGAAGATGTCAGGCAGCATCTACGTGGTATGTTAGACACAGGAGTCATCATAGAGTCTAGTAGCCCCTATGCTTCCCCCATCGTGATAGCTCTAAAAAAAAAAAATGGAGCTATTCGGATGTGTGTGGATTATCGTATCTTGAACAAACGTACGGTCCCTGACCAGTACACTGTGCCCCGAATCGATGAAGCTTTGGACTGCCTGCAAGGGAGCCAATTGTTTTCTGTGTTAGATCTCCGGAGTGGCTACTATCAGATATCCATGTCAAAAGAAGATCAAGAGAAGACCGCTTTTATCTGCCCCATTGGGTTCTTCGAGATTCAGAGACTGCCTCAAGGACTGAGAGGTTCTCCGGCCACTTTTCAGAGATGTATGGACAAAGTAGTGGGGACATGCACTTATGTGAGGTCCTGGTTTATCTAGATGATCTTATTGTTTTTGGGAACTCTGGAAGAACACAACCAGCGGTTGTTCAAGGTGCTGGATTGGTTGAAGGAGGCTGGGTTGAAGTTGTCCCTTGACAAGTGCCGGATTTGCTGGACGACTGTGAAATATGTGGGGCACATAGTCAGCAGACAAGGAATTTCCACCGACCCCGCCAAAGTGGAGGCTATTGTAAACTGGCCTAAGCCCACCAAACTGAGGGAGCTTAGGTCCTTTTAAGGATTTTGTGGATATTACCGAAGATTTGTACCCCAGTACTCTCGGATTGCGAAGCAGTTAACTGCCCTTACCCAGGGGTATCCCCCTTCCGGGAGGACAGCCCACTCCTCAAGGTCAGGAAAGAGAGTCTACTTCCGAGTTAATGAACTTTTTGGGAAAAGATGGACACCTGTATGCGATGAGGCATTCGAGAAACTGAAGTCATGTTTGACCCAAACTCCAGTGTTGGCCTATGCAGACCCCAGTAAACCATATGTGTTACATGTAGATGCTTCTCTCGACGGACTAGGAGGGATTCTCTATCAGGACCATGATGGCTGTCTGCGTCCCGTTTACTAGATTAGTCGAGGATTGACTCCCAGTGAACGCAACTACCCAGCTCACAAACTGGAGTTTCTGGCTTTGAAATGGGCTGTAGTGGACACGCTGCATGACTACCTCTATGGGGTACACTTCGTGGTTCATACCGACAACAATCCATTAACCTACGTGAGAACCACAGCAAAACTGGATGCCACGGGGTACCGGTGGCTTGCCGCACTCTCTTTGTACGATTTCAGCTTAAAATATCGACCAGGGATCAGTAACATTGATGCAGACACACTCTCTCGCCTGCCTAAGGAACCCTTAAATGAGGAAGAAGAAGGAGGATGGATAGAGGTCCCTGCCCCTGAGGTGAAGACTCTGTGCCATAGACATCAAACTAATGCCCTCCCTATGCAGTACTATGCTAAATTCTTAGGAGTATCCAGTTGAGCGCTCCTGTTGTTGTACTGCCGAGTGACAAATGTAACCCCAGACTCTCTCTCAACTGACTCGTAATCAAGTCAGAAAGGCGCAGCAGATGGATCGGTCGGTGGGGGTAGTCCGATGGTGGGTTAAGAGGGTCTGGAGGCCTCAAAAGAATGCATTAAGAACAGAGGAGTCTGTCCTGCTGAGTCGGCAGCTAGAGTCTCTAGTAGTAAGAAATGGACTACTATACCGGGAGGCAAAGCGCCAGAAGGGAGGAGTCCGCAGACAGCTGGTGTTACCCACCCGATTTTGGAGGATGGTCATGAAGTCCCAGCATGATGATCATGGACATCTTGGCATCAAAAAGACCACGAGTCTTGTGGCCGATCGATTTTAGTGGCCTCGGATGGAAGCGGATATTGAAGAATACTGCAAATCATGCTCCCGGTGTGTGTTGAGAAAAACCTTGCCTTTGAGAACAGCCACCCTTGTGAACATTACCAGTGATGGCCCACTTGAGCTAGTGTGTATTGATTTCCTCTCCATCGAGCCTGATGAAAGCAATGTCAGTAATGTGTTAGTGGTCACTGACCATTTCACCCGATATGCCCAAGCCTACCCCACTAAAAATCAAAGGGCAATTACTGTGGCAAAAACACTATGGGAGAAGTTCTTCGTACATTACGGGCTGCCCGCCCGCATCCATACCGATCAATGAAGTGATTTCGAAAGTAGACTAATCAAGGAGCTATGCGCCATCTGTGGGATCAAGAAATCCAGAACCACACCATATCACCCCCAAGGGGACCCTCAACCTGAGAGGTTCAACCGTACCCTTCTGAACATGTTAGGCACTTTGGATCCCAGGAAGAAGGGACACTGGAGCAGGCATGTGCGTCAGTTGGTTTATGACTACAACTGCACCACAAATGAGTCAACTGGATACTCGCCTTATTTCCTCATGTTTGGAAGAAAAGCCCGGCTACCAGTGGATATTAGTTTTGGGACATCTTTTGACAGTTCTAATGGGAAGACCTACTTAAAATATGTGTCCCAGCTACAAGAAGATTTGAAAAAAGCTTACAGATTGGCAGAGCAGGCCTCTTGTTGGTCAGGGAAGCACAATAAGACTCGCTATGACTGTAGAGTTCGAGAACAAGTTTTACTGCCTGGAGACAGAGTCCGTATCCAACTTCTGGGCCTTCCCGGGAAGCACAAGCTTGCTGATCGGTGGTGTCCTGACCCTTATGTGGTGATGGAGAAGCTGCCCGGTGTCCCGGCCTACAGAGTGAAAAGGGGGCCGAGCTGTCAAAAGCTATCATCGACACCATCTGTTGCCTGTGGTAAAAAACATCCCTTTACCACCATTGCCAACCCAAGGAGGTCATACAACCCTTCTGTGCAATAGGAGAAGTCGTAGGTGTAAACAACCACCCCAGCGTGGGGTTGCCTCAGGAGGAAGTGACAGCGAGTCTGGGGATGAATGGGGACCCGACGGTTAATGGAGCTACAGATGGACCGAGGACCCATGCCCCATAGGCGCGGACCCTGTAAACCAGACTCCTGAAGTGGAAAGACGAAAAAAGGACATTTGTCAGGAGGCAAGGGTGCTCTGCCCACAATTGGGGGAGAGTTCAGAAGAAGGACATTTATTGAATGAAGAGATCCATCTGGAGGAGCCCGTTCTTGAGAGACAAGAGTCGGGGGCTGAGAAGGGGGCCCCCTCGGTACACACTCGTCCCAAACGGGACACTAGGCCACCCATGATGCTGACCTATGATAGAATGGGACATACCACTGAGGTCCCCAGGCTGATACACCCCAATTCAAATTCTGTTTGGCCTTATTTCCAGGTATCTCCCATGTGTCCAGGTGGTGGTTTGCGTGCATGTAAATTTGGTGTTAGTCAGGATGCCTTAACCCCCATTCATGTTTCAGGTGGTGAGTCCTCATGTCATGATGGGACACTTTCAATGACTCACCAGGGGGAGAATGTAACACCCTCACAGGGAATTGTCAGGGCAGCTACTGGTATACTGGAACTTACAGACACTAAGAAGTGCTTTGCAGCTGCTGTTAAACAGGGACCTACAGACATTAACAGTTTTTCCCCTGAGCTGCAGTGGACTACAATTCCCAGGGACCCTTGTTTCAGTCAGATGACACAGCCTGGAAGGATAGATGGAGAGAGAGTGGATTGGATGAGGAGGGACTTGGGGGAGGGAGCTGGGCAGGAAGTAAAAGTGAAAGTTCAGAGAAAAAAAAGAGCGTGGCAGCTTGCTGTGAGGGACGGAGCGGTGTGGATCTGCATTCCTCTACGCTGTCGAGTGTAGCGGCCCCCTCTGAGATACCCACCCTGCTGGAGAGGGCGTGGTCTTGTCACCCTCTGAAGCAAGTTACATCAAGGACTCGGAGAGTTCTACCGGCACTCCCACCATATAAAGGCCTGAATCCTGCCACCCCAGCTGGTGTCCAGAGAACCATCCGACCGTTTGAGACACACAGTGAGTGCCCTTCTGAGACTTGTGGTTCTACCAGCGCAATTTACAGTGAGTACACTACAACCCCGACTATTGACATTAATATTCATCTAAGTGCACCAACGGTTCTCATTTGCGCGCCAACATCCGTGGCAACTGGGCCCCAACATTTGGACTGAGTTAATGCAAAAAGGGAAAACCTGCTACGTTATATTTGCAGGGTCGGAGTAGAAGTAGATTGTGATGTGTATATGACTTTTATAGAGCACTGTTACTTGTATTGTAAGTTATTCCTTTAAACCCACCTCAATTCTGCTGCATAGCAATAAACCTGTTAAACGGTTTTACTCCTGTTCCCTGTGAGTGGGTACTGAGCTGTGTCAGGGGCTTCCCGAATCAGCCCCTGGCAAAAGATAACAGTCCTTCTGCAGTCCCAGAGAGAGAGCCCCAATCAAGATTAGGGTGGAGGCACTGCGCCCTAGAGAGGCGAGACCCCCCATAACACCCAGTGTACCGTGGTAACACTAAAGGGGTGGTTACATAGATGTTTGCATATGGGGGGCCACATTAGCGCCCATTGCCGAACCCTGTTTCTGTTTATAAAACGTATCTTGAAAAAGGAAATCATTTTCATGTAAAACTAATTCCAAACTTTCAATTTTGAAGTTCTTTTGTTCATTAGGAAAATTGTGTTGGTTCAAAGCCCATAACACTGCATTAATACTTTTAGTGTGTTCAATAGAGGTATATAGGCTCACTACATCTATAGTGGTAATAATAGCAGTGGGAGAGATGTCATTAACCCTCTTTATTTTTCAAGAAAATCTCCAGTATCCAAAATGAAAGATTTATTCAATTTAGTTAGAGGAAATAAAGAATGAAATAAAAAATATAGAAAAATAAAAAAGGATATGATATGAAAAATGAAATATGGTATGTTTTTTCATATTTTGACGTATCTAAAAAAATGATCTAGTCATTAAGATGTATATAAATTTTCTATATGAGAATGACGCTGTAATTGATCATGTATGCATAAATATGTATATGGATAATGAGAAGTGGGGTAACTTAATTAAATCTGATATGCCATATATGAGTGTTTTTCACATACTTTTGTAAAGAATTATGTATGTGATATTGTTATGATAGACTGATTTACATGATTGTGGAAATGTGATATGGAAATGGAATGTTTATATTTTTTATTTTTTTCATCTTAGTTTTCTTTCCTTGGATATTCTTGTTTAAATATTAGTATACCATTTCCAGAGTTGTACACTATAAATTGTTGTTGTGACTTTTTGTCCACAATTGACAAAAGCTCGGGATGGGCAGAAATGTCTTCCTTGTGGATATTCATTAAAGAAGCATTGAAACAGATGTGAGTGCCGGGATTTATTTATTTATCCTTTCTTCTATGAACTGTGTCTCTCCACGTGCACCACCACTTGATAACGGAGTGTCGACTTCTTCCATTGGATTCCAGGCTGTGTTGAGCTGAAGCCAGAGAGCAACACCAGAGGACTGGTGTTGCTGAGACTTCATTGTGCTACCTGGAGCAGGCCGAGCCTTGCTTGCTAATAGACTCTGTTGTACTTTCTCTTTTGTTTTCCCATTAACCGAGAGAGGGCCTGTTTATTTTTTTATGCCACGCTGCTAGAGTTTATGCTGCACAGTAAACCCGCAGGAAGTTTACCAGAACCCTATGTACGGTGTCTGCCTCCGGAGAGCCGAGCAAGTCACTTTACCACAGTTGGTGGAGAATGCGGGCAAGTGTTCAGGAACACGTGTACCTGCCACAGAGAACAGTGGATGTCCTGGGTAAAGGCCGCCAGCCAGAGAAGTCCAACAGAATGGAGAACCTGCTTAGGCATCTGTTGCAGGCACAGCAAACACAGCACCAGCAGCAGCTAGCGCAGTTCCAGCATCAGCTACAGCAACAGCGATCCTCAGAACGCAGATGACTTCATTGGCCTGGTAGAGAGGTACAAGGTGGTTGAGAAATCCCTCGGGAAACCGGATATAGTCACTTCACTGTACTGGGATACCCAAAAGGGGGCGGGTTCACCACGGAAGGGGTCTAGAGCCACCACTTGGGGGCATCCCACTCCCACTGAAGGTGCCACAAGGACTGTGGTTAAAGATATAGTCTGTTGGCGGTGTCAGAACCCTGGACACGTAGCTGCCCAGTGTCATATATCCCCTGAGCCCATGGACTGCAGTCTAGGCAGATAGCGTTCCTATTATGCTTATCCAGCCTGCAGCATGGATGGTCGACCTGCGAGGAGCCGCAGGCGTGTGCCATATCCATTAATGGAGTAAAGGTGCTTGGACTGTTGGACTCTGGGAATCTGGTGAGCTTAAATCAGAGATACCCTTCCCCACCAGTTGGTCCCTTCCAAAACTGTGGGCGATCAGTGCATCCAATGGGACGCCAAGGACTACCCCGTGGCCACAGTGACAGTGGGAACAGACTGTGGTGCCCAGTCCCACGAGGTCGGGGTGATTAAGGACCTGATACATCCCATCATACTGGGCCGTGATTTTTCTTTGTTTTGGGACTTGTGGGGGGGGAAGAGAACCGGACTAAGTAGTGTGGATAAAAAAACAGTTCTCTGGAGAAGAACCCCCGATGAAGTCTCAAGTGGATGAGTTCCCACTGTGCATCCTTGCCGGCTATGAGGGCGAGATGGTGACTGAGGAGACCGACCTCCCTGAGTTGGATGTATCCGGAGAGAACTTTGGGACTGCTCAAGTTTGGGACCTGCCCATAAAGGGGGCATTTGACTAGGTTACTGTATGTAATGGGGTTGCCCAAGAGCCGGGGGCCAACACCAGGTTCCCCCACTTTGCAGTTCAGGGGGAGTTGTTAGATCGGGTGGCCAAACTAAGGGGCGGTGAGATAGTGGAACAACTGTTAGTGCCGGGGCCATACAGATGGAGGGTACTGGATATGGCCCATTCACATGTTCTGGGGAGACACCTAGGAGTCGAAAAAAACTCAGGAGAGGATTTTAAGAAGGTTTTATTGGCCTGGATGTTACAGAGAAATCATCAACTATTGTAGGTCCTGCCCCGCCTGCCAAATAACTGCTCCATCTTCCCACTTCCATAGTCCATTAGTTCCACTACCGGTGATAGAGATCCCTTTTGAGAGGATTGCTATAGACCTAGTAGGGCCCTTAGTCAAATCAGCCTGAGGCCATCAATACATTCTGGTGATCATGGACTATGCGACCTGGTATCCAGAAGTGGTGCAGCTAAGAAACTCATCGAGTAAATGCATTGCCAGGGAACTTATCCATATATTTGCCAGGACCTGTCTGCCGAAGGAAATCCTAACGAACGAAGGGACCCCATTTATGAGCAAGGTAATGAAGGCGCTGTGCAAGGTCCTCCAGAGTACCCAGCTGTGAACCTCTGTGTACCATCCGCAGACAGACAGCTTAGTAGAGCGCTCTTTAACAAGACCCTGAAAGCGATGCTCAAGAAAGTCGTGGAGAAGGATGGACTTGACTTGGACTAACTGCTGTCCTTCCTGCTCTTCTTGGTAAGGGAGGTCCCACAAGCCAGTTTTTCTCCGTTCGAGCTCCAGTATGGACGACATCTGCGAGGGCTCCTGAATATCACGAAGGAAACATGGGAAGCAGAGGTTACGCCACACCGGAGCATCATTGAACATGTCGCCCATATGCAGGAAAGAATAGCAAAAGTGATGCCGATCATGAAAGCTCATCTCCTCCAGGCGCAGGAAGCTCAGGCAAGGGTCTATAACCGATGGGCGAGGCTGAGGCAGTTCCAGCCCAGGGACCGTGTTTTGGTGCTAATCCCTACAGTCGAGAGCAAGTTCCTGGCCAAGTGGAAAGGTCCATATGAGGTGGTTGAGAAAGTCAGCGAAGTTAATTATAAAGTCCACCAGCCTGGCCGAAGAAAGCCGCAGCAAGTATACCATGTGAACTTCCGGGACCGGGAACCTGTGGAAACTCCTTGCCTGGAAGCCACTCCCGAAGGCAAGGTGGAAGAGGGCACTATAGCAGAGACTCTTTTGCCGGCCCAGAGGCAACAGTGTCCAGAACTACTACAGTAGAGTCGTGAACTGTTCTCAGAGGTGCCAGGGCATACTCAGGTGGTAGAGCATGACGTACTGACGGAGCCACATGTAATAGTGAATCTGAAGCCATACCAGATTCTGGATGTACGCCGGGAGGTGATCTCCGACGAGGTGAAGAGGATGTTAGACCTCGGTGTGATAGAGGAGTCAAAGAGTGGATGGTCAAACCCAATCATCCTCGTACCAAAACCCAACGGAGAGTGGAGGTTTTGTAATGACTACTGCCGGCTGAATGAGGTGTCCAAGTGTGATGCATACCCGATGCCCCGCATCGCTGAACTCATCGAGAGGCTTGAACCGTCAAGGTACATCACACCACTCTTGACCTGACGAAGGGCTATTGGCAGATACCCATGTCCCAGTAGGCCATGGAGAAGACAGCTTTCTCGACACCTGATGGGTGCTTTCAATACACTTGGATGTCGTTCGGACTACAGGGGGCCCCAGCCACCTTCCAGAGGGCTATGGATTGGATCCTAGCTCCACATAAGAAGTATGCCACAGCCTACCTTGATGACTTTGTAGCCTTTAGCCCAGACTAGGCTAGTCATCTACCTAAACTACAGGCCATTCTGGATGCACTGAGGAATGCGGGATTTATTATAAATCCAAGAAAATATGCCATTGGGAAAGAGGAGGCCAAGTACTTGGGCTATGTCGCTGGGAGAGGCGAAATAAAGCCGCAAGTCAATAAAGTGGAGGCAATCCAGACCTGGCCTCAAACGCTCTCCAAGAAGCAAGTAAGAGCATTCCTGGGAATGGTGGTATGTTACCGGCGGTTTATCTCAAATTTTGCCATGATGGCCGTGCCGCTGACGGATCTCCTAAAAGGCACCAGATCAACTATGGTAAAGTGGATGGAGGAAACAGAGACCGCGTTTCAACAGTTGAAGCTAGCATTGTGTAAGCAGCCGGTCCTGGTCGCACCAGACTTCAAGAAGGAGTTTGTGGTCCAGACAGATGCTTTGGAGGTTGGTCTAAGAGCCGTACTCTCTCAAGAGATAAATGGGGAAGAACATCCCATTCTCTACCCGAGCCGGAAACTTTTGTCCTGCGAGAAGAACTATGCAATAGTGGAAAAAGAGTGTTTACCATAAAGTGGGCCGTAGATACACTAAGATATTACCTACTAGGCCAGAAGTTTAAGTTGGTGCAAGACCATGGCCCTTTCAGATGGTTAAGGGAAAAGAAGGGTAAAAATGCCAGGGTAACTAGATGGTTCCTAGGTCTTCAGGACTTTAGCTTTCACATGGAGAATAGACCCGGGAAGTTACACAGGAACGCGGATGCTCTCTCTAGGATTCCCTGTCTGGTATCGGAAGGTGCCCAAACCCCCGGCTTTGGGCAGAGGGGGGGAATATGTGACAGATTCACTGGTATGATATACGAGGGGAGGTATGTGTCACTCAGGTTGCTCTCCTGTGTGAACTGAAACCTACTACATTTCTGCCAACATGTTATATGCTGGGGGTTAACTCTCTTAAAGGGTGTGGTTTTATGGGAATGGCAAAGAGGGTGGGAGGCCATTCCCCTACCTCCCCTTAGGGTGTGATTGAGCAGAGTTAAGTACTCAGTCAGTAGTTTGTTCTGTGTATTGTGTGGTCTGGAGAGGGAAGTCTCCAGGCTGTGTTGAGCTGAAGCCAGAGAGCAACACCATGCTACCTGGAGCAGGCCGAGCCTTGCTTGCTAATAGACTCTGTTGTACTTTCTCTTTTCTTTTCCCGTTAACCCCAAGAGGGCTTGTTTATTTTTTTCATGGGACGCTGCCGGAGTTTATGCCACACAATAAACCCGCAGGAAGTTTACCAGAGCAGCGTGTCCTGTGTCTGCCTCCGGAGAGCCGAGCAAGTCGCTTTACCACAACACACTCTGGTTTATTACAAGTGTAATTTCAAAATGACAAAAAATACAACAGAGAAAGAGCTCTTCAATTACAGGTGTCCTATCATATGACATTGTACATGGCAATACAATAAATTGCACCAGTTTTATTGGTCTCTGGTGGTATCCATGAAAAATGTAAAATGTAATTCTCAAGTAAAAAATGCATCCTCAATGACTGCATTGCAAAACCTCCACAGTTCATGATAAAACCACATATGGTTTTCAACCGCACCTAATTTACTTTAATTGACAGGTCATATTGCATTGCGATCAGTATTAAGATCAGTAAGGCCACGTTCACACATTGCATTTGCGATGCAGTTTTTTGACACAGTTTTCTGGAATCATGTGAACACATATCATGTGAACATTGTCTTTGGGAATGTTTACACTGAGCTTTTTTGGAAATGGAAAAACATGATGCAGTTTTCAAGAAGAATTTACTTCAGGAATCTCTTTTTTTGTTTTCAGAACTTTGGTAAATTTCACCACCACTCTCAAAAACACATGATATGAAAAGTAAGATGGATTTTTCCATTGAAGTCAAAGATTTCAAAATATCTGCTACTATAGTAAAAAGTGGATTTCAACCCAAAAATCAGGATGAATGATCCTCTGAGTATAAGTCCCTTGTACACGTATCCTCATTGAATTCACACACTGCAGATTTTGTTGCAGAAAATTCTGCAACCGTCATCCCTATTTTTTGAAAGAACACATTCATAGGGTAGGGGTACACAACGACGTGTCTCGTGGCCGCAATTCTCAGACAATTAGTGAGACCAAAGTCATTTGGAAGCCAATTTAGAGCTGTGATTTTGCTACAAAAAATATCCAGATTGCAGATAATTCACACACAAATCACAGTAGCAGGTTGTAGGTCACAATGCAACACTATAGGAAATAATGAGAGGTAAGGTTTCTCCTTGTGAAGAGTGACACACTGGCTCAGGCATGCCAATGGAAGGAGCCTTATTCACCGTGCAATGCTCCTCTGGAAAATTAAATATGCAAATTGCCACTTTAGGCTGCGTGCACACGATGCGTTTTCATGCGTTTATGCTGCGGAATTTCCGCAGCGGAAACGCATAAAAAACGCATGGTAATCCGCACCCCATGGTCCCCAATGGCATTCCGCAATGTCAATGCACATGCTGCGGATTTTTCCGCAGCGCTTCTGCAGCGCAAATAAATCCGCAGCATGTTCATTAATTTTGCGGAAGCGCCGCCATTGACTTGCATTGAGACGCATAGAATCCGTGTCTGTACATTTGTACAAGCGGATTTTATGCGTCTCTATGTGCGGATGGTACCCAGTTCTGGAGGAGAGAAGACTCTCATCCAGACCTGGGTACCATTGTACTTGTAAAAAAAAGAATAAAATAATAAATAAAGTTTATATTCACCTGTCCGGCGGCCCCAGCAGCGCTTCTCCTTCCAGGACCTGAGATGACGTCGCGGTCATGTGACCTCAGGCTGTCTTGCGAGATGCCGGCAACCCGGAAGAAGCCAGGACGAGTGCGACAGCACACGCGGCGGGGGATCGGGGGTAAGTATAGCTTTATTTTTTTATTTTTACGGTCACACTGTATAAATCCATGCCGTTTGCATGGATTTATATAGTGTGACCTAGTTGTCAAGCACTTTCTAAGTGATGCTATCGCTTGGAAAGTGCTTGTCAGTCCGCATGCGGAAACACATGCGTTAACGCATGTGGGTACGCATGTGAATCCGCATGTATTCCGCATGTATTCTGCAGGAAAAACGCATGCACAATCTGCATGCATTTTTTCTGCCAGGGAGATGCAGAAATGCTGCAGAAATTTTCTGCTTCATTTCTGCATCGTGGGCACATAGCCTTAGTGAGGAAGATAACTAGAACTCTATAGCGCCACCTGTTGGAAGCAACGATCCTACAAGTCACTATCGACCCTTTAGGCTAAGTGCCCACGATGCAGAAATGCGCAGGATTTTTCCTGAACGTTTCTGCATCTCCCTGGCAAAAAAAACGCATGTGGATTGTACATGCATTTTTCCTGCCAGGGACAAGCGTAAGTGAAGCGTTTTGATCATGCGATTTCGCATGCGGGTTGTCAAGCGCTTTCCAAGCGATTTTAGCATCACTTGGAAAGTGCTTGACAACTAGGTCACACTATATACACTGTGTTCCAAATTATTATGCAAATAATATTTTCTCAGATTTTCCCAAATTACCTATATGAATTGCAGTCATTGTAATTTTCCAGTCAAATAACTATTAGAGTACAATTGAAAGGTTTTTGTACAAACTGCCTATGATAACAGTATATTTAAAAAAAAAATAAAAAACTCAAACTGCACTCAAAATGCATGTTCCAAATTACTATGCACAGCAGAGTTTTCAACCTTTTCATTTTAATAAAGAACAAAAAAATGGTCATTTTTGAAATTATAAGCATTAGCAGGTTATTACAAACAGAAATCAAACAGTTTTCAACTCAAAACTTTATTCTAGGTGATGTTACATTTGCACATAGGACCGCTTGTTCGAAAGGAGCTTCTGAACTCTCTCGTCCATTGAATTTGTCAGGTTTTGGATGGGTTCTGCTTTAATTGTTTTGCCTGAGGACAGAATATCCTCCCAGAGCTGTTGCTTAGATGTGAACTGCCTCCCGCCATCATAGACACTCCTTTTGATGATGCTCCAGAGGTTCTCAATGGGGTTGAGGTCAGGGGAGCATGGGTGCCACACCATAAGTTTGTCCCCTTTTATGCCCATAGCAGCCAGAGATGCAGATGTGTTATGTGGAGCATGAGATGGTGCATTATCATGCATGAAAATGATCTTGCTGCGGAATGCACGGTTCTTCTTCTTGAACCATGGAAGGAAGTGCTGTTTGAGAAACTCCACATACATTATGGAGCTCATCTCTACCCCTTCAGGGATCCTAAAAGGGCCGACAATCTCTCTCCCCATGATTCCAGCCCAAAACATTACTTCACCTCCTCCTTGTTAGCGCCGTAGCCGTGTTTGCATGGGGTGTCCATCAACCAGCCATCCTCCACTCCATCCATCTGGACCATCGAGATCATTTCATGCATGATAATGCCCCGTCTCATGCTGCACATAACACATCTGCATCTCTGGCTGCTATGGGCATAAAAGGGGACAAACTTATGGTGTGGCACCCATGCTCCCCTGACCTCAACCCCATTGAGAACCTCTGGAGCATCAAAAGGAGTGTCTATGATGGCGGGAGGCAATTCACATCTAAGCAACAGCTCTGGGAGGGTATTCTGTCCTCAGGCAAAACAATTAAAGCAGAACCCATCCAAAACCTGACAAATTCAATGGACGAGAGAGTTCAGAAGCTCCTTTCGAACAAGCGGTCCTATGTGCAAATGTAACATCACCTAGAATAAAGTTTTGAGTTGAAAACTGTTTGATTTCTGTTTGTAATAACCTGCTAATGCTTATAATTTCAAAAATGACCATTTTTTTGTTCTTTATTAAAATGAAAAGGTTGAAAACTCTGCTGTGCATAATAATTTGGAACATGCATTTCGAGTGCAGTTTGAGTTTTTTATTTTTTTAAAAATATACTGTTATCATAGGCAGTTTGTACAAAAACCTTTCAATTGTACTCTAATAGTTATTTGACTGGAAAATTACAATGACTGCAATTCATATAGGTAATTTGGGAAAATCTGAGAAAATATTATTTGCATAATAATTTGGAACACAGTGTAAATCCATGCAAACGGCATGGATTTTATATAGTGTGACCAAGTTAGTTAAAAAAAAGAATACAAATGGTAAAAAAAAACAACAACAACAAAAAAAAAAACGCATTATACTCACCTTCCAATGGCCCCCGGTCTCCTTATCCGATGCGTCCGGTCTTCCCAGCGGTCGCGTAACCCGTCACATAACTGTATGACGTCATGGCAGGTCCTTTTAGACCATCGGGAGCTGCCGGGAAGCCAGGACGCATCGCTATGGAGACCGGGGGCCATCAGAAGGTGAGTATAATGTATATTTTTTATTTTAATTTTTTTTTTTTTTTTTTTTTTTTTTTTTTTTTTTTAACAGGTACCATGGTACCCAGGTCTGGATGAGAGTCTCCTCTTCTCCAGACCCGGGTACCATCCGCACATTGAATTGCTTAATAACCGCATGTGCACATGTAGTCATGAGGATATTAAGAGATTCAATGCAAGTCAATGGCGGCGAAAATTGCCGTGATTACGCAAAATAATTGGTAGTGCTGCGGATTTTTCCACAGTGATAATCCGCAGCAGAAATTTCCGCAGCATGTGCACAGCACATGCGGATTATCATTGGGGAACATTGCACACCTTCTACCAAGCGTTTTTTAAGCGTTTCTGCAGTGGAATTGCCGCTGCGGAAACGCTTAAAAAACACATAGTGGGCACACAGACTTTATGAGAATTGCAATGTGACTTAGGCTGTGTGCCCACTATGCATTTTTCAAGCGTCTTTGCCGCAGCATGTCAATCTCTGTTGCGGAGATGCTAGTCTCTGTAACAGAAATTTCTCCAATAGAATGTATTGGATGCAGTAAATCCGCATGGTTCAATGAACACATGCTGGTTTACCTGTGTGATTAGAACGCAGCGTTTTGGAAGCAATGAAAATACGCTGCTTCCAAAATGCTGCTATTCCTGATTGTGGGCACATAGCCTTAGGGTATGTGACCAAAATCAGGTTATAGCGGCGCTTGAGACGCAGCATATTTTCGCTGAGTCCGATCCCACGTGTAAATCCGCATGTATTCATTGAACAATGCGGAGTTACCGCATCCAATACATTCTATTGGCGAAATTTCTGTTGCGGAGACTAGCATCTCCTCTGCAGATAATTGAGTTAGTTTATGCGGCGTCAAATAGAAGCACAGTGGGCATGAATTTTCTATAAATCCTATTCGATTATCTAATGTAAGTCTATGGGGAAAATCTGCACAAAAAACTGAGCGTACCTGCAAGAGAAATCGACATGCTACAGATTTGAAAAATGCACTGCAGGTCAGTTTATGCTGCATTAAAAAAAAAAGCACAGTGTGCATGAGGTTTCTATAAATCCCATCCACTTTGCTAGAACTGTATAGGTATGTGCACACAATCCTTTCTGGCAGCGCTTTGAACGCAGCATACTCTATGCTGCGTCCAAAGCACTGCATGCAGGTAAATCCGCATGTGTTCATTGAACACATGCTGATTCACCGCATCCTATACATTACACTGTTATAATTTCTCTTGCGGAGACTAACGTGTCCGCAAGAGAAATTGACATGCTGCTGACGCGCCCCCTGGGCCGTGGGGTACCCGTAGCTGGGCCTCTAGATGCTGGGGGTTTACTCACCGTGGCGGTGACCCGGTCCGTGACCCAGGGCGGTCAAACCAAGGTAGTTTACGTATAGTCCGACTACACCACCTGTGGAATGCGGTTATTGGGAACCGCCGCTGCGGAGCAGTCTGCTGAAGCTGGTGGTATGTGTAGCAAGCTGATGTAACTCCCCACAGGAAGAGTGTAGCTTCAGGGCAGTGTGAAAGGATAATCACAGAGTCCAAATGATGCAGTCCCAGATCCTTTACTCACGGTTAAAGCAGTTCCAGTTACAGGGCCACTGTAAGAGCCCACGGCGTTCTGTGCTCACGCAGTGAGGGGCTCGGACGACCCTCAGATATCTCCAGAGTATTTATCAGGACCCCCTTCTGTGTGTAATCTCTGGCTTTCTCCCTGCACCTCACACCTAGTAGCACTCCTGTCCGGTGTCCTCGGGTCTTGGTGGGTGACGTGTGTTCCGTCCCCTGGGTCCTATGCGGCTACCTTCCTAGTACACTGGTATGAACTTATGGTCTGCGGTATTTGAAATGCTGCAGCCTCCGGTTCTCTAGTTAGGCCTTGTAGCTCTTGGCTAGTTAAGGGACCGGTTCCCTTTCTCCGGCCTGACGCCCCTACCTCCCGGTAGCGGCGGGCGTACGGGTGGCTTGCTGCACGGCCCGTACCCCTGGGGTCCCTTCTCTTCTCATCCTGGAGCCTCTCCTGCTCCCCTTTTCTCTCCTTTCTCATTCAGGTTCAGGCCTCCTGACTAGACCCGCCTCTGGAGCAGAGCTCCTACTGAGCCCCTGCTACTGCACTCTAAGACTCCTTTCTCTCACTGTCTGAACTAAGATGGTTCCTTACTTTTATATCTTCTACACATGTGCTCCCAGGATCTACGTCCTCCACCCATCCACTACATAGTTCCCCCTCTCTAAGTGGTTCCTCCCCACTCCAGCCAGGGATCAGGGACTGTGCTCTCCCGTAGGAGCAATCTCGCCCTGTTCCCCGGAAATGTGGTGTAGTGGATGTAGTCTTAGGGTCCTGTGCCATACTCCTTCCTTACCTGAGAGTGAGATACCACACCTCTGGATGAGATGCAATACCTCTGTGGCGACCGAACCCTCAGGGGCGCCACACTTCTGTCTGTGAAGACACGCCACATGTCTGTGTCCGCGGGTGAGCCGCAGGAGCATGGAAACGGATAGTGGGCATGGGATTTCTTGAAATCCCATCCACTATGCTCTAATATCTGGCTGCTACAGATTACATGCAGCGCAAGTGCGCTGCATCTAATCCGCAGCCATTCCTGACCGTGTGCACAATCCCTAAAACACTGTTTTTGAGGCAGCAAAAACATGCAGGGTCAAAAGCTCATCATGGGAACGTAGCCTCAAAGTGCTAAAACAGTTGCAGAACTTTTTGCAACAAAATCAACATCATGCAAAGCCTGTTTTGGATTGCATGCAGATCCACATCACAATCTGCAGGTGTGGGCAATTGTGAGATAAAATAAGCAGTTTAAGCCTGTCCTTACACAATAATTAACCCCCCTCCAAAAAAAAAAAACAGACATTGACTACAAGTCGGTAAGACATCACAATATACTGGACATACACTTTTTTTTTTATTGTTTACATTTTTTTTAAAATGCAGCATGCTGTAACTCTGTGTGCCCACTATGCATTTTTTAAGCGTTTCCGCAGAGGCAATTCCGCTGCAGAAACGCTTAAAAAACACTTGGTAGAAGGTCTGCCATGTTCCCCAATGATAATCCGCATGTGCTGTGCACATGCTGCGGAAATTTCTGCTGCGGATTATCATTGCGGAAAAATACGCAGCATTACCAATTATTTTGCGCAAGCGCTGCATTTTAGCCGCCATTGACTTGCATTGGAACGCTTAGATTCCGCATCACTGCATCTGTACATGCGGAATCCAAGCGTTTCAATATGAGGATGGTACCCGGGTTTGGAGAAGAGGAGACTCTCCTCTGGGCCCAGGTACCATAGAACCTGTAAAAAAAGAATAAAATAAAAAATATACATTCTACTTACCTTCTGATGGCCCCTGGTGTCTTTGTCCTGGCTTGCCGGCAGCTCGCGGTAGACTAAAGAACCTGCCATGACGTCATTTAGTCATGTGACGGGTCACACGACCGCTGACATCTCCAGGTCCTTTAGTCTACCGCGAGCTGCCGGCAAGCCAGGACGCATCAGATAAAGACACCGGGGGCCATCAGAAGGTAAGTATAATATTTATTTTTTACCATTCTTTCGGTCACACTATATAAATCCATACTGGTTGCATGGATTTATATAGTGTGACCAAGTTGCAAAGCACTTTCCAAGTGATGGTAAAATCGCTTGGAAAGCGCTTGACAACCCGCATGCGGAAATGCATGTGAAGAACGCTTCACATCCGCATGTCCCTGGCAGGAAAAATGCATGTACAATCCGCATGCGTTTTTTCTGCCAGGGAGATGCAGAAACGCTCAGGAAAAATCCGGAGCATTTCTGCATCGTGGGCACATAGCCTTAGTATCATGTTTTTTTTTCTATTAATTGGTAGCATTTTTCTCCAAGTGTCCTTTATTGTATTTTCTTTTTTAATTGGTTAAAAATCTGCTTGTATAAGGTTGGTTCCCACAATGTGTTTTCATTGACTGCAAAGTTTCCGTGCGCCAAAATGCAGCGTCTCAGACTGCGTTATCACAATGTGAGTTTTTAATATTGCAGCATTTCTGCACCTATAAGGCCATGTTCACACGTTCAGTATTTGGTCAGTATTTTACATCAGTATTTGTAAGCCAAACTCAGGAGTGGAACAATCAGAGGAAAAGTATAATAGAAACACGTCACCACTACTGTATTTCTCACCCACTCCTGGTTTTGACTTTCAAATACTGATGTAAAATACTGACCAAATACTGAACGTGTGAACGTGGCCTTAGGTAAACGTCCATTTTTAACTGCATTTTTATCTGCATTTTTATCATGTTTTTCACTTGTAGTTTGTCTCTTTTTGGTATGTCACATTTTAAATAAAGCTGCATTGATTTTGGTACTTCCTGGTACTTGACTTTGATTAAAATTATGCGTTTTTAATGCATTTCCACATCTAATGATATTCTATTGGGAAAATCGTCATATAAAATGCAACTTTCTTGCTAGAGAAATTGACATGTTACGGTTTTGAAACACGCACCGCATCTCGCTTGCACAGCATAGCAAAAATAAATAAAAGTGCAGTTGGCTAGTTGTAGCAAAGTGGATGGGATTTATAAAAATCTCATGCCCACTCTGATTTTTTATGCTGTGTAAACTCACCTATTGGTGACCTTTGGTGCTTTCACGTAATTTTTGCCCAGTTCTGACAAAAGTATGCGGACCTGGGATGGGGCGTGTCGACCGCTGCTCAAAGTCATGACTATAAACGACGTTCACTACGCCACAAATCTTATTCCAGCAGACACTGGAGTAAGCCTTCTGGTGTGGCGCACACAGAGTTTCAGGCCACTCGTCAGAGGCTCCTGATTCATGAGGAGGCACACATGTCCTCATCAAGACCCATGTGAACAACTCTGGTCTTGATTAATTGAGGACTTAGTTTTCCAGAAAAGTGTGAAAGTTCACACATGTGTTTGAATATTAGAAGACCCTATTCCCATTGAATGAGGCATTGGTTACAGACACATGAGCCATGTTAAGTAGTACAGGTGTGGTTAGGAGGCTGGTCGACCACACAGCAGATGAAACACTGTAGGACTATGTTGGCTGCAGCAGAGATGGAGGCGTATGTTGATTTGTCAGCGGAGAGTATGGCTGCAAGTCTCTGGATGCCCGTGAACTTGGAGAACTCTACTGTTTTGCTACATGCTCCTATTGAATACCAGCAGGAAAAGAAGGCCTGTGATTTAGGTAAAGCACAGACTAGAAAGTAAGAGCGGTTTCAATGGATACCAGCCAAATCAGTCATTGATTGGCCTATAAAAGTAAAGTTGTAATGTAGTTGCTCATTCTTTGTCTGATCTGGCTTTGTATTCACACTCCTAAGCCACAATTTGTGTTCTTCTTTAAAATATTACAAACCTACAATAGCCGACATCTTGACTGCTTCTTTCTAATTCAGGCTTTTGTAATCTGTTAGGCTGGATACAGGCGAGCATATGGAAAAAAATGTTTTGTTTTTTTCCATCAAGAAAACTCTAGCGATTTTCATCAGTATTCCATACGTGTGGTATCTGTATTTATACATCAACAATTTAAAGTATACAATATCAAATAGTTTCTTGTGTTTAATAATCTAATTTAATAGTTCCCTTTATCTGTATGGGATCCGATTATTTATTTTTTTCCTCATTGACACTTGATCTGTGTGTATAAACGTATTTGAACATCCCAAATGAATAAGATCTCATGCAGATGGCAGATCTGACTGCAATGCTTGGACTGGCCACGGGTCTCCTGACCCCAGCTTGATGGCTTCATAGAAATATATATGAAGCTATGATGCTCCAGTTGCGTAGAGCCGCACCAATCCTAGTATCGCAGTCTGAGATCAGACCGATTTGCACAGACATCTGCATGAGCCCAAACATTAACCACTTCACGACCTTAGACGTATCCATATATCCAGGAAGTGCTTCCCTACCTTAGATGTATGGTTACGTCATTGCGATTTTGCGCGCACTGAAGCTGTGCGCGCGTTGGCAGCAGGGTGGTCAGCTGACACCCAACACTCACTCCCAGCAGTTTAACCCCCTAAATGCTGCGATCGATTGCAGCATTTAGGAGGCAGGGAGAGACATGGGGATCTCTCTGTCCTCTGATCAGCACCCTCGTGACGTCATTGTGTGGGGCTAATCATTGCCATGGTGACCCGATGTCATAATGACAACATCCGGGTCACCAGAGCTAGTTACATCATGCGCAATGCATGCTCTAACTAGCATTTGTCAGTGCAGCACTGACCGTTATAAAGCATAGCTTCCATGTTGCGGTTAATACAAAGACTCTGGAAAACCGTTACGGCTCCTCACACCCGAAAAGAAATCCAGCTAATTCTGCGCTCCAAAATGCAAATGCCCCTCAGTGTGCCAAAACCACATTTAACGTCCACATGTTTGACATTTCTGTAACGATGAGAGCTCGCCTAACTTATGGGTGCATGTCTCCAGACGCATGAACTGGGTATAATTTACTGGGAACTACAATGTACTGGCGCTACAATAGCAGATTTGCAATTTTCACACCAGCATTCACTGCTGCTTGTTTGTGGAAAACACCCAAGGAGTGAAAATCATCACTATACCTGTATCTAAATTTCTAAAGGGGTATGATTTTCAAAATGGGGTCACTTGAGGATATTTTGCTCTTCTAGCGCTCAGTGGCTTGTATATGGAGTCTGCATACTATTCTAGGAAAATCTGCGCTCCATCCCTCCCGAGTCTCGCCGTGTGGCTAAGCAGTACTGTACAGTTACTTATGGGGTATTTCCAAGTTCAGAAGAAATTGTGAGACAGATTTTAGTGCCATTTCACTTTGTGAAAATGTAAAATCTGAGGATAAAACACAATTTTTGTGGTAAAAATGTATTTGTTTTTCACTGCCCAATGGTATAAAATTCTGTGACACAGATGTGGTGTCAGTATGATCACTGCACCCTTAGATGAATTCATTGAGAGGTGTAGTTTGTAAAATGTTGTCACTTATGGGGGTTTCTGCTGTTCTGGCACCTTTTGAAGCTCTACCAATGTAACATGGCACAGTCAAACCATTCCAGCAAAATCTGAACTCCAATATGGCGCTTCTTCCCTTCTGAGCTTTGCACTGTGCCTCAGAAGTAGTTTTTGATCAGCATACTCAGAAGAAATTGCACAACAAATTTTATGGTGCAAGTTCTCCTGTTATCCTTGTGAAAATAAAAAAAAATTGGGTCTAAAGTAAAATTTTTGTGAAATAAAGTTAATGTTCATTGTTTCTTTCCACATTGCTTCAGTTCCTGTGAAGCACCTGAAGGGTAAATAAACTTATTGAATGTGGTTTTGAGCACCTTGCAGTTTTTAAATTGGTGTTAATTTTAGGCATTTTCCACAAAGTCACTTCAAATGTTATTTATTAACTATTTTGTGTGACATAACTCTGATTTAAGGGCATAAAAATTAGTTTGGAAATTTGGTGAAAATTTAGCATTTTTTTTTTTCACAAACGCAAGTCATATTGGACAAATTTTACCACTATCATGAACTACAATAGGTCACGAAAAAACAATCTCAGGATCTGTGGGATCCGTTAAAGCGTTCCAAAGGTATTACCTCATAAAGTGACCATGGTCAGAATCGTAAAAATTGGCTTGATCATGAAGGTGAAAACAGGCTTGAGGGTGAAGGGGGTTAATCCGTACGCTGTCCAAACTTTAATGCAGGCAGCACAGGTGAGTATTATTTCGTCTGAACGAGGCTGAGTTTTCGCAAGGCGTTTTTAGGCTGTACCCACTATGCGTTTTTGATGCGGAATTTCCGCAGCGTAAACGCTTGGTAATCCATGCCCCATGATCGCCAATGAAAATCTGCAAGTTCTGTGCCCATGCTGCAGAATTCCTTGCGGGAAAATCCGCAGCATGTCCATCATTTGTGCGTTTCTGCATGCGGATTTGAGGTCCCAATGAATTTGAAAAACGTGTGTAAAATCCGCAAGCGTTTTTGACTGACAAGAACATGCAGAAACGCTGCAGAAAATTTGTTTCATTTCTGCATCGTGGGCACATAGCCTTATTGTGTTTTATTCAACCACAGCAACCAATGAAGTGAATGGCCATCTCTCAAGACCCCAAACACAAATGAACACTTGGTTCAGCCAAATGTACATGTGTTTTTTTTAATGGGGAGAATGGATTACTGTGCTGCCAGACAACTCTAGCAGAAAATTATCTTCAGGTATTCCGCTTCAGAATGCCTAATGATGTTGAAAGGTGGGGTGGGGAGCCTGTATACATTAGTTGGTTGAATGACACCCCCCCCCCCCCCATCAAATTTGCATGGGTTCGGCTGACTCTCTAACAAGTTCATGAAATTGTCAAAGTTTATTGATTTGCTACAAAACTGGAGCAGGACCTTGTTCACATAGTGCAGGGTTTTCTTAATGATAGTACTGTGGTATTCCAGCGGTCTTACTGTAACTCTCACCCTACAATCACTATGTAGCCTGGACGTAAGTGATCCTACAGGTGCTCGCTCGGGCCACCCTTGGCATGGCGAAACAATTCAGTGCACATTCTGACCAACTTGTTTTCCATCTATTTCCACCCTTCTCTAGCAATAAAAAGCCAGAGCTGTCGATCAAATAAGGGACTGTGGAGAGAGGCAAAGATGGATGGAAAACAAGTAGGTGGGCAGGTGCGCTAAAATCTTTGGCCACGCCAAGGGTGCACCGAGCGCCTGTACTTGGTTAGAGCAGTCATTCTGTGATTACCCACTTAAAGGCCTCATTCAGGTTTCCATGTTTAAATCAACACTCCAGCATTATTTTTTATAGTGTTACTTTAATAAGACCCAAAGAGGATGAGGGGAATGGGGGAGAATGCCAACAGTTAAGCAACACAGCAAGCGGTCATGAAAGCGTTGCAAAAAAAAATAAAAAAAATTCTTCAGGAAAAAGCCACATATATGGCCTGAAGTGTTCTCTTCAAACAAGCAGTGCATATTGTTGTTGCGTCATTTGCAGTTATTTGCTTCTTTTTTTTTTTTTTGCTTAATAGTCTAGATCCGTGTTTCCCAAATTTAGTCTTCACTGGCCCCCAACACACTAACACATCATGTAGTCTGGATTTCCTTAGCATTACACATATGAGAGAACCTCTGTCAGTTTCTGATGCCTTGATTATAATTCCATCACCCATGCAATACTAAAGAAACCCTGTTCTAGATGAATAGTGCGGTCTCAGATCTCATGTGGATGGGAGGGAGTTTTGGTCGTCGGTTTATCTGTACATTACCTACTTGCATGCCTTTTGGCTTGTACTTTGGTTTTATCTCAGAAAATGTAAAAAAAAATATTGGAATGGTTTCAATAAAAATTGATTAAAAAAACAACCCGGTCCACACCGCATTCTGGCCCCTGATTCAAAATTTGTGGTGGTTTTGCAACTCCCTTTCTTTTTTTGTCTTGTGTAAATTGACATTTCTTGCGTCAAATTCTTCAAAAATGGCACACGCAATCCATGAATTTGGCACAACATTTTGTAAAAGGGTGCAAAATTACTGCCATTTTCAAAAATATACTAGCGGGGAGCTGGAGTGGAGTTGCACCAAATTTGGCAACTTTTTAAAATGTTGCAGTTGAATCAGACAAAAACATGCGGAATCGCTAAACACCACTGACAAAGTGGAAAAACAAATAGGCGAACATGTATAAAATGGACTTTAAAAAAAAGACAAATAGAATGTATTGAGTGAAATCCCCCCCCCCCCCCCAAAAACAAACAAAAAATCCGAACAACTAGGAGAAAAAAAAAAGGGCCTTGTTGTGTAATGAATTCGGCACCTTTTCTTATTGGCTTGCGCTAGAAATGCTATTCTAGTCACTGACTGGAGTAGCATTCCTGGCGTACAAAACACCAGCACACTTGATGAATTTGACGGGTGGATGTGACCATGCCTTAGCTCTGCCCATTTTGGCAAAGCATACTTAAGCTGGTGTTTAAAATGTCAAGTCAAAAAACTTAGTTTTGCACAAAAGTTGCGACTTGTCAAGGGTTTTTCGACAATTTTCTGGAGTTTTTTAGGTCGCTTTGTGTATAGCCTAAATACATGTGCAACTGTAAACTATATGGTTGCACACGTCTACCATTGTTAAAAACACTGAACAGGTCATGTTTGCTTGCAGGGTAACCTTGATTTGGAAATCACCTATTTGTAAAAAGGTCATGCAATTTTATGGGTTACACAACCATTTACCCCCAAAATAATGTGGTAATTACAAGCAATTTAAATACAGCGCCAACTGCTGGCTTAGTGCATCACACTGTAGTTGCCTGTGGCATCTGTGTGCTTGTACCCTTTTTGGTGATGTTTCTTTAATTGGGTCTTGTGGGACTTTTCTTATTTTCCCCTAAGGGGCTAAGAATTTACAGGCAGGTATTTGTTAGCTAACAACCTCTTCTGCCCGGCGCTGATGGCTAATTTTGAATTAAAAATAACTGACTATATTTTATAATTTCTATTTCAAAATTAAATTTACTGTTTCAAGGTTGTTTTTTGTTTTCCTGCAGCCACTGTGGGCTGCCATTTGCTGGTGTGTAATGACACTTGTGACGCGCCCCCAGGGCCGTGGGATACTCAGCAGCCGGGCCTCTGGTTGCTGGGGGATATCACGGTGGCTGGCCCGGTCCGTGACCCAGGGCGGTCAGTAGAAAGGGGGATTTTTATAAGGGATTTAAGTTTTCGTGACTCCATCCGTGGATCGTGGCTAGAGGGAGCTGCCGCTGCGGAGCAGTCCTCTGGAGCTGGTGTTACGGCAGCAGGGATGGTGTGGCTCTCCACGGGTAGAGCTAGCTCCAGGGCAGTGTAAGATGGTGTGGTGGTTGTGACTCGCCCCCTGGGACATATTCCTTTTTGAGGGGAATACCCGGCACCGGATCAGATGGGGGGGGGGTTGTAGTCTCCGAGCGGCTGTGACCCGGCCCGTGCCCAGGGCGTCAAACTCAGTGTTATGTGGCAGTCCTACAGATGTTATTAAGAGTTCTTTTGTGTCGACTACGCCACCCGTTGTGATGCGGTCACTGTGGCCGCCGCTGCAGCAGGGTCCGCTGAGGCTGATGGTGGGTGCGCAGCTTGGTGGGATAACCCCCAACGGGAGGGGTATAGCCTCAGGGGGGACAGGTGCAGAGGATGGGAGTTGTGGTGGTGCAGTGCAGACGGCAATGAAGACAGAGTCGGGTTGTGCAGTTAAGGGTGTTTACTTACTGCAGATGTTGTACTGGTCACTCCAGCTTCGAGTGACCACCCGAGCCGTGCTGCATCCACCAGGTCCTGGATCCAGCCAACCCCCAAACAAGTCCGGAGCGTGGCCCTGAGCTCTCCTTCTGTCCCGTTCTCTGGCCGTCCCCACCAGTGATCCACCTAGGTCCAGCTCCCTCGGGCCTTCTGTTGGGACACCCTTGGCCTTGGGTTCCCTGACCCTTCATGTGGTGTGCCTTCGGGGTGGATGTGATGGGTGGCCGTGGCAGATGCTGCCCACGGCCTCCGGTCTCTGGCTAGGGTGTGTTTTCTGCCCCCGCCAGTTTGGGATCCGGTACCCTGTGCCGACTCTTCACCCGGGGATTTAAGTTGGGTTCTTGGAGTCCTCTTTTCTGTTTCCCCCTCTGGGTCTCTCTTCTCCTCTCTCGCTCTGGGTCTCTCTTCTCCTCTGCTGGCTGACTTGTTCTCTGCATCTGACTTGTTCTCTACATCTGACCCTGTTCTTAGTTGGTGCCCACCTTATATACACCCTCTATGTGTGAGCTCAGGTGACCAGCACCCAATGAGCTCCTATCTTTACCCAGGCTGCTCCCCCTATCTGCCCCTACACTACTTGGGATGTACCACCCCCCTCCCACTCCAGCCAGGAACAGACTCGGTCGTACCTGCACATTTCTAAGTGGGAGTACCGTCGGCCTGTTCCTCGGAAATGGGATGTGTGTAGTGCATGCAGCCTACCGAGCTCAGTTCCACACTCCATCCTTACCCGGGAGTGGAATATCACACCTCTGGGTTGAGGTGCAATACCCCTGTAGCAGCCGAATCCTCAGGGTGCTACAGTTGCGCTGGGCATTGTAGTGCAGGGAGGGAATGATGGCGCAGACGAAATAACTGGACAGAGGCGGTGCGGTGCAGTCATCCGTGTCTTTACTCAGTTCTTTAGTTCCACAGGGTGCACTGTGAGCTTACAGCCTCCCACGTCGTGCTGCGTTCACCCGACAGGGGTCCAGCTCTTCCTCAGGGGGGGGGGGGGTTTGGGAATGCCTGGCAGAACCCCACTTTCTCGTGTTCCTCACTAGACCGACTTCACACTGGGCCTTTCTCCCTCCTGCCCTGCGCTGCCCACTCTCAATCCCGCTCGGGTGCTCTGAAGTCCTTCCTGTACGTCGGATCCCTGACTTGCTTGACCCTCCTGGAGATTAGAATGCGGCTCACGATCCCTCTGTCTTCTGGCAGATGGGGGGCGTACGGGTGCCTTCCTGCACTCGCCGTACCCCCTGGGATCCTTTCTTAGAACGGAGCCTACTCCCTGCTCCCCTCCTGGGCCTCCAGACTTGGCCCTACTTTTGGAGCAGAGCTCCTAATGAAAGTCTGCTCCCAGACTGTTCTTCTGAACGGTCCCGAGCTGTTCTTCTGAACTATCTCCCTCTTCTGAACTGCCACCCTAAGATGGCTTCCCTATTTTATACTCCTACCAAAGTGCTTCCTTTAACTACTTCCTCCTCCCACACCCACTACTGGTTCCCCCCCACTCCAGCCAGGGTCAGGGCTCAGCAGCTGCGCTCTGCATGTTGCCCCTCCTGCTGGCCTGGAGTAGTGTAGTGTTGGATGCAGGTGTAGGGGTTCTGGGCAGCACTCCCTCCTTACCTGAGAGAAGAGAGACGCCACACCTCGGGGTGAGGTGCAGTACCTCTGTGGCGACTGAACCCTCAGGGGCGCCACACTTGCACACTTCAAATACAGCAGCCCCTGTACATAGAAGTCTGGGGTCGCTGTCTGAAGGCATCTCTTACACTGCGGCTGCCTCCTGCTGTGACATTGGCACATCCCCCTGGGCAGTCCAAATCACAGCTGTTGGAGGATATCAGCGCCTTTTTTGTGAAGCCCACTACATATGCTGCAGTCTACACTCCCCTCCCCCGTCAGCGCCAACCAAGCAGTGACAGGAGTTGCAGGGAGCTCAGGTCCTGGATGAGGTGAATATTGGTGGCGCAGCCTGACATCAGTAGTACAATACAAGGCTGCAGATCACCGCTCTCTGACATGTTCAGAGCACAGCGGAGATATCCTCACACTGCTATGCTCTGACTCGGCTCTGCTATGTCAATTTACAGTGACATAGCAGAGTGGTGTATCTAATGCCCATCATGGTGTACTGCGTGGGGTCCATTTTACTGTATGGTGCACTAGCGTGTTCAAGAGGACAAAAATTACTTTGCAAGGGCTGCAAGTTATGAGATATGCTGTTCTGTGACACCCCCCCCCCCCCCCCCCTGCTGAATATTATTTCTTTTTTTTGGAGGGGGGGGGCAACTTAGACCTTCTGCTATGGGGTCTAATGATTTCTATGTACGCCCCTGGTGATACCACCCAGAGCCGTGTATCTAATGCCCATTGCATTACATCACTGCTCCCATAGAATTAGACAGAGCGGGGTCACATTTTTAAGGGCGTGGTAGTGAGATGTGTGACCCCACTCTGTCTACTTCTATGAGAGTAGTAATATAGTGGACAGACCGGGGTCACACATTACACCACTGCTCACATAAGTGCATACCTCCCAACTTTTGAAGAATAGAAAGGGGGACAAACTATACGCGTGCCGCGGCAAACATTGGCCACACCCCAATCCACGACCATTTACCATTATCTTTCTCCCCTGGCAGGAGGAGTTGTCAGAGGGGCGGTGGTAGTGAGGAAAATTCAGCAGACGCCCGAGACTGCAGGGTGCAGACCCAAATCCAGGACAGTTGGGACTAGAGATGAGCGGATGGATTCCCAGGTCTCTGGTCCAGCGTCCAGATCAGTGCAACCTGGCGGCTGTAGGGAGGCCGCAATTTTCTTATCTTTCAGGGCAACGCGACGTCATCTGTGCATCCTGCAGATGTCCGCACCTAACTACACAAGAACAATCTTCTCACCTTTATTTGATGCGTTTCTGGTGCAGATGTGAAGCAGATGGTGCTTTTTATAGTACAGAAAAGCTTGATTTTGCACTTAATGAAATATATATGCGTTTTTATTTTAGGCTCCACATAGAAGCGTCCGAAGACGCTGCTGAACTCTGTGGTAGTGTTGAGCCAGCATGTATTGTTAACCTTTTCAGCGAGCACGCTCGGGCGCTTGCCGAGTATTTTCAGCGTGCTCGGCATGAATGTTAGTGTGGCTGTTTAACAGCCGCAACACATGCAGCAGCTGCGGCTCAAACGTAGATGCTGAGCACACCGAAAATACTCTGCGAGCACCTGAGCATGCTCACCGAAAGGGTTAACAATGCACTCTCGCTCATCAATACTCTGCGGTTTTGGAGCATTTCTCTCTATAGGCTTGTTCTGAAAAAAAAAAACTCTGCTGCATTTTTAAGCGCTGAATCAAAGTTTTTCTGTACTATTAAAAAGCGTTAACTCTGCTGCGTTTCTTTTATGCGTTTTCTTGCTTATTTGATGCAATTTTGGGGCAGATATGACGCAAACACACAATAGTCATAGAAGATTGTTATTGCGTCGTGTGGTTCGGACACCTGCAGAAAGAATGCAGCATTTATGCTACATGTGAACATTGCCTCTCAGCATTACAGTTTTATTTTTATTTTTTTTATGTATTTAATAGAGAAAAAATATCAATTACGCCATTTTTTATTTTTTACGTCATTTACCGATCCCCCATAAATCTGATCTCTGTGTTCTGCGGGTCATTACGTTTACAGGGACACCAAGTAAGTCTGTGTTTGCTGATTTGTGGTGATCATTATTTTTTACAAAACACCTTAAAAACTTTTTTTTTTCCTTATTTTTTAACAATTTTATAGGCTGAAAAAATCTTATTCTGCTGTGTACAATGTACAGTGGTGGCCAAAAGTATTGGCACCCCTGCAATTCTGTCAGATAATACTCAGTTTCTTCCTGAAAATGATTGCAATCACAAATTCTTTGGTGGTATTATCTTCATTTAATTTGCTTGCAAGGAATGAAGCAAAAATCAAATCATTGATCATTTCACACAAAACTCCAAAAATGGGCCATACAAAAGTATGGGCACCCTCACCCTAATACTTGGTTGCACAACCTTTAGCCAAAATAACTGCGAACAACCGCTTCCGGTAACCATCAATGAGTTTCTTACAATGCTCTGCTGGAATTGTAGACCATTCTTCTTTGGCAAACTGCTTCAGGTCCCTTATATTTGAAGGGTGCCTTCTCCAAACTGCCATTTTGAGATCTCTCCACAGGTGTTGTATAGGATTCAGGTCTGGACTCATTGCTGGCCACCTTAGAAGTCTCCAGTGCTTTCTCTCAAACCATTTTATAGTGCTTTTGGAAGTGTGTTTTGGGTCATTGTCCTGCTGGAAGACCCAAGACCTCTGAGGGAGACCCAGCTTTCTCACACTGGGCCCTACATTATGCTGCAAAATTTGTTGGTAGTCTTCAGACTTCATAATGCCATGCACACGGTCAAGCAGTCCAGTGCCAGAGGCAGCAAAGCAACCCCAAAACATCAGGGAACCTCCGCCATGTTTGACTGAAGGGACCGTGTTCTTTTCTTTGAATGCCTCTTTTTTTTTCCTGTACACTCTGTTGATGCTTTTTGCCAAAAAGCTCTACTTTTGTCTCATCTGACCAGAGAACATTCTTCTAAAACGTTTTAGGCTTTCTCTGGTAAGTTTTGGCAAACTCCAGCCTGGCTTTTTTATGTCTCGGGGTAAGAAGTGGGGTCTTCCTGGGTATCCTACCATACAGTCCTTTTTCATTCAGACGCCGATGGATAGTACGGGTTGACACTGTTGTACCCTCGGACTGCAGGGCAGCTTAAACTTGTTTGGATGTTAGTCGAGGTTCTTTATCCACCATCCGCACAATCTTGCGTTGAAATCTCTCGTCAATTTTTCTTTTCCGTCCACATCTAGGGAGGTTAGCCACTGTGCCATGGGCTTTAAACTTCTTGATGACACTGCGCACAGAAGACACAGGACCATTCAGGTCTTTGGAGATGCACTTGTAGTCTTGAGATTGCTCATGCTTCCTCACAATTTGGTTTCTCAAGTCCTCAGACAGTTCTTTGGTCTTCTTTCATTTCTCCATGCTCAATGTGGTACACACAAGGACACAGGACAGAGGTTGAGTCAACTTTAATCCATGTTAACTGGCTGCAAGTGTGATTTAGTTATTGCCAACACCTGTGAGGTGCCACAGGTAAGTTACAGGTGCTGTTAATTACATGAATTAGAGAAGCATCACATGATTTTTCAAACCGTGCCAATACTTTTGTCCACCCCCTTTTTTAGGTTTGGTGTGGAATTTTATCCAATTTGGCTTTAGGACAATTCTTTTTGTGTTTTTTCATTGAAGATAATAATACCAAAGAATTTGTGATTGCAAACTTTTTCAGGAAGAAACTGAGTATTATCTGACAGAATTGCAGGGGTGCCAATACTTTTGGCCACCACTGTATGTATAAAAGTACATTAATTGTACACAGCAGTGTATTTCTATCATCCTAGGCAGATTCTGCAGGACAGATCAAGCAGACCGAATTCTAGTAATGATATCACTACAGCTTCTGGCTCTGCAGGTTAAGTGTCTGTGTCAGTAATGATTTAAGGTTGTGGGTTCAAGACCATGGACTCACAAAAAAAACACATTTTTGTAATTGCTCATAAATTTACTACTTTTCTTTTATAGGACCAAAAAATAATTTTCTTCAGCTCAGTATACAGGCACCATAAAAATACATTGCTATACACAATGTATTTCTATGGAGATGTATACTCTGCCTCCGGATTCATTGACTGCATTGTAGAGTCAAGTTAACTAAATCCTCCTATGTTCACCATTGTGAGCTGTAGCTCAGTGGTTAGAGCTGCAGCCTCTAAAAACGGAGTTCCCAGTTTGAGTCCTGGGTAGGTGCGCTCACAGAGGTGTGTAATATGATTAAATTTATTCACTGACCAGTAAGCGGCCCTGCCCCCCGAGGAGGAGCTACGGAGCGACAACGGAGAGGAGTATAAATATAACCTGGGAGAACAGCTGAGCCATGACGGGACAGTCCCGTAGAATTCAGGACGGTTGGGAGCTATGGAAGTGAATGGAGCGGGGTCATACATAAACTACTGCGCATCTAATCCCATCATGTGATAAACTCCACATAGCCCAACATCTAATCCCAGTGTGTGTGTTATTCTAAGCGTATCTAATCGCAGCACATGATACACTCCACGTATCTAACCTCAGCTTATGATACAGCAAGCAGCACCAACTAACAGAATCTGTGCTGCCGGCTGTCCTCGGTGACAGTCTACTTATGATTATCACTTTGTAGTCACCAACAAAATGGCTCTGCACTATGATCCTAAACTTCATCCATTTTTATCCTTTTGCAAACATCCAGAATTGGAGCGGAGGAGTGATGTCACAAAAGTGAGCAGATCCACCCCTCATTTACTGCAGTGTTATTGTGAGCTAGCACTATACTAGGTTACCATGGCAAATTTCAGCAACTGCTCCCCCCTAGTGTTTAAAAGTGCAAAATGGCAAACCTTCATAAATCATTTTCCATATTTTATTTAATTAAAAACAGATGTACCTTTAAAAAAAAAAAAAAACATGCTTTACAATTTTTTCAATTGTTGAGAATTTTTTTTTAAGGCACCTTTCCTTTTTAACCCCTTCATCCCTGAGCCTGTTTTCACCTTCATGACCGGGCCAAATTTTACAATTCTGACCAGTGTCATTTTACGAGTTAATAACTCCTGGAAAGCTTCAATGGATCCCACTGATTCAGAGACTGTTTTTTCATGACCTATTGTACTTCATGATAGTGGTAAAATTTCCTTGAGAGATGTCACACAATAGTTAATAAATAACCTTTCCCACATGTCTACTCTTAAATCAGCACAATTTTGGAAATTATATATATATTTATATATTGTTGGGAAGTTATAGGGGATAAAACCTGACCAGCTACTTCTCATTTTTCCAACAATATTTACAAAACCATTTTTTAGGGATCACATCACATTTGAAGTGACTTTGAGGGGTCTATATGACAGAAAATACCTAAAAGTGACATCATTATAAAAACTGCACTCCTCAAGGTGCTCAAAACCACATTCAAGAAGCTTATTAACCCTTCAGGTGCTCCACAGGAATTAATAGAATGTGTAAGGAAAAAATGAACATTTGACTTTTTTTCAGAATTTTTTACTTTAGATCCAAATTTTTCAATTTTTACGGATAAGCCGAGAAAATAGACCCCAAAATTTGTTGTGTAATTTCTCCTGAGCGTGGCGATACCCCATATGTGGGGGAAAACTACTACTGCTTGGGTGCATGGCAGGGCTCGAAAGGGGAGAAGCACCATTTAACTTTTTGAATGCAAAGTTTGCTGGAATAATTTTGTTATACTATTTCTCCTGAGCATACAGATACCCTATATGGGGGTGTAAACTATTGTTTAGGCACATGGCAGGGATCAAAGGAAGGAGTGATGTTTTGGAATGCAGACTTTGGAATGGCCTGCGGCTGTCATATAGCGTTTGGAGAGCCCTTGATGTGCCTAAACAGTGGAAAACCCCCACATGTGACCCTATTTTGGAAACTAGACCCCTCAAGGAATTTATTTAGATGTGTGATAAGCATCTTGAACCCCCAGGTGCTTCACAGAATCTTACAAAGTGTATCGGTAAAAATTAAAAATATATATTTTTCCGACAAATATTTTAGAACCAAACTTTTTCATTTTCACAAGGATAGCGCGAGAAAATGGACACCAAAATTTGTTGTGCAATTTTTCCTGTTTATTCCAATACCCCATTTGTGGTCGAAAACTACTTTTGAGGCACAGTGCAAAGCTCCGAAAGGAAGAAGCAACATATTGGAGTTCAGATTTTGCTGGAATGGTTTGAAGGTGCCATGTCACATTGGCAGAGCCCCTGAGGTGCCAGAACAGCAGAAACCCCCATAACAGACCCCATTTTACAAACTACACCTCTCAATGAATTCATCTAGGGGTGCAGTGATCATATTGACACCACAGGTGGGTCACAGAATTTTATAACATTGGGAAGTGAAGATAAAAATTACATTTTTTTTTTTTTCCCACCAAAATTTTGTTTCAGCCCCAGATTTTACATTTTCGCACTGGGAAATGTGGGGCAAATGTTGGTGCCATTTGTACCTAATTTCTGCTGAATGTAGTAATACCCCACATGTAGCTGTACAGTACTGCTTAGTTACACAGCGAGACTCGGGAGGGACGGAGCACTAGTTGTATCCTGGAGCACATTTTCCTAGAATAGTATGTGGACTCCATATACAGAGCCCCTAAGTGCTAGAATAGCAGAATCCCCCCTCAAGTGACCCCCATTTTGGAAACTATACCCCTTTGGGAATTTATCTACAGATGTAGTGACAATTTTGACTCCATGGGTCTTATCCAGAAACAAGTGGCATGTCACGAGTGTATTTAGTGTGACAGACAGTCTCTCTGGATCCGGCTGTACAAGGTCACTGCACTTGGCATTGCAGACACCTTCTTGACCCTCTCATCTCTGTAGTGTAGCGTGAGCGTGATTAGTGATCCCACTGTACCATGAACCGAGGAGTGCCTGGAGGGGCGTAACTAAGTATCAACCCGATCCGACCAAGGTCGCATGGCGGCTCAGTCAACTCCGTGAACCAGAGAGGGACCAGGTTGCTACTCCAGGTCAGACCCCGGTCACAGCTGTTGAACCACAGCGGGGAATGCAGGAACAGGCAGGTTAAACTGGCATATTGACTGGTGGGCAGTGGCAGGCACGGCTGGTATGCAGACAGGTGGGCACTGGCAGGCACGGCTGACATGCAGACAGGCGGGTACTGGCAAGTAGGAACGTAGGCAGGATAGGGACCAGTACAGACTGGGATACAGGAACAGAGCCGCAGGTGCGGTGAGCAAGCAGAGCGGAGCAAAACCCTCAGATGCGGTGAGCAAGCAAAGCAGAGCAAAACCCGCAGATGCGGTAGACAGGACCAGGCTCTAGTCACATGGAACAGACTGGAATACACAAGAAGATAGCTGAAACAAAGGAGTTAGATACAGAGGTAGGGAACCAGAGATATATATATATATATATATATATATATATATATATATATATATATATATATATATATATATATATATATATATATATATATATATATATATATATATATATATATATATATATATATATATATATATATATATATATATATATATATATATATATATATATATATATATATATATATATATACACACATATATATATATATATATACACACATATATATATATATATACACACATACACACATACACATATATATACACACATACACATATATATACACACATACACACATACACATATATATACACACATACACATATATATACACACATACACATATATATACACACATACACACATACACATATATATACACACATACACACATACACATATATATACACACATACACACATACACATATATATACACACATACACAATGAAGTAGCGAGTGGACAAAAAAAACTCAAACAGAAGTACAGAGACAACGAGTTGGAGTTAGGTGCAGGTTCAGATACTGCAGGAAAAGGGGAAGATACAGACATAGAGACAAACAAGTAACGGACTAGGACACTGTTCAGACAGGGCCTGAACCAGGAACAAGATACAGGAATGAGCCTGGGAACTCAGCCCCCAGGATGGCAGAAACAGACTAGAGTCAGGACAGGACCTGGCAACTCACAGTTGCACAGAACACACTGCAAGAAAGTGTTGCTCAGGCCCCTCCTACTCGGTGCAGGGGGTTTAACCCCTTTACAACCCAAGGTGGTTTGCACGTTAATGACCAGGCCAATTTTTATAATTCTGACCACTGTCACTTTGAGGTAATTACTCTGGAATGCTTCAACGGATCCCCCTGATTCTGAGTTTCTTTTTTCGTGACATATTGTACTTCATGACTGTGGTTAAATTTCTTCGATATCACTTGCATTTATTTGTGCAAAAAAAAAAAAGGAAAATTTTGCAATTTTCAAAATTTGAATTTTTATGCCCTTAAATCAGAGATATGTCACACAAAAGAGTTAATAAATAACATTTCCCACATGTCTACTTTACATTAGCATAATTTTGGAACCAAATTTTTTTATTTATTGGGGAGCTATAAGGGTTAAAAGTTGACCAACGATTTCTCATGTTTCCAACAAAATTTACAAAACCATTTTTTTTTTAGGGACCACATCATATTTAAAGTCACTTTGAGGGGTCTTTATGACAGAAAATACCCAAAAGTGACACCATTCTAAAAACTGCAACCCTCAAGGTGCTCAAAACCACATTCAAGAACTTTATTAACCCTTCAGGTGCTTCACAGGAATTTTTGGAATGCGGAAGAAAAAAATGAACATTTAACTTTTTTTCCCAAAAATGTTACTTTAGACCCAATTTTTTTTTATTTTCGCAGGGGTAACAGGAAAAAATGGACCCCAAAATTTGTTGTGCAATTTCTCCTGAGTAAGCAGATACCACATATGTGAGGGAAAAACCACTGTTTGGGCGCACGGCAGGGTTCGTAAGGGAAGGAGCGCCATTTGACTTTTTGAATGTAAAATTTGCTTGAATAATTAGTGGATGCCATGTTGCATTTGGGGAGCCCCTGATGTGCCTAAGCAGTAGAAACCCCCCCCCCCCCCACAAGTGACCCCATTTTGGAAACTACACCCCTCAAGGGGTATAGTGAACATTTTGAACCCAGAGGTACGACATAGAATTTGATGACATTAGGTCATCCTATTGAATAAGTTGTCATTAGTCTTGAGCGCAAGTGCTCGCTACTTGAGTTTGCATCGGGTAGTCAGGTATGCACCATGTATCACGGGTGCTCAAGTGAAATGCTCGAGTCCCCGCCCGCATGTTTCACGGTTATTAGACACCCCAAAAAAAACATGTGGGGATTGCTCGTGCATGGCAGGCAATCCCCACTAGGTTTTTTTGGCCGTGAAGCATATGGGGCGGAGACTCTAGCACCCGCGATACTCAATGCATACCCGAGCACCCGATGCAAACTCAAGTAGCGAGCACTTGCGTTCAACACTAGTTGCCATATCGTTGTCTTGTTTTTTTCAAAAGTAAAAAAAAAAAACAAAGAAAAAAAAACAACCCTAGCCCAACCCTGACCCCAACCCCAGCCCTAGCGTTTATTTTTTACGCCGTTCCTAGTGCGGTATAAGTGAATAGACTACCTTATTCTTCGGGTCGGTGCGACTACAGAGATACCAGAATCATATCGGGTTTCTATGATTGACAGCTGTCACACACTAAAAGACACATATTTTGTAAAATCTAGTTTTTGCATTGTCATATTTTGAGAGCTATAATTTTTCCATATTTTGGCCGACAGTCATGTGACGGCTTGTTTTTTGCGGGATGAGTTGACGTTTTTATTGGTGCCATTTTCAGGCATGTGACAGATTTGGGAGGTTGAATAGAGAAAAACCAATAATTCAGGAATTGTTTTTTTTTTTTTTATTCTACTCCGCATGTGGTAACATTGATAAGGTAGCTTTATTCTTCGGGTCAGTACGTTTACAGCGGTACCACATTTATATCATTTTTCTATGTTTTGGCGCTTTTACACAATAAAAATTTTTTTCAATAAAATAGCATTTTTTTGCATCGCTTTATTCTGAGAGCTATAACTTTTTGATTTTTCAGATGATGGAGCTGTATGGCGGCTTGTTTTTTGCGGGACAAGATGACATTTTCAGTGGTACCATTTTTATTTATATTCGTCTTTTTGATCGCGTGTTATTCCATTTTTTGTTTGGCGGTATGATGATAAAGCATTGATATTTGCTTTTTTTTTTTTTTAACCGTATTCACTGAAGGGGTTAACTAGTGGGACAATTTTATAGGTCAGGTCGTTCCGGACGCAGCGATACCAAATATGTGTACTTTTATTGTTTGTTTTTTCATAATATTTATTGATGGGTACATTATATTTTTATTTTTGGTGGATTATTTTTTTAATTTTATTATTATTTTTTATTTTTATTTTTTATTTTTATTATTATTATCCACTTTCTGAGTTTTCTTTACTTTTTTACTTTGTCCCACTCTGGGACTTTCACTTTTTTTATTCTAATCGCCTGCATAGCATAGGGATGGGGCACCATCCCTGTGCCATGCAGGCTGTCAGCGCTGCACAGTGAGAAGATTGTTTGGTCATGCACTGCGCATGACCAAAAAATCTTCCTGCTGTCTGGTGACCCGGATGTTGTCATGACGACATCGGGTTGTCATGGCAACACCCGGGAAGCCACGGCAGACAGCGCTGGAGGCCGGAAGAGGAGGTGAGCATTGCGATTACCTTCCCTTAGCCACCGCAATGCTGCGATCGACTTCGATCGCAGCATTGCGGGAGTTAATGTGCTGGGAGCGGTGCGGGACCGCTCCCTGCACATTATCACAGCTAACACCCGGCGGCGATCGCGCCCGCACAGCCTGTGTGCGCGCGCGATCGCGATGACTTACTAATACGGGTCAGGCTCTTAAGTCACAGGGCACAGACACGTATTAGTACGTCATGGGCTTTAACTCTAGAACGCATACCTGGGGCCTCGCAGGCCTGCCCTGTTTTCTATTTTCTGCAAGATTTCTTTAGTTAGAATTTTGAAACTGTAGGTATTCCTCAGGTATATAGTTGTTTGTCATTTCCAGTTGGTCATTTATTTATTATTTGCACACGGGCCTAAAAGGCCCCAGGTATGTGAAAGTGTAGATTTTTATGGTCATGCGTTCTAGGGATATAGGGGTTAAGTATCCAGTGACTCACAGCAATAGGCTGGGGACTAGTGTTGAGCCACCGCCGTAGTGTTCGAGTTCAGTTCGGTTCGTCGAACACCCGTATGTTCGCCGAACTGTTCGTCGAACACGGTTAAAACCAATGGCAGGCAAACAAAAACGCATAGAAACACATAGAAAACACCTTCAAAGGTGTCCAAAAGCTGACAAACTGCTCAGAAGACAAAACTAACACTTGGAAAAGTGACAAGTACATATAGTCATGCGAAAAGAAAAGAGGTGGAGGAGTAAAAGGAGGGGGAGACACAGATATATAGGCATGTCATGCCCTTCTAAAACCAAAAAAGTGCGAAGCCGACACGGCCAGTCCGTTCCTGCCCGTGCGACCTCCGTGTCGCCGAGTTTGTGCCAGAGCTGCGGTAGACCCTGACAGCCAGCCCCCCTCTCCCAATACTGGTGCCTGTCCGCTGGTGGGTTGAGCGAGCCCCCCTGTGGTGGAGGCAGCTCTAAGCTTTTTAATTTAAATTGTCTCTCTAATTTGAATGAATACACTTTAAATCCATTTACAAGGATCTATTGGAGGGCAAGTCTTATGCCAGCAGCCACGTAATTCCAGCTCCAGTAGCGTCCACTAAAGCTGCTGCAGTTAAAAAGCTTTTATAAGGATCGAGCTCGGCGGCCCACCGCAAGGCGTCCTACCGCCAGTCCCAGCCCCTATGCCTTGGGGTGCCTCCTCGATGCTCTTCACGGAGTGTCCCGGGGGCCCGAAGCATTTCCTTTGAAAAAATTAAGTGTCCAAACTACAGGTGGTATAGCTTGCTTAACAGCTGGGATAATCCGCTGACTAGCAGACACTGCTACTAGGCACAAAGTATTTCCTGGGCTAGATGCAGTTAAAAATTTGTAATTAGATACTCTCGTTGGATGCTGAGAAAGCATTCCATAGAGTCTTCTGGCACGCCATATATTATTCCCTTAAAAAGCTTGGGGTTGGGGTCTAGGGGACCCTTTTTATAGCCAAAATCACAGCCCTGTATCGCAATACGTCACCTAGGCTGAAGATAAATGGAACATTTTCATCATCTTTCATAATCACCAATGGGACAAGGCAGGGATGTCCTCTGTCCCCTCTCTTATACATCCTAGTTACGGAGCACCTGCTCTCATCAATTCGCCATAACCCCAATATTAGGTGGATTGTGGTGGGAGGCACCGAGTACAAGTGCTCTCTATTTGCTGATGATGTCCTAGTATATATCACTCAATCACATATATCCATCCCTGCTGTTATGGCTGAAATAGATCACTTTGTTACATGGTCAAATTTTAAAATCAATGCAGCGAAGTCTGAGGCCCTCGATGTCTCCCTCCCCAAATCCATATAGGATTCCATCCAGTCCAACTTTCCCTTTGCCTGGCCCTCACAGGGTATCAAATACTTAGGAATTCCTATTCATAGAGACCTCTCCCATCTATGTTATCTTAATTTTGGGCCCTTTATTGAACAACTCCATACAGACCACGGTTGGCAAGTTAGAACTGTAAGATTCACTACGTGAACCACTGGTGTTTTGTGGAAAAGCACATGTACACTGTGTTCCAAATTATTATGCAAAAAGTGTTTAGGAGTGATAAGGGAAGAATTTGTTTGTTTGTCAGTTAAACTCATTGATGGTGATGTGTGTCAGGGCTCTTTATATCACTGTAAGCAATTGCAGACACCTGTGCTAATTAGTTTGGCAGGTGTGTCCAATGAAAGGCAAGACTACTTAAGAAGGCTCTCTCACATTATTAAGCAGCCTACATTTTCTGCCAAAATGGGAAAGAAAAAGCATGTGTCGGCTGCTGAGAAGCAACAAATTGTGGAGTGTTTAGGTCAAGGCATGACTACAATCAACATTGCCAAGACACTTCATCCTGATCATCGCACAATCAAGAAGTATGTATCTGATTCACAGTACACACGTGTGCGTGCTGATAAGGGAAAATTGAGGACTCTTTCCTATAGGAAATTACGTCAGGTTAAAAGAGCAGCGGCAAAAAAGCCTTGTCATAGCAGCAGACAAGTTTTTGAAGCTGCTGGTGCCTCCAACGTCCCCCAAACAACAAGATGCAGAGTCCTTCAGAGGTTTGCAGCTGTGCGTAAGCCATCCTGTCGACCTCCTCAATCCACTGCACACAAGCAGAAACGGCTCCAGTGGGCCAAACAATTCATGGAGACTGACTTCAAAACTGTTTTGTTCACGGATGAGTGCCGTGCAATGCTCGATGGTCCAGATGGATGGAGTGGAGGATGGCTGGTTGATGGACACCCCACGCAAACACAGCTACGGCGCCAACAAGGAGGAGGTGGAGTAATGTTTTGGGCTGGAATCATGGGGAGAGAGATTGTCGGCCCCTTTAGGATCCCTGAAGGCGCTAAAGATGAACTCCATAATGTATGTGGAATTTCTCAAACAGCACTTCCTGCCATGGTTCAAGAAGAAGAACCATGTGTTCCGCAGCAAGATCATTTTCATGCATGATAATGCCCCGTCTCATGCTGCACATAACACATCTGCATCTCTGGCTGCTATGGGCATAAAAGGGGACAAACTTATGGTGTGGCACCCATGCTCCCCTGACCTCAACCCCATTGAGAGCCTCTGGAGCATCATCAAAAGGAGTGTCTATGATGGCGGGAGGCAGTTCACATCTAAGCAACAGCTCTGGGAGGGTATTCTGTCCTCATGCAAAACAATTGAATCAGAAACCATCCAAAACCTGACAAATTCAATGGAAGAGTTCAGAAGCTCCTTTCGAACAAGGGGTCCTATGTGAAAATGTAACATCACCTAGAATAAAGTTTTGAGTTGAAAACTGTTTGATTTCAGTTTCTAATAACCTGCTATTGCTTATAATTTCAAAAATGACCATTTTTTGGTTCTTTATTAAAATGAAAAGGTTGATCGAAGATTGTGGGGGATCGAAGAGTGTGGTAACCCAGTAGTCAGGATTACTTTGAATTCTGACAATCTGAGGGTCATGTTGCAGGTAGTGCAGCAAGAAGGCACTCATGTGTCTTGCGCATCCAGGAGCACCAAGTCCCTGTTGTGTTGGTGGCAAGGTAATAATCATGCTTCCTTCCTCTGTCCTCTCCCCCCAACCTCGCACAACAGAAATGTGATCAAGGTCTCCCTCATCTGATGAGTCTTCCATCAGTTCGTCCTCCACTTCTTCCTGGGCTCCTGCACCTTCCTCACTAGTTTGGCTACTACCATGCGCCCTGGTAAAACCATCTCCCCCACCCTCACATGTCTGCCGCCTTGGTGCTGCCGACCATCTGGACCTTGCAGATGTTAGCCCTTCTGCATACAACTCCTCCTCTTGTGCCACCACCTGACTCCGAATTCTGTTTAACATGTGCTCCAGCATGTAAATCACCGGAATAGTCATTCTGATAATGGCATCGTCAGCACTAAACATCTTCGTCGCCATTTCAAAACTGTGCAGAAGGGTGCATAGGTCCCTGATCTGAGACCACTCCTCCAGCGTAATTTGCCTCACCTCTGGATCTCGTTGGCCCAGGCTATACGTCACAATATGTTGCACCAGGGCTTGTCGGTGCTGCCACAGTCGCTGCAACATGTGCAGAGTTGAATTCCACCGGGTAGGCACATCGCATTTTAGCCGGTGAAGTGGCAGGCCCAACGACTTCTGTAGAGATGTAAGTTGCTGAGCTGCGGGATGCGAACGGTGGAAGTGAGCACACAGCGACCGTGCCCTCTGCAGAAGGCCATCTAGTCCAGGATAGTGGGCTAAAAATTGCTGGACAACCAGGTTCAATACGTGAGCCATACAAGGCACGTGTGTGACATTGCCCCGGCGAAGGGTCACACCCAGGTTTGCAGCATTGTCGCACACGGCCTTCCCTGGTTTCAGGTCCAGTGGAGACGGCCATTCATGAAACTGGTTCTCCAGAGCTGACCACAACTCCTCAGCTGTGTGACTCACATTTCCCAGACATTTCAAAGTAAAAACCGCCTGATGACAATGAGACCTGCTGCCAGCATAGTAAGGAGGTGTGCAGGATCCCTTCTGCGCAGTTAGAAAGCTTGTGGCATGACCAGACAGGCTTTGGGTGCAGGTGGAGGACCGAGAGGAGGTTGAGGAGGCAGAAGCAGTGGAGGAACTTTGACATAAAGAGGATTGACGCACAACTCGTGGGGACGGCAAGACTTGGACAGCAGCCCCTTGTCCTGCTGTCACCATAGTTACCTAGTGCCCAGTCAGCGACATGTAACACCCCTGTCCATGCCTACTCGTCCAAGTGTCTGTGGTGAAATGCACCCTGTCACACACAGAGTTTCTCAAAGAAGCGGTGATGTTGTGTGCGACATGCTGGTGGAGCGCAGGCACACCTTTCTTTGAGAAGTAGTGCCGACTGGGCATCTGGTACTGGGGCACTGCGACGGACATAAGGTCTCGAAAATCCTCTGTCCAACAGGCGGAAAGGCAGCATTTCTGTAGCCAAGAGCTTGCAGATGGTGAAATTCAACCTCTTAGCTTTCTCATGGCTAGGAGGAAATGGCCTTTTACTTGTCCACATCTGAGGGACCGAGGGCTAGCTGTTGTGCTTACACGGGGTTGAGAAGGGTGTACCCGGCAAACTGCCGGTCTATGAGGAAGATGCAGGTGGACATGTTAGATTGCCTTGATCCAAAGGTGGTGCTATCGATGTCGGACAGCGCTGAACACCAGCTGGTGTTTCCACCTCCAAAGAAAATGATGAACTGCCAATCTCGCTGGCTGTTGCGGGTAAAGAGGTGGCAGGTCTGCGTCCCAAAACAGGTGACTGCTGTCCCCCCAGTCACAGAGGATGAAGAGGCCGCGGATGCACAAGATGTGGCAGACTGTGGTCGGCCCGGCCGGCTTGGCCGCTTTGTAGCACAGTGAGCTTCCCACTCCTACTTATGCTTCATATCCATGTGCCGGTTCATGCATGAAGTACTCAAACTATGTATTTTTTGGCCTCTACTTAGCTTTTTCTGACAAATGTTACAGATAACACGAGTTGGGTCATCTTTATCGATCTGAAAAAATGCCCAGGCTATGCAAGGCTTAGCACCCATGCGACCTGAAGAGCCACCACGACTTGTGGTGAGAGGCAGAGTTGTGTTTGAGGATGCAGTTGTTGACGTGCTTCCAGTACTACGTCTCTGTCCAGGAAGGTGCAACCTGACCTCGTCGTCACTAGCATCCTCCTCCACCTCCTCTGCTGACCTAATCTCTTGGCTGACTGTGGGTTGACAGTAAGTGGGATCTCCAACCTCGTCATCATCACCCTGTGTGTTCTCACACCCGTCGTCCTCAGAGCTAACCTGTTCCTGCCCTGACCGAAAAGTCAAGTTGTCGCTCCAATCAGGTATTTGAGTCTCATCATAGTCTTCCTCATTGTCTCCACCAACAGGAGTTACAGTTTGGGAACGAGGGTCTACATTTATGGTCAGAACCTTCTGCGTCTGGTCCTGGATCTGACTCCTAAAGATTCTGGGCATCAGTGCAGATCACTTCCTCGTCTGGATTCACAGAAGCTCTGGAGCCGACCTCTGATTCCCAGGCTGTAGTATGAGTAAACAGCTCTGCAGACTCAACCATCTGTTCTACCTCATACTCAGATGGGCAGCTGGAGACTTGGGAGCTGTGAGGAAGCAAGTGCGATTGGGGTGACACCTCTGAGGACTGGAGTATTTGTGATGTTGAAGTTGATGTGGAGGAGAGCCCACTTAAAGGCGCACTTGATATCCGTTGAAGCACCTGCTGTTTTTGTGCATCATCTAGAATTTGTAGAGATTGGCATGGCCGTAAGAAAGGGATCTTATCACATTGTCCGCTAAAAGAAGTAGACCTCTTAGTTTGGCTGGAAGATGGTCTTTCTTCTGCAGATGTTACTGTTGCTTTAACACCTACCCCACGGACACAACCTTTTTTCCCTTCCCAACACGCCTATTCCCCTTTCCACCAGCAGCAGGCCTTTTCCCACTCATTTTGGTGGTTAACTAATTCACAACTCTGGAGTTGTTTGCACAAAAAACAATGGATGGGAACCGAGCAGAGCTGAGTGGCCAAACTGTGGTATTAGCCCAAAAGTATTGGCTGGGTTAGATGCAGATAAAAATTATATTGAATTTGCAACCTGATGGAGGTTAGTATAGATGGACTAATAGAATAATGCTATGCCCAAAAGGTTTTACTTCACTAGGTGCAGTAAAAAAATTTGTATTCTATACACACTTGGTGTAGCTTACAACACAGATAGGCTACTCCACTGACTAACACACTCTGCAAGAGGCCAAAAAGGATTAGCTTTGCTAGATTTAGCCAAATGCTGTGAAAAAAAACTTGCACAGCACTGGTACAGACCTGCCTGGCAAAAAGTGATAGGAACTGATGTAACCTAGCCCTGAAAAGGACTGCAATTACAACTCTTCCCTACTCCCAAGCTATCTGTAGATTTGTGCAAAAATTGGCTTGAAATTAACAAGGTATAGCGCACACAGCAACAGCGGTGCCGTCTAACACGCAGCTGCAGCAGTGAGAAAATGGTGGCGACGGGGAAAATGGCTGGATCTTATAGGGCAAGGACATGTGACATTCACTGCCAATGACACATGCCCTTGCTTGTGTGAAAAAAAGCACTTCGCTCCGTCTGTGCGCTGCTGATAATCAGACAGACTGCACCTCCCCACTGTAAATGCGGGAAAGAGAAAAAAAATGGAGATCTTCATTATTTCTGCAGAGATCCATCCCCTGCCCCTCCCCCCGCCCCGCTGTACACTCAAACTGCGTATTAACATTAATTTTCAGCATTACTGATTTTGGTGCACGAACAGTTATCGAACATAACCTAGAACAGCCAAATTTTTTTCAAATCGTTCGTGTTCGCCGAACGGCTCGAACACCGCCCAAAACAGCTCGAAATTGAGATTGGCGAACAGTTCGAGTCGAACACCGCTCATCTCTACTGGGGACGCATTAGGACTGCGCACACTGTAGCTTTAAGAATCAGAAAGCAACAGCGCCGACGCCCTAATCCAGCAGACAAGAGACATACAAACAGCAGGTACTGGAGCAAAATGTGCAGCCTGGCCTGAGAGGTAAGATTGCGGTCTTGCATGGTGGGAGATGGTAAGCCATGCAAGCACGCCGCCAGGGATGTTACAGTAGTGATACCCTTCTTCCTTTAGGACCCAGCAGCGACCTCCACCTTCTGCTGCTAATTGACACACCATTGCTTGGTAGTTAAAAACTCTGTTTCCAGAGTCGCCGGTGATAGTTCTTCATTTCTCTGTTCATGCCTGGAGTCCTAGTAGTTGGCTAGTTTCTTCTTGGACTTCCCTTGGAGGACAGTTGGCATTATGTCTCCGGTGTCTTCTCAAGCTTAGTGTGTCCCATTTGTTTACCTTGTTGTCTTTAGTTAAAGTGGGGCCTGACTAGTGTTCACCCCATCACCTCCCTACTTGGGGCCTAGCTCTAGGGACATTCAGGGATTAGGTTTCCTGCTCAGCGATAGGTGCGGAACCTATATAGGGACAATGGGGTAGTCAGGGTGATACTAGATCTTCCTAGGAGTCTCCACTCCCCCTTTCCCTAGTTGTTGGGCTCCCTTCCCCTACTTCTCGTCGTTGTACACGTGTTCCTTCCCTCACCTTGCGTGACACAGCAGTGGATGTTGCTGAGTGAAAACTGCTAACTACCGTCGTAGTGACCAGTACGTTTGTGCCCAGCTCATGCTTCTGGAGACATGCACCCGTAAATTAGGCAGGCTTTAATCGCTACAGAATTTCCTAACATGTGGACGCTAACTGCAGATTATGTAAGGGTTAATCACAGTTTACTGTATTTGTTGGAGATTTGTGGTGTAATATGATCTGGCCAGTAGCAGACAGTGGAGAGGCCAGAATTGCAGCGCTGGGGTTTGGTATTTGGTGACTGTTGCTAGGGAAGTTCAAGGAGAGAGTGAAGCTGTGCATTGATGGAAAAAGGTCTGGATAGAGCGGTGCTACTCTGATCTGTTTTTGGTGATTCTGGGACGCGTTGTTTGGTTTGACATGAGCCGACTCTGAGCATAACCAAGGACACAGCATCTTGGGCTAGGCCACGTGAGGCCTTATTTCTAAGGACTTAGAGAAGTCCTGCCTTTGAGAGATCTGCATTCTGTAAGAGCTTCAAGTCAGCGTTTGTTTATTCAGGACTCAGCCCAACAAGGACACTTCAGTCTCAGGATGTACCGCTACCATTTACAGCTGAATATATATGCGCATATATAAATAACTTTATGGAGGTCTAGCTAGTTAGGAGAAAAGGCCTCTTCTGTAAGAGACACTAAAAATCTGCTCCTAGCATGTGATTACTAAAGTACTGGTACAATACTGTCGTTTTATGGATATATGCATAGAAAGGGTTAATCACATGTATTTTTGCTTGCATATAAATGTTAATTATACCGGTGTATAGTCGGTGTTATTTAGAGTAGCTGCTGTCATTGTATTTGTTATATATGCTGTTTACCTACCATCCTGTCCTTTTTGTTTAATAAACTGGTTAGTAAATGTTCATATTATATTATCTAATCTTTATGCGTGTCTGCTGATTGCTGCTATACCTCTTGTCCTGTGGCCAACCCTCACCCACGTTTAAGTTTAGGCACACTGGGGCTCAGAAGGTAGGGGGGCATTTGGATTTGGGAGTGCCGAATTTGCTGAATTTCTTTTGGGGGGGAAAGGAGCCATAGCGCTTTTTCAGAGTATTTGTGCTACCAGTAATGTAGAAGCCCCTTATATTTCCATTGACAGATGAGACCTCAGTGGGGATTTGCTTTTTTGTGGATTGAGCTGAAACTTTAATTGGGAACACTTTGCATAACATTTTGGATCACATTTATCCGGCGCTCTACACTGAGCACTTACATCGGCATTGCCATCTAAATCTCCGAGTGACGTGATTTAGCTAAAACCCCAGAGGGATCCATTCACTATAATGAGGCAGCAGAGTTGCCCTGGTCTCTGCTCAGCGGTTTCCTTTTCAGAAGTGCACACAACTGTGGCCGTCTTCCCTTTTCTAAAAAGACGGACACCACTGGATCACAGGCCAGACCATGTCTAGTGTCTCCATCTTACTCATTTTAGCTTATCTTCAGCCGGTGGTTCAGCCTGCTTCACGTATTTCAGAGATTTACACGTAAACCCCAGTGTAAGTGCAGAGCGCAGGATAAATGTGAGCTGAGCCTTACTGCGATCTTTGGGAGACAGAATGAATAAATCAACAGCGAGTTAAGAATTTTTTATTTTTACGCTATTTCTCGTGCAGTGTAAGTGATTAGACGACTTCATTCTTCGGATCAGTGTGATTACAGCGATACCAGATTTATATAGTTTGGCTGCTTTTACACACCAAAAGATGCTTTTTTTTTTTTTTTTTTTTTTTTTTTTCTCCATGTTTCTGTGGACAGTCATGTGAGGGTTTGTTTTTTGCGGGACGAGTTGAAGTTTTTATTGGTATCATTTTTGGGCACATGATGACATTTTTTGATCCCTTTCTATTCCAATTTTGGGAGGCAGAACTAACAAAAAATAGCAATTCACGAATTGTTTGTTCTTCTTTTTTTTTTTTTTTCCCTTTTATGCTGCTCTGCATTTGGTAAAATTGATAAGGAGCTTTATTCTTGGAGTCAGTACGATAACAGCGAAACCATATTTATGTATCTTTTTTTTTTTTTTTTAATCTTTTGCCACTTTTACAATTAACGTTTTTAAACATACATACATACATACATACATACATACATACATACATACATACATACATACATACATACATACATACATACATACATACATACATACATACATACATACATACATACATACATACATACATACATACCTCAAAAAAAAAAAATAAAGGGAACACTCAAATAACATATCCTAGATCTGAATGAATGAAATATTCTCATTGAATACTTTACTTTGTTCTGTACAAAGTTGAATGTGCTGACAACAAAATCACACAAAAATCATCAATGGAAATCAAATTTATTAACCAATGGAGGCCTAGATTTGGAGTCGCCCCCAAAATTAAAGTGGAAAAACACACTACAGGCTGATCCAACTTTGATGTAATGTCCTTTAAAACAAGTCAAAATGAGGCTTAGTATTGTGTGTGGCCTCCACATGCCTGTATGACCTCCCTACAACACCTGGGCCTGCTCCTGATGAGGTTGCGGATGGTGTCCTGTGGGATCTCCTCCCAGACCTGCACTAAAGCATCCGCCAACTCCTGGACAGTCGGGTGCAACATGACATTGATGGATGGAGCGAGACATGATGTCCCAGATGTGCTCAATCTGATTCAGGTCTGGGGAACGGGCAGGCCAGTCCATAGCTTCAATGCCTTCATCTTGCAGGAACTGCTGACACACACCAGCCACATGAGGTCTGGCATTGTCCTGCATTAGGAGGAACCCAGGGCCAACCGCACCAGCATATGGCCTCACAAGGGGTCTGAGGATCTCGTCTCGGTACCTAATGGCAGTCAGGCTACCTCTGGCAAGCACATGGAGGGCTGTGTGGCCCTCCAAAGAAATGCCACCTCACACCATTACTGACCCACTGCCAGACCGGTTATGCTGAAGGATGTTGCAGGCAGCAGATCGCTCTCCACGGAGTCTCCAGACTCTGTCACCTGCTTTCATCTGTGAAGAGCACAGGGTGCCAGTGGTGACTTTGCTAATCCTGGTGTTCTGTGGCAAATGCAAAGCGTCCTGCACTGTGTTGGGCTGTGAGCACAACCCCCATCTGTGGACGTCAGGCCCTCATACCACCCACATGGAGTCTGTTTCTAACCATTTGTGCAGACACATACACATTTGTGGCCTGCTGGAGGCCATTTTGCAGGGTTCTGGCAGTGCTCCTCCTGTTCCTCCTTGCACAAAGGAGGTAACTGTCCTGCTGCTGGGTTGTTGCCCTCCTATGTCTCCCTCCACATCTCCTGGTAGCTGCTCCATGCTCTGGACACTGTGCTGACTGACACAGCTACCCTTCTTGCCACAGCTCGCACTGATGTGCCATCCTGGATGAATGGCACTACCTGGGCAACTTCTGTGGGTTGTACTGTAGACACCGCCTCATGATACTGTACCTCTAGGGGTGAGAGCAATGGCAAAATGAAAAAGGTACCAAAACAGCCAAAAAGGATGAGAACAGAGAAATGGTCTGTGGTCACCACCTTCAGAACCACTCCTTTATAGGGGGTATCTTGCTAATTGCCTATCATTTCTGCCAGTTGTCTGTTCCATTTGCACAACAGCAGGAGAAATTGATTCACAATCAGTGTTGCTTCATAACTGGACAGGTAGATTTCACAGAAGTGTTACTGACTTGGAGTTACGTTGTGTTGTTTAAGTGTCGCATTTTATTTTTTTGAGCAGTGTATTATATTACATTATATAATATTATTATATTTTTTTTTTACGTAGTCTCTCTATGGGACTTTCACTTTTTCACTGGTGTAAAGAATTTATACCTGTCAGTTCTTCACTGACTGGAACTTCTTAGAGGCTTTCCTTAGTCATGACGACCTCTGGTCACCAAGCTATCTCGGGTCCTCATGGTAACGATTGGGCCCCTGTGATGACGTTGTGGGGGCACCAATCTGAAGGGAGAGGGAGCTCCTTCTCTCTCCCAGCCTCCTAGATGCTGTGATCGCTTTAGATCGCAGCATTTAGAGGATTAAACAGCCAGGGTTTGGTGCTGGCACCTTCCCAAGCTTTTACTGCAAGAGCTCAGCCAATAGAACCACTGAGCTCCGGCGATTATGGTGCGGGAGGTGCTGATATTTCAGCACCTCCTACGCGATCATGCTTTGATCGGTCAGATTAACTGACCGATCACAGTCCTCTGAGTGCGGGGACTGATGGCATGGGTCCCTGCACCTCTTCCTGTGGCACTCAGCTGTCAACACGGAACAGTCACTGTGTGTGTTTACACGCAGTGTCAGTTTAAATGCATGACTGGCATAGCTCGTCATGCTGTGGGAACTCGCACCCGCTCATGTCGTGCCGTGTCTGTCATTGGTCGTTTAAGTGGTTATGTGGCACCCCAGGGGTCTGGTTTCCACAGTAATAGCAGTATTACGTCTGTGAGCAGGTGGGAGGTCTCCTGGGCAGGAATCCTAAGCATGCCACACCTCCTGCCCAGTCCTGGGAGGGGAAGAACTTCCCCTACATAAACTGGGGCTGAGGCAGGGTTAGAGAGAGGAGTTCCAGACAGAGACTGAGTCTGGTCTGGACACGCAGAAACAGGGACAGATAGACATCAGGAGCTCTGTAGGAGCCAAGGAGAAGCGCCAGGGGCTGGAGCTGTGCAGAGCTCGCCCTGGGAGAAGGTACTAAAACCGGACACAGGAGTCCGAGGCTGTGGGGACTAAGATATACCCAGCAGCAGAATCCATCCGGCAGGGGATTCCAGGTCCTCTGGCCATAAAAGCCCGGAGGCTCGGTCACAACGAAGGGACCAGCACCGCCATCCCAGAGCGGAGGCTAACAGGAGGCCCCAGGTCACCAGCCATACGGGTGAGCACCACACGGTATACTCAGGGATGTGGGCTACTTGTAACCGCTGACAGCAAGGTAGCCAGGAAGAGTGCAGATTAACGGGGAGGCCTACAACTCCACCTGGCCAGGGGAACTCCTGCTTGCTCGCAGACTGACCAGGCCCCTTATACTAGCCAGTACTCCCGGGAGGGTCTGCCTTGTACCATCAGTAAAGACCCTGAACTGCACCTCACGTCTCTGTGATTCCTTGCCGCTCCTGCACCATTAGCACTGGGACCCTCACACCATCACTCCCATCATCACCCCCTGAGGCAATACTTCTCCCGTGGGGAGTCATCCCATACTCAGCTGCGCAAACAACATCAGCCTCAGCGGTCTGCAGCGCAGCAGCGGTCCCCACTGACCGCAATCCACGGGTGGCGTAGTCGGACACTTATTACCATACAAATAGACTGCCACTGGTTTGACCACCCTGGGCACGGACCGGGTCACCGCCACACGGAGACTACAACCCCCAGCATCTCAGCGATCCGGCTCCGGGTATTCCCCTGCACAGCACAGGCCCAGGGGGCGCGTCGACTTTGGCGTAGTCGGCAGGATTACGTGCCCGCAACCACCGGGTACTGCGTGCCTGAAAAAAGACTTTTATACTTACCTGTGGTGAAGTTTCCCGCCGTCCGGAGTCGATTCCCGCCATCCGACGCCATCTTCTGCCTTCTTCCCGCCATCCGTGGAGTTTTCCCGCCATTGGACGCCATCCTGAGGGCGCCGTGCGGGAAGAAGAGGGGCGTGGACTCCGAAAGCCCGCGAGAACTGAAGCCCCGCCTCACGTCCGGACGTTGCGTAAGGTCCTGGAAGGAGCCCAGCAGACGCCGACGTCACAGGAGCGCGACGGAAGGTCCTCAACCCTGACGATCCACTGCGGAGCCGCGGCCTACGGAAGAGGATCATCGCAAGGTAGGCCACGGTCCACTAGGGGGGAGGAGGATGTCGGATACGGAGGAGAGCTTCACCGCCACAGCCGCCGCCAGCGCCACCGCTGCTGCGGTCATGCCTTTCACCATGCCCTATATCACGGGGGCAGCCTGGCTACCCCAGTACTCAGGGGAGTCACATACCCTAAATGACTTCAGAGAAAGGCTGGATAGCCTCTTCCAGGTGTATCCCCTCACGGAGGCGCAAAAAGTGAGCATCCTGGTGGCCCAATTAATCGGGGCAGCCCAAAGGGAGGTAAAGTCCTGGCCACCTGGGAGGAAGAGGACTGTCAGAGACATACTAACCCGGCTGAAAGACACATTTGACACCCGCACCTCAGCCGAAATAAAACTAAGATTTTATGGGTGCAAACAACGGGCACATGAGAGTATAAGAGACTATGCTCTAAACCTACAAGAGGCCCTGAGAGCCATTAAGCAGGCAGACCCTGACAGCGTGGGAAATGAAGATAAGCTGTTGACTGAACAATTCATTGAGGGTCTACTGTGCAATGCCCACCGAACCCAGTTGCGGGCAATGGCCTTACAGGACCCTGACCTGGACTTTGCACAGTTCAAAGACAGAGCCATCCGGGTGCTCCGAGAACCGGCAACAGGTGGCGCTGTGACCCACAGGCGCCCTGCTATCACTTATCACCAGGAGACGGCGCCCTTGTCTGCAGGGCCTGTGGGAGCTGATGCGCAGGCTTTAAACAGTGACCCGGCTACAGACCTGCACCATCAGGTCCAAGAGCTAACTAAAAGCGTTGCCGCGCTAACCCGAACTGTGCAGTCTTTACAGGTTTCTACTGCAGGGAAGATCGAGCTGGCATCCGGACCGGAGGACATCCCGTGGTGCCGACCAAGGAGGACCCCACCGGCCAGAGGAAGACACAGCGACCGATACAACGAGGACGGACGACCTATTTGCCGCCGCTGCAATCAACCCGGACATGTGGCAAGGTACTGTCATTTAAACGGGCACAACCTGGGGTAGAGGGCCAACCCCCAGGCATAAGACCATCAGGCCCATCAAACTGGCGTGATAAATACGTAGGGGGACGTCCAATCTTGCCTGTGGTACTGGATGGCATTCCTATGAGTGCCCTACTAGACACTGGGTCACAGGTCACCACCATCCCGTACGTGCTCTTCAAGCAGTACTGGAATGATTCGGACATAACCCGCTACCCAGACGATGACCTGAGTATCATCGCCAGCAATGGTCAGCCCGTGCCGCAGGTGGGATTCAAGGAGGTGACCATTAAAATCGGTAAAGTCGAACTGGCGGCACAAGGACTGATTATAGTGGACATAGACCGTCATGAGAGTCACCCTAGAATCACCCTGGGAACCAATGTAATTGAAAATTGTCTTGCAGAGGTGATTCTCATTTTACAGCAGGTTGCCAAGAACGCCAGTTCCGGCCAGCAGCGTGTGCTCCAAAAAGAGATCCGGGCACTGATGAAGCGGCAACAGGTGGAACTATCTGGTGGTGAGATAGGTAGCGTGAGAATGTGTGACCCGTTCCCTATTGCCATGCCCCCAAAAAGTGAGATGATGATTTGGTGCCGGGCAGCTATTGGTCTAAGAGGTAGAGACTACCAAGCAATGGTAGAACCCGTCTACTCAGACAGTAGACCCACCATTTTGACAGCACGGGGGGTGGTCGATGTACGCCATGGGAGGGTGCCCGTTCGCATCATAAATATCGGTGAGAGAGAAGTACACCTGCCCCGGTATGCCACGCTAGCTAAATTGTTCACCATAAACCAGAATTCTGTACAGGCCGTGGAACCCTTGCCTCCATCTCAACCAGAGGAAGGTAACGGCTCTAAGAAACCGGTGGAGGACTGGTGTCAGCAACTACATCTGGGTACTGACTCCACTCCCTCACACCAGAAACAGGGAGTCTATCGGGTGGTTCAAGAGTACGAGCGAGTGTTTAGTAAACACCCGTTAGACTTCGGGCGAGTAAAGGGGGTAGAACACCACATCCCCACGGGAGACCATCCTCCCATAAAGGAGAGATACCGACCCGTACCCCCTGCACACTACCAACATGCCAAGGGGATGCTTAGAGACATGAAGGAGGCTGGGGTAATCAGGGACAGCTGTAGCCCCTGGGCAGCTCCACTAGTCTTAGTGAAAAAGGACAACACTATGAGAATGTGTGTAGACTACAGGAAGGTCAACCGTATCACACACAAGGATGCGTACCCGTTACCAAGGATAGAAGAGTCCTTAGCTGCATTAAAATCTGCTAACTTCTTCTCTACTTTGGATCTCACTAGCGGGTACTGGCAGGTTCCTGTAGCAGAGGCAGACCGGGAGAAGACCGCATTCACCACCCCGATGGGTCTCAGCGAATTTAACTGTATGCCGTTCGGGCTCTGCAACGCACCAGGAACCTTCCAACGGTTGATGGAATGCTGTCTAGGACACCGGAACTTCGAGACGGTCCTGTTATACCTGGACGATGTCATCGTCTATTCCAAGACCTACGAGGACCACCTGAAACACCTGGCAGAAGTGTTCGAAGCTCTGGCAAACTACGGCCTAAAGGTGAAACCCTCCAAGTGTCACCTCCTGAAACCAAAGGTGCAATACCTGGGACACGTGGTGAGTGCTGACGGAGTGGCTCCTGACCCTGATAAGATCACCGTGATTAAGGACTGGCCAAGACCCTCCAGCATAAAGGAAGTGCGGCAGTTCCTCGGGTTGGTAGGCTACTACCGAAGATTCATTCCCGGTTTCACCAAAATGGCAGCCCCTATGCAGGACCTCCTGATAGGTCAATCTCGAAAAGCCAAGAACCAGAAGCCGCCCTTCAGGTGGGAAAAGCTGGAAGAGGAGTCCTTTTGCCAGCTGAAGATGGCCCTCACGGGGGATGAAATCCTGGCATATCCAGACTACAGCCAGCCCTTTATCCTCCACACGGACGCAAGTAACATCGGGCTAGGAGCCGTGCTGTCCCATATCCAGCAAGGAAAAGAACGAGTAATCGCTTACGCTAGCCGAAAGCTACGACCCACCGAGAGGAACCCTGAGAATTATAGCTCATTCAAGCTGGAGTTCCTGGCAGTAGTGTGGGCAGTGACCGAACGTTTCAAGCATTAGCTTGCCTCCTCCAAATTCATCGTGTACACGGATAACAACCCGTTGACACACCTGGACACTGCAAGGCTCGGTGCTCTGGAACAGAGATGGATGGCTCGCCTGTCCAACTTTGAATTCACCATCAAATACCGGGCAGGACGCTCAAATGCCAACGCGGATGCCCGGTCTAGAATGCCGAACTTACCGGACGTAGGGGAAGATCTGGAAGAAGTTGAGCTCCCTGCGTTCCACCGTCATGGGATTACCCTGTATTCCCACCGTGTGAAGGACAGGCGCTCTGCGACGTTCAATCCCTTGCCCCACTACAACTGGGCGGAGACGCAAGACAGTGATCCTGCAGTCCGTCTGGTGAAGGAAATGCTGACCCAAGCCGATGCCAGTCTGGACCCAGACGCCCCAGAGGAGACTAAGCAACTGTGGAAGGAGAAAAGTAGGCTGTTCCTCTACAGGGAGAAGTTGTGCCGGAGAATGGTTAACTCTCGAACACATGAGTTGACCTGGCAGGTAGTGGTCCCCAGACGAGACGCGGCTATGATTCTGGAGGCGTACCACAACGGAGCAGGACATTTCGGGTGGAAGAAGCTGGAGTTCTTATTGCGTGAACGGTTCTACTGGGTAGGCATGAGAGGAGCCATCGAGAGGTGGTGCAGAGACTGTGGACCATGCCACCTAAGAAGGAAGGACCGTGCCAGCCAGAAGACTCCCTTGCAGCCCATCATCACCCGACAGCCACTGGAACTGGTAGCCCTGGACCATGTGAAACTGGCTCCAAGCAGATCTGGGTATGTCTACGCCCTCACAATCGTAGATCATTACTCCCGGTTCCTGGTGGTGGTCCCGGTCAAGGACTTAACGGCTCAAACAGCAGCTAGAGCCTTGCAGCAGCACTTCTGCCGTCCACACCGGTACCCGGACCAAGTGCTGACAGACCAAGGGCGAGCCTTCGAAGCGGAAGTCTTCCAGGAGTTCTGCAACCTGTATGGCTGCACGAAGATAAGAACAACGCCCTATCACCCACAAACTAATGGACTCTGCGAGATGAACCAGGTGGTGATAGACCTCCTGAAAACATTGCCCCTGGAAGAACGCAGTCTGTGGCTTGAGAAGCTGCCTGATCTGGTGGACCTATACAACCACATCCCTGTAGGTTCTACCAACTGTACCCCGGCTTACCTAATGAGAGCGAGGCCTGGTAAGCTGCCTATTGACCTGGATATGGGAGTCCTGACGCCCGAGGACACCTCGCCAGAGGCAGACTGGGATACAGGACGGCAGCAGCAGTATCGGAAAGTGCAGGAGAGCGTGGAGCGAAGTCTGTCTCAAGCTAGAGAAAGGCAAGAGAGGGCTTATAATCAGTATGCTCCCGCTGTTCCCCTGGCACCTGGAGAGCAGGTCTTGAAGAGGAAAAGACGGCTCCACAAGTTGGACGACCAGTGGGAGAAGGACCCGTACACCGTACTGCCATCAAGCCATGAGAACCCAAAGATTTGCGTGATCAGTAAGGATGGAGGAGAAACCACAGCCATTGTCTCCAGAGACCACCTGAAGAAGTGTCCCGAGCAGCTGCAAAACCCTGAAGAAGAAGATCAAGAAAACCCTCGACCCGCAGAGGAAAGGGAAGAAATGATCAGGACTGTACTCGGAGACTTCCCCCGGTCTTGGACACAAGTAAACGGTGCTGTCGTGGTACCCGTCCTCACCTTTCTCCAGCCAGCCCCGCAAGTGCCTACAGAGGAACCAGTAGAGCTGGAAGAGCAGCCGGCCCAAGAGGCAGAAGAGTCCACACCAGCAGTACAGGAGGATCAACCCTCTGCTAGTAGTGAGCCTGCCGTGCCCCTAGTGAGCCAAAGAGTGCACAGACAGCTGCCCAGCCTGCCCATAACACCTCCTACACCCTGTAGTGCAGGACCAGTTAGTGAGCTCCGTAGGTCCACTAGAGTTACCAGAGGCCAGATGCCCGTACGTTGGAGAATCTAAGTTGGCTAGTTGCTTTAACTATTTTATGTTTACCTGTTTTGTTGTAGCCGTTGCTAATTATGTTTTTCAGTTACAGATTTCTTTATATGGACTGACAGGTTATGGACAGTGAGTAACCGGAACTCTGTTGTAAATATGTTTGGAGCGTAACCCAGTAATGGACTAAAGACTGTTAAAGACTCGGGGCAGGACAGACCCCCTACCTGGTTACGGCTCTCTGTTCTTTGGTGAAATGGACACCCTTATTGCTTCCCGGTTACGGACACGCCGTGACCATCTCATGTATTTAATTGTTATTGTTTATACCCTGTTTTGTTTTTTTTTTTTTTTTTTTTTTTTTTCAAAACATATGTTTAGTCCGGGAGTACTAAATTTCACTAGGGGGGAATGTGGCACCCCAGGGGTCTGGTTTCCACAGTAATAGCAGTATTACGTCTGTGAGCAGGTGGGAGGTCTCCTGGGCAGGAATCCTAAGCATGCCACACCTCCTGCCCAGTCCTGGGAGGGGAAGAACTTCCCCTACATAAACTGGGGCTGAGGCAGGGTTAGAGAGAGGAGTTCCAGACAGAGACTGAGTCTGGTCTGGACACGCAGAAACAGGGACAGATAGACATCAGGAGCTCTGTAGGAGCCAAGGAGAAGCGCCAGGGGCTGGAGCTGTGCAGAGCTCGCCCTGGGAGAAGGTACTAAAACCGGACACAGGAGTCCGAGGCTGTGGGGACTAAGATATACCCAGCAGCAGAATCCATCCGGCAGGGGATTCCAGGTCCTCTGGCCATAAAAGCCCGGAGGCTCAGTCACAACGAAGGGACCAGCACCGCCATCCCAGAGCGGAGGCTAACAGGAGGCCCCAGGTCACCAGCCATACGGGTGAGCACCACACGGTATACTCAGGGACGTGGGCTACTTGTAACCGCTGACAGCAAGGTAGCCAGGAAGAGTGCAGATTAACGGGGAGGCCTACAACTCCACCTGGCCAGGGGAACTCCTGCTTGCTCGCAGACTGACCAGGCCCCTTATACTAGCCAGTACTCCCGGGAGGGTCTGCCTTGTACCATCAGTAAAGACCCTGAACTGCACCTCACGTCTCTGTGATTCCTTGCCGCTCCTGCACCATTAGCACTGGGACCCTCACACTATCACTCCCATCATCACCCCCTGAGGCAATACTTCTCCCGTGGGGAGTCATCCCATACTCAGCTGCGCAAACAACATCAGCCTCAGCGGTCTGCAGCGCAGCGGCGGTCCCCACTGACCGCAATCCACGGGTGGCGTAGTCGGACACTTATTACCATACAAATAGACTGCCACTGGTTTGACCACCCTGGGCACGGACCGGGTCACCGCCACACGGAGACTACAACCCCCAGCATCTCAGCGATCCGGCTCCGGGTATTCCCCTGCACAGCACAGGCCCAGGGGGCGTGTCAGTTACACCACTCAAATGTGCTTTAGCAGTATACTTTGGTTCATTGTCCTGTTGGATGATGATCCTCCATCCCAGTCTCAAAAACCTGCTTCAGTCTGTCAGTGATATCTCAAGAATATCCCAGTACTTTGCACCATCCATCTTCCCCTTGATTCAGATCATTTTTCCAGTCCCTACTGCCGAAAAACATGGTGTTCTTGGAGTGATGAGTTGTGTTGGTTGGGCGCCAGACATTGTTTACCTTTGGTGGCCAAAAAGGTAAATTTTGGTCTCATCTGACCACAGCACCTACCTCCACACATTTGGGGAGTCTCCCACATGTCTTTTGGCAAACTCAAAACACGCCTTACAATTTTTGTGTTAATAATGGCTTTTTTTCTGCCCACTTTTCCATAAAGACCACCTCTATGGAGTGTACAGTTATTGTGGTCAGATGGACAGATACTTCTGTCTCTGCTTGGGAACTCTGCAGCTTCTTCTGGGTTACCTTCTGGTCTCTGTGCTGGTTTTCTGGTCTCTGTCTTTAAGAATCTGGAATTTGAAAATGATGGTCAACAGCAGATAAGCACTATTACAAACATGGACATTAAAATTCCTAATCCATGATTTTACTTGATTCAAGCCTGGGACTACGCAAAGGGCCAGATCCAGGACACCATGGAGAAAGATATAAAAGCATGATTATTTAAAACTTCGGGGAAGCAAAAATAAAACCATGTCAATCTTGCCTCTCAGCAAGGAGATCTGTTGTAGTAATGAATACAAGAGTCTCCCAAATGTTTTCAGATACTACAATCTATTCCCCATTATCTAAAAGTCCTATAAAACTATTTAAAACTAAATTATATAAATTGATAGATGAAGGAATGGCATGTACAGTGGGGGGGGATTTAGTCAGCCACTAATTGTGCAAGTTCTGCCACTTAAAAGATGAGAGGCCTGTAATTTACATCATAGGTAGACCTCAACTATGAGAGACAAAATGAGAAAACAAATCCTGAAAATCACATTGTCTGATTTGGAAAGAATTCTTTTTTTTTCAAATTTTGGTGGAAATTAAGTATTTGGTCAATTACAAAAGTTCATCTCAATACTTTGTTATATATACTTTGTTGGCAATGACAGAGGTCAAACGTTTTCTGTAAGTCTTCACAAGGTTGGCACACACTGTTGCTGGTATGTTGGCCCATTCCTCCATGCATATCTCCTCTAGAGCATTGCTGTTTTAGGGCTGTCGCTGGGCAACACTGACTTTCAACTCCCTCCAAAGGTTTTCTGTAGGGTTTAGATCTGGAGACTGGCTAGGCCACTCCAGGACCTTGAAATGCTTCTTACGAAGCCACTCCTTCATTGCCCTGGCAGTGTCCTTGGGATCATTGTCATGCTAAAAGCCCCAGCCACGTTTCTTCTTCAATGCCCTTGCTGATGGAAGGAGGTTTGCACTTAATCTCTCGATACATGGCCCCATTCATTCTTTCATGTACACGGATCAGTCGTCCTGGTCCCTTGTCAGAGAAACAGCCCCAAAGCGTGATGTTGCCACCCCCATTCTTCACAGTAGGTATAGTGTTCTTTGGGTGCAACTCAGCATTCTTTCTCCTCCAAAGACTGAGTTGTTTCTACCAAACAGTTCTACTTTGGTTTCATCTGACGATATGACATTTTCACAATATTCTTGTGGATCATCCAAATGCTCTCTAGCAAACTTCATACGGGCCCGGACATGTAATGGCTTAAGCAGGGGGACACGTCTGGCACTGCAGGATCTGAGTCCCTGGCGGCGCCGTGTTACTGATGGTAGCCTGTGTAACGTTGGTCCCAGCTCTCTGCAGTTCATTCACTAGGTCCCCCTGTGTGGTTATGGGATTTTTGCTCACCGTTCTTGAGATCATTTTGACCCCACGGGGTGAGATCTTGTGTGGAGCCCCAGATCGAGGGAGACTATCAGTGGTCTTGTATGTCTTCCATTTTCTAATTATTGCTTCCACAGTTGATTTCTTCACACCAAGCTGCTTGCCTATTGCAGATTCAGTCTTCCCAGCCTGGTGCAGGGCTACAATTTTGTTTCTGGTGTCCTTTGACAGCTCTTTGGTCTTCACCATAGTGGAGTTTGGAGTGTGACTGTTTGAGTTTGCGGACAGGTGTCTTTTATACTGATAACAAGTTCAAACAGGTGCCAGTACTACAGGTACTGAGTGGAGGACAGAGGAGCCTCTTAAAGAAGAAGTTACAGGTCTGTGAGAGCCAGAAATCTTGCTTGTTCGTAATTGACCAAATACTTATTTTCCACAAAAATTTGAAAAAAATGTCTTTCCAAATCAGACAATGTGATTTTCAGGATTTGTTTTCTCATTTTGTCTCTCATAGTTGAGGTCTACCTAAGATGTCAATGACAGGCCTCTCTCATCTTTTTAAGGGGGAGAACTTGCACAATTGGTGGCTGACTAAATAAATACTTTTTTTCCCCACTGTAATCACTTAAACAAAAAAGAGGCAGATCTTCAAAATCTCCAGACACCAATATACCCATTTTTATATGCTTTACTTAAAAAGCACAAGAATTCTTATCCACTTTCTATGCATCCCATTGTTTTAGGAATAGGTTCCCTGGGTGAGAGCCTGGGAGAGTGTCTTGACCATTTCCTCCAGCCTCTCGTCCACAGGGCACTGGCGATGTCTTGGATACATCCAAGCATCTTATTACTCAGCACATACCATCAAAGCGATACCGGTAGGGGAATTTACTAGAGCTAAATGTAACTGCAGCACGGACGTAGCATGCCAAAATGAAATGGAACAGATTCAAAATAGATTTAAAAAGCGAGCATGCAAAAAATGGATGCTAGAAAGAGCAAAGATCATCATAAAAATTAAACCCAGCTTTAAGCAATCTATTCCTTGAAAGAAAATCTCACACCAACTCTAGTATTAAAATATATAGCAATCCGTTCTCTGCCATAATTTTTTTTTTTACAAAAATCTCAACAGATGAACACATAGCAAATATAGTGGATCAAGGCTGTTGGGTAGTCTGTAGAAGAAACAGTAGCAAAAACTGGCTATCACTTCAAGGGTTTTACAAATGTGGATCACATTCTTGCAAAATATGTCCCTATACTAAAAAAATGCGGATGCAAAATCAAGAGATCGCCTGTATATAACTCAAAATTGACACATAAGCCAAAAATACATTTAAAAGATGTTAAAAAGTATACCAAACAAAGCCAAACATAATGTTTTTGTCACCCCAATCCATTAGAACAGGAAACCACTAAAATGTAGAAAGACCAGTAGTGAAGATATACATGCCTAGATAATGCATGCTGCAGCTACATAACATACCCCCAAAAAAATAGAAATATCCAAATATAAAAAAAAAAATGTAGAAATTGGCCAAAAAAACTAACAGATCAACATGCTAACATAATACAGATACCTAGAAACAATGAGCTTAATAAAAACCAGTAAGGGCAAGGAAGAGAAAGACCAATGCAGACGCCGGCCACCATGTCATGGCTGCGTCGGCGGCCTGGTATCCATACTCAGTCCCCAGCCGTCCGGCGGCCGGGTGTCCACGCTCGGTCCCCAGCCGCCAGGGGGCGGCCGGGTGTCCATACTCCGTCCCCAGCCACCCTGCGGCCGGGTGTCCACACACGGTCCCCAGCCACATGGGTGTCCATAGATGGTCCCCAGCCGCCCCTATTTCTCCTTGGATCTACACACACACACACACACACACACACACACACACACACACACACACACACACACACACACACACACACACTTTTCTTAGCCCAGCTGTTACAACTCTCCTGTTAGTTTTTTTTTTTAGTTTGCTGGTCACATGACCATTTTGCCTATTTAATCCGGCTCCGCCCTCCTGGCTTTGCTGGACTTCATTTGTATTTACTACTGTTGAGCTAGCTTGTTGCTCTGTTGCCATTCTCTGTTAGTTTTGCTTGGTCTTTTGACCCCTATGCCTTTTTGTTGTGTGTTTGTCTTTGACTGCTACTATTTCTGCTAGGAGGTGTCCAACTTTTCCCAGTCCCTAGATCTTGTAGGGATCCCTCCCTCACATCTATAGGTCTGCGTTCAGACTAGCTGAGGACTTTAGCGGGTCTGATCGCAGGATCAGGTTCCCCGTTACATCGTAGGGATCTAGTTTAGTTCTATTGTAGGGACAGATCTCCTCTCTTTCCTTAGTCTCTGTAGCAGATCATAACACCAGCCTGCTTTAGGGCAGCATTGGACGAGCCCACCAGAGAACCAGACTCCTCCGGTGGGCCCTGGCTTCTCCATCAGGGGAGTTGAGAGTGCCAAGGTGAGGAGCATGGTGATGATGATGATAGAAGTTAGCATCTGCTTTGTTTTCTTGGAATGCAAGCGCATGTATGTAGTAACGGCTAGGCCTGAGGTGGTCAGCATTTTGGCGCATATCCTACCTCCTCCGAGGATTGCTGGATGTTTTCCTGCTACTATCCCAGTTCTACGACTCCCGTTAAAACAAAGCTTCAGGTGATGAATGATGGATGAGGTAGTGGCAAAGGAGAAAGAGCAGGAGGAACAGAGACCATTCACATCAATATCAGGCCAGTCAACCACACATGTCTTGTAGGATATGTTTCTGTACCAAAAGGAGCGGTTCGGCTACACAGTTATAGGGCATGCAGTGAGTGCAATGCCTACCAAAAATTTAGAGGCACTCCAATGCCCATTGGAAGTGACATGGAGGTCAGAGGGCCTTAACTAAACCGTTTTTTTCATTTATAGCAACTGGGTCTCCTTTGCACTTTTGGCCTTGGCAGTGAATGGAAGGCTTTCCAAAAATTATGAGGAACTGCAATGCCCGTTGAAACAGATGTGGAGTACAGCATACTAAAAACCTTCTACCCATTATTGGGGAATGGGTCTCCCTTAGTGTTCGCCTATGCATTGAAAAGGAAAAGCTGACTAAAATTAGGAGGAAATGCAATGCCCGTTAGAAGAATGGTGGAGTTCGCAGTAGCTTAACAAGATGGTTTTAATGCCCCTGGGAAAAGAGGTGGAGGTCGCAGTAGCTTAACAAGACAGTTTTCATGACCCTTACAAGAGCCATGCAGTACAGCTTATTAAAAACATTATTCCTATTATTGGGGAGTGGGTCTCCCATAGTCTTTGCCCATGCCTTCCAAGCAAAAGCTGCCAAAAATTAGGACGGAGGAACTTGCAATGCTGGCAACACGGACCACAGTCACCCTGGTGGTATAGTGGTGGTGGAGGCTGAAGATGAGGATAAGAGCAAAATACAGCTGAAATGAGGAAGCGTATACCCATGTGTGGGTGTGAAGCTGTGCATGGGAATACACCTCCCGAAATAACACAGTGGATTTGACTTTGTTACTATGCTGTCATTTGGTGGTGATGAGAAGTCTGGCCCAATCCAGCCCTTGTTCATTTTGATATGGGTCAGCTTGTCAGCATTGTCAGTTGACAGGCGAGTGCGCTTATCAGTTATAATTCCCCCAGCGGCACTAAAAACACGCTCCGATAACACGCTAGCGGCAGGGCAGGCCAGGACCTCCAAGGCGTACAGAGCGAGTTCATTCCAAGTGTCCAGCTTGGATACCCAATAATTAAAAGGCACAGAGGAATCACAGAGGACGCTGGTATGGTCGGCAAGGTACTCCCTCACCATCTTTTGAAACTTTCCACTCCTTGTGAGATTACCCCGCGCCTCAGGGCCTGTAAGCTGGGCGGGTCTCAGAAAACTGTCCCAGAATGTTGACAGTGTTTCCCTGCCTCTGCTGGATTGGAGTTGCGTCTCTCTCTCGCCTGTACGCCTTGGTTGGTCAACTAACTGTGACCTCTGCCGCTAGCGTGTTCAGATGGGAATTTTTTTAATAGTTCTGCAGCAAGGGCCTTCTGGTACTGCCACATTTTTGTAGACCTCTCCAACTCCGGAATAAGCGTGAAAGTTCTCCTTGTAGCGGCGATCTAAAAGTATCACCAACCAGTAATGACTGTCACCCAACATTTTGACAACGGGAGGGTCACGGTTAAAGCAGCGTAACAAAGTCAGCCATGCGTGCCAGACTGGTAACGGGCAAGACTTCCGTGTCCTCACCAAGATGACGACTGACTATGCCCTCCTCCTCCTCTTCCTCTTCCTCTTCCTCATTGTTCCCCAATGCACATTGGGATGAGATGAGGCTGGGCTGTGTGTAATCGCCCTCTAAGGGTTCTTGATCCATCTCATCATACTCTGGCTACAATGCCTCCTCTTTAATTCTCTGCAGAGTGCGCTGCAAAAGACAGACAAGTGGGATGCTGATGCTAATGATGGCGTCATCGCCACTCAGCATCTTGGTGGACTCCTCAAAGTTTGTCAGGATGGTACATATGTCAGACATCCAGGTCCACTCCTGAGGTCTTATGTGTGGAGTCGGACCTGAATATCGACGGCCTTGTTGCAGCTGGTACTCCACAACTGCTCTCTTCTGCTCACAAATCCTTTGCAACATGTGGAGGGTAGAGTTCCAACGTGTGGGGACATCACACACCAGTTGGTGTGCCGGAAGCTGCAAACACTGCTGCAACACAGCAAGGGCGGCGGAAGCTGTAGCCGACTTGCGAAAATGAGCTGACGGGCGGCGTACTTTGAAGAGCAGACCTGACAACTCTGGGTACGATTTAAGAAACCACTGAACCATGAGGTTAAGCACATGAGCCAGGCATGGTACGTGTGTGATCTCGCCTCGCCTCAGAGCCGCCACCAGGTTACGGCCATTGTCACACACGACCATGCCTGGATGTAGGTTCAGCGGTCTCAGCCACAGATCTGCCTGCTCTTTCACAGCTGTCCACAACTCACAAGCAGTGTGAGGTTTATCACCTAAGCTTATGAGTTTCAGCACAGCCTGTTGCGGCTTGGCTGAGGCAGTACTGCAGTGCTTCCAGCTTGTAACTGATGTGGTGATATCTGAGATGGAGGCTTAACATGAGGAGGAGGAGGAGGAGGATGATGTGCAGGAGCTGTACACTGTGGGGGCAACTCTGACTGACATAGGGCCCGCAATCCTCGTTGTGGGGAGGATGTGTTCCGTCCCAAGGTCCGACTGGGTCCCGGCTTCCACTATGTTTAGTGTGCCGTCAGGGAGATGTACCGTCCCAGGCCACAATCGCTTGTCCACGTGTCCGTTGTCTGGTGGACTCTCCCAGTAACTGCGCTGTTGAGGGCACAGCAGATGTTTTGGGACACTTGCTTGTGTAGTGCGGGGATGGCACAACGGGCAAAATAGTGTCGGCTGGGGACCGAATACCGAGGGACGGCCACCGCCATAAGGATTCCGTCTCCACCAGCCTAAAAGGCAGTTTTTCCAACGCAAGCAGTCGTGAATTGTGCGAATTTAGGACTGTCGCCTGTGGGGCATTGGCTGCGAATTTGTGCTTTCGTTCAAAGCTCAGGGATATGGACAATTGAACGCTGTGGTGGGACGTGGACATTGATGCTGTTTCTTGAGAAACTGCCATAACAAGTGACGACTGAGAGGATGGGGCATCTTTGCATGAAGTATGGGCAGGGGATTGCCTTGCACCACAACAGGGGGGTTCTATTACACGCACAACAGCGGAAGAAGCAGTGGTGACACCTGCTGACACTGGTTGTGGACCCTGGGGTTCGCCCCACAAAGTCGGGTGCTTTGCTGCCATGTGCCTGATCATGATGGTTGTGGTCAGGCTGGTAGTTTTGTCACCCCTGCTGATGCTGGCATGGCAGGTGGTACAAATGGCCTTTTTGGGGTTATCAGCAGAGTCTTTAAAAAAAATTCCAGACCCTGGAAGACCTACCGGTTGTACTAGCAACGTCCCTCGTGTTGGGCAACAGTTCCCCGTAACACCATCTTCTGTGTGCGGCCACCAAACTGCTTCTTCCTGCCTGTTGGGGTCACAGACACACTCTCAATTTTTTTTTTTGGGGGGGGGGGGGGGGGGATACCAAAAGGTTAATAAGATGCGTATTTGTACAGTCTGACTGAGGGGAAAAAAAAATACAGGATTTAGATGGTAAAAAAAAAAAAAAAAAAAAAAGGATTTTTCCTGGCCCCTGAGACCGGGGGATAAGTCTAGCAATTTGACCTACAGGAGCACACAGGACTGTAATGCAGCGTTTGCTGGTATAACCACTGCGTCTCCTATACAGCCTGCCTGCCTTCCTGATATCTGGGATGGATATTAGTCCTGAGAAGGACTGTTTGTTTGATTTGGCAGGCTTTAGAGACCCTACACTAACTATTTCGCACTATATATCTGTCCCTAACTCAGCAGCACCCTCTCTACACTGTCTGATCCGGAGCGACTGTGTCCAAGATGGCGGCGCCCGGTTTTAAATACTCGAGGTGACGCTGTGCGGCCCGCCAATCGCTGTAATGCCCACAAACATGGCTGTGGCATTACAGTGACTGGCTGGTAATCCGTGCATGTTCATTGTCTCTGTAAAGGGCGCCAAAAGTGCAGGGCGGAGACCCGAGCTCCCGCCCGAGTAACCCGGAAATGCTCGGTGCTCGCCGATCATCCCGAGTAGTGAGATGCTCGGGCAAGTAATGAGCAGTGTTGAGCATGCTCGCTCAACACTACACCCTACTTACTATATAAAAACCAGTAAGGAGCCATTAATATACCAGACTAATATGCCATGGTGTATACAAGACGGCAATAGTCACAAGAAATAAATATTAAGGACATACTAATAGCACAGCCATAGAAGGTATTTGATAAACATTTGACGTATCATTCCAATGTGAACATGGGCGTACCCAGGATCAAAACTGGGGGCAGGGGGGTGGGGAAAAAAAAAAAAAAATCAAATACCTCACGTCTCACCAGCTGCCGCTGCTCCGGACTCCTCAGCGTCGCCGGCCTCATCCCGCTCTGCGCTGTGACTGCTCGGGAGAGAGCGCGGTATAAAAACGTCACCGCGCCCTCTGACCTGAGACGTAACAGTGCAGCAGCCGCGGAGGATGCAGGACCTTCTGCGGAGGCACGGGGAGAGGTAAGTATTGTGCCGGGGTCCTGAGCAAGCGAGGGGGAGCGGGCGCTGACGGTGAGGGGGCCCCCCCACCTGCTCAGGGCCCTGACATTTGCCCGGGTGCGCCAGGTGCTGACGCCGGCCCTGGTGTGTGGCGCCCTGCTGCTCACTGGTGCCACAGATCCTAGAGGGGTGCATGGACTGATTCCTCCACAAGAGGCCCTCATAGCATTCACACACCTCCACCTTCCACCTCAGACCACCAGAGGGAGCCCGTTAGGGATATAAAAAGGGAAGGTGGAGCTAGGCAGCTCAGTCTGAAGTCTGGGATCTACAGTCTGGAGTCTACAGTCAGTCTGTCTAAGTCTGTGAGAAAGTCCAGTTCAGCCCAGACTCGGGGAGCTCAGGTTAGTGAGCCCAAGGCGTGCCGATGCCCTAAGAGCGGTGAAGAGTAGCAAGGCCCACTGCCAGTATGAAGCCTAGTGAGAGCCCCGTGCATGGCCTAAGGCGAGTGGAGTAAACGAGCTACATCGGGGGCAGAGGAGCTTAGCCAGCTCACCCCAAGACCATATACCAGACACCGTGTCTGTGTCTGCAAGGATCTCTAGGACCAGCAGAAACAACTGGAACCCCTGGCGAACTACATGTCCCAGGAACACCAGAAGCTGACAGTTATCCCAGGGTCAGGAATCAGAGGCCCACGAGACCAGGGAGTGTGATCTCCAACAGAAGGCCCTACCATCAGGTCAGCAGGTGCCAGACAGAGACCAAGTTAGGCCTAGCTCCAGGCAGGTCATAAACTTACCAGGAAAAGGCAAGAAACAGGAGGCCCTACACCCGCTCACTGGGGAGAGTCCTGAAATGCACCCTTCACCCTACAGTGCCCTGGATCGTGCCTGAAAACACCACCAGTAAAGGTACTGAAGTGAACTGTTGTGAGTGTGCCTGTTCTTCTCCTGACCCGGCTGGGTCCTCTGTCCTGCATCTCTCCTCCTTACGCTGCCCTGAGGCCCCGCTCCACCTGTGGGGAGCCGCACCAACTAAGCTGCCTTTCCACCGGCCTCAGAGGACTGTAGCAGCGCTGGTGATCCTCACCAGACACCTCAGGTGGCGCCACGAACATTCCCCTATCCCATATAACCTTCCCCCATTCCTTGCTTTTAAGAGTGACCCCAGGGTACGGGCCCGGGAGCCGGCCACCGCGGCATCCTCCAACACAATCAACAAGGCCCGGGCGCTGAGTCATCCCCCATCATCCCCTGGGCGCGTCACGTGCGTCCCTGCTTCTAGGGGGGGGCAGCTGCCCCACGGTGGGTACGCCCATGAATGTGAACTATGATTTAACTTGCATAGGGTGTGTCACTCTTTTGGCTGTGGTTAGATTATTGCACACCTTCTCTCCAGAAGCACACATTAATTAAGCCAACCCTGTGTAAAACAGATATACACTTATTAAAGTGCTAATAATGATTTAGTATCATGACTAAGGGTGTTATACACCTAAAACTCATAGTTTGTAGGAAAGGAAGTCCTCTGTTTCCTGCACTTTTTATAGCTATGATATAATTTAATTTCTACTTGATTGTTGTTACTTCACCATTAAAGAAAATCAATTTTAGGAGTGTTAGAAAATCCAGCTTCAATCTTCTTGTTACAGACAGCATCCAGGCACTGACGCAGTCCCTGCTACAAACGCTATGGGAATCCAAAGTTTGGGAACAAGATCTTTCTTTATTTCTATCTTCTGATTTCATTGAGAGATGCCTAGATAGTCATCCTTCCCAGATTTCACATACAGGGACAAGGGTGGTACCTCTGAAGTTGCTTACTTCCTTTCAGTTGCCATTCCCCATGACTGCAGCTTTAAAGCCTGGAGTTAACCGAACTCAAATGGCACAACTGGGTCTCGAACACAGGATACTCTACTCTTCTCCTCACAGCACCAATCTTCTCACAACAGCAGGATTTAAAAGAAGTATCAAAGCCAGCACTTCCTGTACAATCTTGATACAAAAGCAAACAAATAATCCAAAGACACTACTACCAATAGTTATAGCAATTCCTTCCACTTGTTAACTTATTTTCCCATAACATGTTATAATATTTTCCTACAAAACCTTCATCCACCTCCTCTGATTTAAACAGATTACGTTTAGAACAGAACTACCTAACCAAGGTGTTCTCAACCAAGTTCCCCTTTAACGTCTTGTAGGGGGCACAGGGTAACAATTAAATCTGTGATGGCTTTGCCCTCTTTGTCTGTATTTACCGGCCTAGTTATATAGGCTGATCAAGAACTGCAACCACTATGAAATTTCTTCTCGAGTTCATACAACCCAAAACACAAACACCTATGACAACGTTTCATCATAACAATTTTGTGACTGTACTCGCACTCCACAGTTATTAGTATAATTCCTCCTGCTGTTTTGGCTAAAGCTGCATTCAGCGCTCCTTTCAAGAAGGTGAATAGAGTAAGAATTCTAGTGGTAGTGGTTGTCATGGCTTGTTAGCTGATACAACTAGGGAGGACAGGGAATGTGTTGGGGGAGGGGGGGTGGAGAGGGTCCTGTTACCTTAGTATTTGACCCATTCCTTTGAGGGTAAGTGGCACCATTTGCCTCATCTGCCTAGGGCATCAAAATGCCTTTTCCCTGCCCTTACCATTCAGTATACTCATGATGGCCCTGTGCACAAGTGTAACATATTGCATTTGAACAGTATTTTTCTCTTAGATTTTCATTTCTTTGCTTCCTACACAAGAGCTATTTTTTCGGTTAGTCGTAATTATATGAACACTGTCTTTCTCCAGCAGTCAAAATTGTGTTTTGTTTTTTTATTGTCTCCCCCACCCCCACCCCTTTTTAAGCATCTTTTGCTACATTGTGTCTTTGTGTTTTTGTTGCTTGTTTTGTGGTTTCCTGAACCCTTTTTTTTTTTTTCCCACACCCCCTCCCCCCTCACTCCGAGTTTTCAATACATACTTTTGATGAACTCCATTATGCAGTGAAGAATCTGCTAGCTTTTCTTTTTTTTTTCTTTTTTTAGTGTCTCTGCCACAAAATTAAAAAACCTTGAGCATCTTCCCAGTATCTTTTTAGTATTCCCATTAACTTGTATTGTAATTATTAATCGTTTCCCTAGCGCAATACACCAGAATAATGGATATGCTAATTATTTTAAATTGACACTCCTTCTGAGGAAGCCACGTGAAATGCGCGTCAGGGTTTTTTTCTGGTGGCTGTAGCCGGATGGTAATAACACACTTTGAATCCTCACTTCAATCTAAACTGAGATTTTTGTGGCAACACTGATGTCCTTGTGGGAGACTGAATATGAAGTGATTGTGGGATAATGTGTGTGTATATGTATGTATATATATAATATATATTAATTATGCAGTGCCTACAAGTAGTATTCAACCCCCTGCAGATTTAGCTGGTTTGATACGATGCAAATAAGTTAGAGCCTTCAAACTGCAAACGAGAGTAGGTTTTATGAACAGAAGCATAAATCTTACAAACCAAAAAGTTATGTTGCTCAGTTGAATTTTATTAAATTTTAAACATAAAAGTGTGGGTCAATTATTATACAACCCCTATGTTTAATATTTTGTGGAATAACCCTTGTTTGCAATTACAGCTAATAATCGTCTTTTATAAGACCTGATCTGGCCGGCACAGGTCTGTGGAGTTATCTTGGCCCACTCCTCCATGCAGATCTTCTCCAAGTTATCTAGGTTCTTTGGGTGTCTCATGTGGACTTTATTCTTGAGCTCCTTCCACAAGTTTTCAATTGGGTTAAGGTCAGGAGACTGACTAGGCCACTCCAACACCTTGACTTTTTCCCTCTTGAACCAGGCCTTGGTTTTCTTGGCTGTGTGCTTTGGGTCGTTGTCTTGTTGGAAGATGAAATTACGACCCATCTTAAGATCCTTGATGGAGGAGCGGAGGTTCTTGGCCAAAATCTCCAGGTAGGCCGTGCTATCCATCTTCCCATGGATGCGGACCAGATGGCCAGGCCCCTTGGCTGAGAAACAGCCCCACAGCATGATGCTGCCACCACCATGCTTGACTGTAGGGATGGTATTCTTGGGGTCGTATGCAGTGCCATCCAGTCTCCAAACGTCACGTGTGTGGTTGGCACCAAAGATCTCGATCTTTGTCTCATCAGACCATAGAACCTTGAACCAGTCTGTCTCAGAGTCCTCCAAGTGATCATGAGCAAACTGTAGACAAGCCTTGACATGACGCTTTGAAAGTAAAGGTACCTTACGGGCTCGTCTGGAACGGAGACCATTGCGGTGGAGTACGTTACTTATGGTATTGACTGAAACCAATGTCCCCACTGCCATGAGATCTTCCCGGAGCTCCTTCCTTGTTGTCCTTGGGCTAGCCTTGACTCTTCGGACAAGCCTGGCCTCGGCACGGGAGGACACTTTCAAAGGCTGTCCTGGCCGTGGAAGGCTAACGGTAGTTCCATAAGCCTTCCACTTACGGATGATGCTCCCAACAGTGGAGACAGGTAGGCCCAACTCCTTGGAAAGGGTTTTGTACCCCTTGCCAGCCTTATGACCCTCCACGATCTTGTCTCTGATGGCCTTGGAATGCTCCTTTGTCTTTCCCATGTTGACCATGTCTGAGTGCTGTTCACAAGTTTGGGGAGGGTCTTAAATAGTCAGAAAAGGCTGGCAAAAGAGATCTTTAATCCACACATGTGAAGCTCATTATTCTTGGTGCCGGAACTACTTCTTAATACTTTAGGGGGACCAAACAGAATTCTTGTGGTTTGAGGGGTTGAATAATAAACGACACTCTGAATTAACTTTTAACGTTTTTAAAAAAAAAAAAAAAAAAATTTGCTGCAGTGCATTTCCCACTTCCAGGCTGATCTACAGTACAAATGTCACAATGCCAAGTTAATTCCGCATGTGTCAACCAGCTAAATCTGCAGGGGGTTGAATACTACTTGTAGGCACTGTGTGTGTGTGTGTATGTATATGTATAAAAATTAAATTTTTTCTAATGTGGGACATTACCATATACCAGGACTTCAAACATTCCCTTTTGTAACACAGTAAAAAACAATATAACCCAAATGTATATTATAAAAAAACAAACCAAGTACACCTTGAGATTGTCAGTGTATTGGGACATGGGGATCTAATGGGAATATCCAGACAAGTTTGTGGGGTTTCTACTCACTTGGGTGCGTTGGGAGGCAAAACAGGAAGTTTTTCTGTTTTAAATGTCCATGTCGGTTTATTGCCTCATAAACCGTCCACAAGCAAAAGGAAAACCAATAGCCTTCAGTGCAGGCAAAACAAAGAAAACGGTCCTTTAGGCAAAGTCTCTGGTTGGCCAATCCATTGGTCACACAGGCTGGATAGCATCCAGTACACTGGCTCAGTCTGGAGATAACCACACACAGGAGACCTTCTCCCTCCATACACAGACCATATGCCAAACAATGGTTTCCATTTTAACTAGTTAACCACACCCAGAGGAGAGGTGAGGCATGTGGCAACCAGACCTACCCGTCTCAGGTTGCCCGTAAAACCTGGTCCCGGATGCACCAAACAATTCCTTAGTGCTTACATGCACTAGAGCAACATTCCAGGTTTACATCACGCACGACAACCATCTCTTTGATACATGCCTCCCATCAACTAGGTGTCCGAGAGCTATCTTACAATGCATTCTTAAACTTGGTTTGAATCAAATCATATATACGTCTCTGGACCGGAAGCTGGGTCTTTTTTTTTTTTTTTTTTTCTCCTGAATTCACCGCACGCTACGCAGTGGCGTCTATCGCGGGCTTCCGCGCTGATTGCACCCGACTGGTGGGTGAGCTGATATTCCTTTCTACTCAATATAAGAATCCTATGAGATATTTTCACACAAGTGTTTAAGTAAATATGACCTTTATTATTGATACTGCGAGAAATGCATATTGTGTAAATGTATAGAAGGTAATACGATTTGTAAACTTAACCATCTGTTTACAAAATCATCTACTGACTAAGGATGAGCAGACCCTTGGACGTTTGGGTTCGTCATGTTCGGTCGAACTGTAGTTCAAAGTTCAGTTTGGGTACCAGAGCTTAAAGCCAATGAGGACCCAAACTTTTGGGCTGTAAAACAGTCGTAATGAGGGCTAGGGGGCTGAAAAAGGAAGCAAAATGTGGGGAAGAGGAGGAAAATTGCTCTGCATACAAATGTGGATAGGAAAAAGACTTAAAATAACAACATAGAATAAAAAGATCCTAGCTACTTACCGGTAACGAGATTTTACAGAGCCCATGACAGCACCACCTGAGAGAGGGTATCCGCCCACCAAGGACAGGAACCTACTGAATAAAAAGGCGGTACCTCTCTTCCACATCAGTTTTTGTTTCAGAGCTTGAGAGGGGCTCCGAAAAATAGGTTAGTACACAACTACCACCAAAACATTTCTTTATAAAGCACCCTTAGAAGTGCACACCATAAGTGATAAAGGGGAGGGAACTAATAGGGTGCTGTCATGGGCTCTGTAAAATCCTGTTACCAGTAAGTAACTAGGATCTTTTCCCCTTCTCCCATGACAGCACCACCTGAGAGATTTAGAGATTTAGATTTAGAGAGATCATACACTAGAGGGCCTAGAGAGGCTCCCATCAAGGACGGGAACCAAAAAACTGATGCGGAAGAGAGGTACCGCCTTTTTATTCAGTAGATCCTGTCCTTGGTGAGTGGATACCCACTCTCAGGTGCTGTCATGGGAGAAGGGGAAAAATATATTAATCTTGAACCAGGAGGTCCAAGTGGAAGTGTAGGTGGAAGAGGCGGAGGATGAGGTAGCCAACACTATTTTTTTACTTTTAGTATTCATTTTTTCTTTTAAAAAAAAAAATTTAAATTTGAGGAGGTACCAAAGCCTTGGGAATGGCAAGTATACTCTAACTCGTATAAAGAAGGTAAAATCCGGTGCCACATGCGATAACTCCTTTTATTCCAAAATTAAAAATCACAACATCTCCCTAGGAGGGGAACAACTGCGTGCGTTTCGAGGACACAGCCCCTTATTTGTCAGTATACAAATGAATTAAAAAAAACACATTTATAATGAAAACTGTGACCACCCCTAAACATGTGTGATAAATTAGTATACAAATTAGGATATTAACTCCTACTTAGACAAGATTTGTGTGCAACGAATTCTCATAGAATATTCAGATATAAACTTGGGAGAAAAAAAAAATAAAAAAATATATATAAAAAAAAAAAAAAAAAAAATGTATTATATGTAATACATTTGCCATATAAATGCACAGAACAGAACATGCATATAATATTGTAAATGCAAGCATATATGTATAATTTAATAAAAAAAAACATTAGATCTCATCTATAATTCATACCTTGCGGTATCCGTGCATTTAATTTCAATATCCATAATTTTTCTTTGTTATGGAGCGTTTTTTCCCAATTACTGCCACGATGGGTGGGGACGTGGTACTCTCTCTATGCCTCTAATATTTAATGTACTTATATTGCCCGCATGTACCTCCCTGAAATGTTTGGAGAGACCTGACAACCTGATGGATTTTGAAGCAGGATTTGCTCCTGTAATATGTTCTGATATTCTTGCCTTAAGGGCTCTGATAGTACAGCCTATGTAATATTTTGAACAGCTGACACAAGTTGCCATATAGACAACATGGGAGGTGTTACAATTTATATAAGACTCCATGTCATATTTTCTACCTGTGTGTAGATCAGAGAAACTTGAACCCATAGCGACATATTTGCACATACAGCATTTTCACCACATTTATACATACCGACATATTTCAGCCAGATAGGACTTTGTACTTTATTATCCAAAAATACGCTGGGTGACAACATATTGCGTAGATCCTGACCTTTCCTTGAAACCACCCTGCAGCCTGCTTCCAATATATTAGACAATTTGCCATCCTGATATAATATGGGTAAATTCTTGAGAAAAATTTGTTTAATGTTGTAAAAATGATCACTACAGTGGTGGCCAAAAGTATTGGCACCCCTGCAATTCTGTCAGATAATACTCAGTTTCTTCCTGAAATTCTTTGGTATTATCTTCATTTAATTTGTCTTCAATGAAAAAACACAAAATTGTCCTAAAGCCAAATTGGATATGATTCCACACCAAACCTAAAAAAGGGGGTGGACAAAAGTATTGGCACTGTTTGAAAAATCATGTGATGCTTCTCTAATTCGTGTAATTAACAGCACCTGTAACTTACCTGTGGCACCCAACAGGTGTCGGCAATAACTAAATCACACTTGCAGCCAGTTAGCATGGATTAAAGTTGACTCAACCTCTGTCCTGTGTCCTTGTGTGTACCACATTGAGCATGGAGAAAAGAAAGAAGACCAAAGAACTGTCTGAGGACTTGAGAAACCAAATTGTGAGGAAGCATAAGCAATCTCAAGGCTACAAGTCCATCTCCAAAGACCTGAATGTTCCTGTGTCTTCCGTGCGCAGTGTCATCAAGAAGTTTAACCCCTTTCCAACCCATGACGTCTTAGTACGCACATTTGCGTACCCTCGGTTCAGTGAGGGCTCAGCGCAATGTCAGCTGATTCTTACAGCTGACATGTGCCCGCAACAGCCGCGGGTGGAATCGCGATCCACCCGCGGCTGTTAACATGTTAAATGCCGCTGTCAATCTCCGTCAGCGGCATTTAACGCCCGCTTCCGGGTTGCGCGTCATAAGCCCCGCCCATCGGCGACCCCGTCACGTGGTCGCGGGTCACCGATGGGTGGGCATGACAACCCAGGGTCTGCAGCAGACGCCTGTGGTTGTCATGATCTCGTCACTATGAGCGCCACCTAGTGGTCGGCGCTCATAGCACAGGACCATTTCTGCTATATGCAGGGGATCTGCTGATCCCCTGTATGTAGCAGAGCCGATCAGACAACTGCTGCTTCTAGTCTCCTATGGAGACTATTGAAGCATGCTGTAAGTGAGAAAATTTTTTTTTAAAAAAATATAAAATAAAAAAAATATTAAAGTTTAAATCACCCCCCTTTCGCCCCATTCAAAATAAAATATAAAAAAAAAACCCACACACATATTCAGTATCGCCGCGTTCAGAATCGCCCCATCTATCAATATAAAAAAATAATTAATCCGATCGGTAAACGGTGTAACGTGAAAAAAATTCTAAACGCCAGAATTACGTTTTTTGGTCGCCGCAAAATTGCAATAAAATGCAATAACGGGCGATCAAAACATCGGATCTACCCCAAAATGTTATCAATAAAAATGTCAGCCCGGCGCGCAAAAAATAAGCCCTCACCCAGCCCCGGATCATGAAAAATGGAGACGCTACAGGTCTCAAAAAATGGCGCTATTTTTTTTTTCGTTTTTTTACCAAATTTTGGAATTTTTTTTCACCACTTAAATATAAAATAACCTATACATGTTTGGTGTCTACGAACTCGTAATGACCTGGAGAATAAGAATGGCAGGTCAGTTTTAGCATTCAGTGAACGTGGTAAAAAAAAATAAATAAACAACTGTGGTATTGCACTTTTTTTGCAATTTTACCGCACTTGGAATTTTTTTCCCGTACACTATATGGTAAAACTAGTAATGGCGTTGAAAAGTACAACTTGTCCTGCAAAAAATAAGCTCTCACACGGCCATATTGCCCAAAAAATAAAGACGCTATGGCTCTGGGAACAAGGGGAGCAAAAAACGAAAAAGCAAAAACGACAAAACCCAAGGTTGCGAAGGGGTTAAAGCCCATGGCACTGTGGCTAACCTCCCTAGATGTGGACGGAAAAGAAAAATTGACGAGAGATTTCAACGCAAGATTGTGCGGATGGTGGATAAAGAACCTCGACTAACATCCAAACAAGTTCAAGCTGCCCTGCAGTCCGAGGGTACAACAGTGTCAACCTGTACTATCCGTCGGCATCTGAATGAAAAAGGACTGTATGGTAGGATACCCAGGAAGACCCCACTTCTTACCCCGAGACATAAAAAAGCCAGGCTGGAGTTTGCCAAAACTTACCTGAGAAAGCCTAAAACGTTTTGGAAGAATGTTCTCTGGTCAGATGAGACAAAAGTAGAGCTTTTTGGCAAAAAGCATCAACATAGAGTGTACAGGAAAAAAAAAAGGCATTCAAAGAAAAGAACACGGTCCCTACAGTCAAACATGGTGGAGGTTCCCTGATGTTTTGGGGTTGCTTTGCTGCCTCTGGCGCTGGACTGCTTTACCGTGTGCATGGCATTATTAAGTCTGAAGACTACCAACAAATTTTGCAGCATAATGTAGGGCCCAGTGTGAGAAAGCTGGGTTTCCCTCAGAGGTCATGGGTCTTCCAGCAGGACAATGACCCAAAACACACTTCCAAAAGCACTATAAAATGGTTTGAGAGAAAGCACTGGAGACTTCTATGGGATTCAGGTCTGGACTCATTACTGGCCACGTTAGAACACCTGTGGAGAGATGTCAAAATGGCAGTTTGGAGAAGGCACCCTTCAAATATCAGGGACCTGGAGCAGTTTGCCAAAGAAGAATGGTCTACAATTCCAGCAGAGCATTGTAAGAAACTCATTGATGGTTACCGGAAGCGGTTGTTCGCAGTTATTTTGGCTAAAGGTTGTGCAACCAAGTATTAGGCTGAGGGTGCCCATACTTTTGTCTGGCCCATTTTTGGAGTTTTGTGTGAAATGATCAATGATTTGATTTTTTGCTTCATTCTCTTTTGTGTTTGTTCTTTGCAAGCAAATTAAATGAAGATAATGCCAAAGAATTTGTGATTGCAATCATTTTCAGGAAGAAACTCAGTTTTATCTGACAGAATTGCAGGGGTGCCAATACTTTTGGCCACCACTGTATATGGCGTAGAGAAAGTTAATGACTATTTCGCCTTATTGGAACTATATTTTTCTGATTGTGTCAACAAACCCTCTCTTTAGATGTAGCTTTAGATACAGCCCTATTGATCATCCATTTTTCATATCCCCTAGATTTTAGTCTCGCTGACATGGTTTTAGTTTCCTCCTCAAAACCCTCTTGTTCACTGCAATTTCGTCTAGCTCTAATGAACTCGCCCACTGGTAAATTTTTTAGAACATGTTTTGGGTGACTACTTTCAGCTCTCAAGAGAGAATTACCGCTGAGGGGCTTGCGGTAAAGTTTAGAGGTAATTTTCCCTGTACTCACACAACCAGTCAATACGACATCCAAAAACGGAGTTGACTCCTTGTGAATCTCCATAGTGAATTTTAAATTATAGTTGTTATCCTCCAGATAATTTAAAAATTCTGTAACAGGTTGTGCGGGAGATCTGACGACACACCCCATATGAGGATCATGTCATCAATGAATCTCCTGCACCACCAAATGAGTATCAGGTGATATGAGCTAATTATCTTTTTTCAGTATACTCTAACTCAGTTTGTTCGTTTTAATGATTGCTGGGTGTGGCTGGTCTACTTCTCTAGTCAGCCAAAGGTACGCCAGGTTCATTTTCATGAATATGAGCTTGCCAACGTTGCCTGTGGACAGGCGGATGTGTAACCCACTGGAGCGCAGGGCAGAAGGCCCTCCAATACATCGGGCATGGGTCAGATCCTCTGGTCCCTGTAGCGCGGTCGGTGGTGGCCATGCTTGGCGCCTGGCGATCCAAGGGTACTATGATGGAGAGGCACACAGCCTGTGAGTGTGCAGGGGTTAAACTTCGTTTCTGACTGTCCCCTCTTGTGTGGTGATGCCGACGTTACCTCATAGTGTTGGTGTGGAGGGAGACAGGGATGAGACATGAGGCCGAGGCATATGTGCTTTTTAAACAGATGAAACTTTTTACTTGTTGAACACAGCCAAGAAGGGATTTACAGCCACAGATGGTAAGAGTAGACATGTGCAGATAAGGTTTCTCAGATGGGCGTTTAGCGACAGATACAGGGAAAACAGCAGATGTGAGGTGCGACATACAGCAAGTGTGAACAGAGCCTATCTTCTTCTCTAAACTGACACGATAGTTTCTCTTCTATACCACTGGGTTGGCGTTCCCCAGCAGATCCCTATATTCCTGCTTCCTCTGACCTTCATTATATTGTAGGATTCCTGTTCTCCAGTATGAGGGACCACTCTCCAGGCCCGTACTCCTCCTGCGTCCACAGCGTAGTATTCTGGTAGGCTAAGGGTGCTGTGCAGATCAGGAAATTCCATCTGCCTAAAGGGTTCTAGTCCTAAAAATATCTTACGGGTTTTCTTCTCCAGTCAGTCCATCACTATTCGGCCTGCTGGACGGGGAAGAATATGAATCCCCTCACATGTTCCTCTGGCTGATCTCCTTTGGTCTTCTCAAGATGTTTCTTGCTTTCCTGCAGCTCTAGAACTCCCCAGAATAAAGCTTGTATCTAACTTTTGTACTCTCAGGGACTCCACTCACTGGCTACTTGTCTAGCAACTATTCTAGTGAGAGAATTTAACTATTACTGTACTAAGTTAAACAGAAAACCATAAAAAGACATATTAAGAATAACTTACAAAGACTTTACTTAGTAATACAACTCTGGAGTATTACAAATGCGCCTGTCTGTGATTACACCCACTGCCGTGCTAAATACACGTTCCGACAGTATACTTGTCACAGGGCAGGCCAGCGCCTCCAAGGTATAAAGAGCAAACTCAGGCTATATGTTCAGTTTTGAGTCCCAGATGTTAAATGGGACTGACCCATCACTCAGTAAGCAGAGACGTTTGGATACGTAATCTTCCATCATGTTTTTGAAACGCTGCCTCCTGCTAATACGGACCGTATCAGATGATGTTGCCGGATTTTCTGGCGTACTGGGGAAGGTTTTCCACATTTCAGCCAGCCTAGCCCTCCCTTCCAAGGTGGTGCCGGTGCCCCAGCTGCGTTAGCAAATTCCTCCTCCTCTGCCTTGTCCTTCTACTGAGCCCCTGCTGTCAGGTGGGAACACCATCATTAGTGCGTCTACTAGCGTGCGCTTGTATTTCCGCGTATTCCAATTCTCGCTCCAGTGATGGAAGTAAAGATGGTACTTTATCTTTGTAACAGGGATCCTGCAGGGTGGCCATCCAGTAATCAGCAGTGGTAACAATCCAGAAAACTTGGCGGTCATTTCGCAGGCACAGTGGCTTGTTAGCTCATGAGTAGAGATGAGCGTTGTTCTACTCGAACTGTTCGCCAATCTCAAATTCGAGCTGTTTTGGGCGGTGTTCGAGCCGGTCGGCGAACACGAACAATTTGAGAAAAATTCGGCTGTTCGAGGTTATGTTCGATAACTGTTCGTGCACCAAAATCATAACTGGATTTTTTCTCAGTAATGATGAAAATTAATGTTAATACGCAGTTTGAGTGTACAGCGGGGCGGGGGGAGGGGCAGGGGATGGATCTCTGCAGGAACAATGAAGATCTCCATTTTTTTTTCTCTTTCCCGCATTTGCAGTGGGGAGGTGCAATCTGTCAGCCTATCAGCAGCGCACACACGGAGCGAAGTGCTTTTTTTCACACAAGCAAGGGCATGTGTGATTGGCAGTGTATGTCACATGTCCTTGCCCTATAAGACCAAGCCATTTTCCCCGTCGCCACCATTTTCTCACTGCTGCAGCTGCGTGTTAGACGGCACCGCTGTTGCTGTGTGCGCTATACCTTGTTAATTTCAAGCCAATTTTCGCACAAATATACAGATAGCTTGGGAGTAGGGAATAGCTGTGATTGCAGTCCTTTTAAGGACTAGGTTACAGCATTTCCTACGACTTTTATCAAGCAGGTCTGTGCTCTTAAATAGATAGATTGTGGGAGTAAAGACTAATTGTAATTGGAGTCCTTTTCAGGACTAGGTTACATCAGTTCCTATCAGTTTTTGCCAGGCAGGTCTGTGCCAGTGCTGTGCAAGTTTTTTTCACAGCATTTGGCTGAATCTAGCAAAGCTAATCCTTTTTGGCCTATTGCAGAGTGTGTTAGTCAGTGGAGTAGCCTATCTGTGTTGCAAGATATACCACCTGTGTATAGAATACCAATTTTTTTACTGCACCTAGTGAAGTAAAATCTTTTGGGCATAGCATCATTCTATTAGTCCATCTATACTGACCTCCATCAGGTTGCAAACTGAATATAATTTTTTTCTGCATCTAGCTCTGAAAAAATATTTGGGCTTCTAGCAGTGTGTGGGACTTGGTCTATTAGTCCATCTATACTGACCTCCATCAGGTTGCAAATTGAATATAATTTTTTTCTGCATCTAACCCAGCCAATAGTTTTGGCCTAATACCACAGTTTGGCCACTCAGCTCTGCTCGGTTACCATCCATTGTTTTTTTGTGCAAACAACTCCAGAGTTGTGAATTAGTTAACCACCAAAATGAGTGGAAAAAGGCCTGCTGCTGGTGGAAAGGGGAATAGGCGTGTTGGGAAGGGGAAAAAAGGTTGTGTCCGTGGGGTAGGTGTTAAAGCAACAGTAACATCTGCAGAAGAAAGACCATCTTCCAGCCAAACTAAAATGTCTACTTCTTTTAGCGGACAATGTGATAAGATCCCTTTCTTACGGCCACGCCAATCGCTACAAATTCCAGATGAGGCACAAAAACAGCAGGTGCTTCAACGGATATCAAGTGCTCCTTTAAGTGGGCTCTCCTCCACATCAACTTCAACATCACAAATACTCCAGTCCTCAAAGGTGTCACCCAAATCGCACTTGCTTCCTCACAGCTCCCAAATCTCCAGCTGCCCATCTGAGTATGAGGTAGAACAGATGGTTGAGTCTGCAGAGCTGTTTACTCATACTATAGCCTGGGAATCAGAGGTCGACTCCAGCGCTTCTGTGAATCCAGACGAGGAAATGATCTGCACTGATGCCCAGAATCTTTGAGTCGGATCCAGGACCAGACGCAGAAGGTTCTGACCATAATGTAGACCCTCATTCCCAAACTGTCTCCACCAACAGAAGTTACAATGAGGAAGACGATGATAAGACTCAAATACCTGATTGGAGCGACAACTTTAGTTTTTTGTCAGGGCAGGAACAGGTTGGCTCTGAGGACGACGGGTGTGATAACGCACAGGGTGATGATGATGAGGTCGGAGATCCCACTTACTGTCAACCCACAGTCAGCCAAGAGATGAGGTCAGCAGAGGAGGTGGAGGAAGATGCTAGTGACGACGAGGTCAGGTTGCGCCTTCCTGGACAGAGACGTAGTACTGGAAGCACGTCAACAACTGCATCCTCAAACACAACTCTGCCTCTCACCACAAGTCGTGGTGGCTCTTCAGGTCGCATGGGTGCTAAGCCTTGCATAGCCTGGGCATTTTTTCAGATCGATAAAGATGACCCAACTCGTGTTATCTGTAACATTTGTCAGCAAAAGCTAAGTAGAGGCCAAAAAATACATAGTTTGAGTACTTCATGCATGAACCGGCACATGGACATGAAGCATAAGTTGCAGTGGGAAGCTCAGTGTGCTACAATGCGGTCTAGCCGGCCGGGCCAACCACCGTCTGCCATATCTTGTGCATCCGCGGCCTCTTCATCCTCTGACTGGGGAGACAGCAGTCACACCTGTTTTGGGGCGCAGACCTGCCACCTCTTTACCCGCAACAGCCAGCGTGATTGGCAGGTCATCATTTTCTTTGGAGGTGGTAACACCAGCTGGTCTTGAGCGCTGTCCGACATCGATAGCACCACCTTTGGATTAAGGCAACCTAACATGTCCGCCTGCATCTTCCTCACAGACCGGCAGTTTGCCGGGGACACCCTTATCAACCCCGTCTAAGCACAATAGCCAGCCCTCGGTCCCTCAGATGTGGACAAGTAAAAGACCATTTCCTCCTAGCCATGAGAAAGCTAAGAGGTTGAATTTCACCATCTGCAAGCTCTTGGCTACAGAAATGCTGCCTTTCCGCCTGGTGGACACATAGGATTTTCGAGACCTTATGTCCGTCGCAGTGCCCCAGTTCCAGATGCCAGTCGGCACTACTTCTCAAAGAAAGGTGTGCCTGCGCTCCACCAGCATGTCGCACACAACATCACCGCTTCTTTGAGAAACTCTGTGTGTGACAGGGTGCATTTCACCACAGACACTTGGACGAGTAGGCATGGACAGGGGCGTTACATGTCGCTGACTGGGCACTGGGTAACTATGGTGACAGCAGGACAAGGGGCTGCTGTCCAAGTCTTGCCGTCCCCACGAGTTGTGCGTCAATCCTCTTTATGTCAAAGTTCCTCCACTGCTTCTGCCTCCTCAACCTCCTCTCGGTCTTCCACCTGCACCCAAAGCCTGTCTGGTCATGCCACAAGCTTTCTAACTGCGCAGAAGGGATCCTGCACACCTCCTTACTATGCTGGCAGTAGGGCTCAACGTCATCAGGCGGTTTTTACATTGAAATGTCTGGGAAATGTGAGTCACACAGCTGAGGAGTTGTGGTCAGCTCTGGAGAACCAATTTCATGAATGGTTGTCTCCACTGGACCTGAAACCAGGGAAGGCCGTGTGCGACAATGCTGCAAACCTGGGTGCGGCCCTTCGCCGGGGCAATGTCACACACGTGCCTTGTATGGCTTACGTGTTGAACCTGGTTGTCCAGCAATTTTTAGCCCACTATCCCAGACTAGATGGCCTTCTGCAGAGGGCACGGTCGCTGTGTGCTCACTTCCGCCGTTCGCATCCCGCAGCTCAGCGACTTACATCTCTACAGAAGTCGTTGGGCCTGCCACTTCACCGGCTAAAATGCGATGTGCCTACCTTGTGGAATTCAACTCTGCACATGTTGCAGCGACTGTGGCAGCACCGACAAGCCCTGGTGCAATACGTTCTGACGTATAGCCTGGGCCAACGAGATTCAGAGGTGGGGCAAATCACGCTGGAGAAGTGGTCTCAGATCAGGGACCTATGCACCCTTCTGCACAGTTTTTTGAAATGGCGACGAAGATGTTTAGTGCTGACGATGCCATTATCAGCATGACTATTCCGGTGATTTACATGCTGGAGCACATGTTAAACAGAATTCGGAGTCAGGTGGTGGCACAAGAGGAGGTGGAGGAAGTAGAGGAGGAGGAGTTGTATGCGGAAGGGCTAACATCTGCAAGGTCCAGACGGTCGGCAGCACCAAGGCGGCAGGCATGTGAGGGTGGGGGAGATGATTTTACCAGGGCGCATGGTAGCAGCCAAACTAGTGAGGAAGGTGCAGGAGCCCAGGAAGAAGTGGAGGACGAACTGATGGAAGACTCATCAGATGAGGGAGACCTTGATCACATTTCTGTTGTGCGAGGTTGGGGGGAGAGGACAGAGGAAGGAAGCATGATTGTTACCTCGCCACCAACACAACAGGGACTTGGTGCTCCTGGATGCGCAACACACATGAGTGCCTTCTTGCTGCACTACCTGCAACATGACCCTCGAATTGTGAGAATTAGAAATAATCCTGACTACTAGGTTGCCACACTGTTAGATCCCCGGTACAAAAGTAAATTTGCAGAAATTATTCCTGCCATAGAAAGGGATGCACGCATGCAGGAGTATCAGCAGAGACTGTTGCAGAATCTTACATGTGCTTTTCCACAAAATACCAGTGGTGCACGTAGTGAATCTCACAGTTCCAACTTGCCAACCGTGGGACCGTCAAGTGTTCAGCACTCAAACCGTAACAGAACCACAGTATCTGCTGGTAACATCAATTTTGCGGAATCATTTCACCACTTTTTTAGCCCATCCTTTGCAAGGCCACAGGAGACAAGAAGTCTGACACATAGTCAACGCCTAGAGACGATGGTACAGGAGTATCTCCAAGTAAACATTGAAGCCACGACTGTGTCACTGGACCCTTGCTCTTTTTGGGCTTCCAATCTGGATAAATGGCCGGAGCTAGCCACTTACGCCTTGGAGATCTTGTCATGCCCCGCAGCCAGCGTTCTGTCTGAACGTGTGTTCAGCGCTGCTGGTGGTGTGCTGACAGATAAGCGCACGCGGCTCTCCACTGATAATGTAGACAGACTCGCGTTCATAAAGATGAACAAATCATGGATCCGAAACGACTTTTCTACCCCTGTGTCATCCTGGGGAGAGTAAAAGCTTGATGATTGGTTAAAATCACCCTACCAACCGTTTTAAGCTTTCAAATTACTAATCATGTTTATCTGTATCTTGACTGGAAAATAATTTGGGCTTTGTAGCAGTGTGCAGCACTGATCCTATTAGGCCATCTATAATAAGCTTCACCAGATTTAAAATTAAAAATAATTTTTAGCTGCATCTAGCCCGGAAAATAATTTTGGGGCTCCGAGATGCGCAAGACACATAAGTGCCTTCTTGCTGCACTACCTGCAGCATGACCCTCATATTGTCAGAATTCGAAGTAATCATGACTACTGGGTTGCCACACTCTTAGATCCCCCAAACTTTTCGATCAACCTTTTCATTTTAATAAAGACCAAAAAAATGGTCATTTTTGAAATTATAAGCATTAGCAGGTTGTTAGAAACTGAAATCAAACAGTTTTCAACTCAAAACTTTATTCTAGGTGATGTTACATTTTCACATAGGACCCCTTGTTCGAAAGGAGCTTCTGAACTCTCTCGTCCATTGAATTTGTCAGGTTTTGGATGGTTTCTGCTTCAATTGTTTTGCATGAGGACAGAATACCCTCCCAGAGCTGTTGCTTAGATGTGAACTGCCTCCCGCCATCATAGACACTCCTTTTAATGATGCTCCAAAGGTTCTGAATGGGGTAGAGGTCAGGGGAGCATGGGGGTCACACCATAAGTTTGTCCCCTTTTATGCCCATATCAGCCAGAGATGCAGATGTTTTATGTGCAGCATGAGATGGTGCATTATCATGCAGAAAAATGATCTTGCTGTGAAATACACGGTTCTTCTTCTTGAACCATGGCAGGAAGTGCTGTTTGAGAAAATCCACATACATTATGGAGTTCATCTTTAGCGCCTTCAGGGATCCTAAAGGGGCCAACAATCTCTCTCCCCATGATTCCAGCCCAAAACATTACTCCACCTCCTCCTTGTTGGCGCTGTAGCCGTGTTTGCGTGGGGTGTCCATCAACCAGCCATCCTCCACTCCATTCATCTGGACCATCGAGCGCTGCACGGCACTCATCCGTGAACAAAACAGTTTTGAAATCAGTCTTCATGTAATGTTTGGCCCACTGGAGCCGTTTCTGCTTGTGTGAAGTGGATAGAGGAGGTCGACAGGATGGCATATGCACAGCTGCAAACCTCTGAAGGACCCTGCATCTTGTTGTTCGGGGGACGTTGGAGGCACAAGCAGCTTCAAAAACTTGTCTGCTGCTATGACGAGGCTTTTTTGCCGCTGCTCTTTCAACCTGACGTAATTGCCTGTAGGAAAGAGTCCTCAATTTGCCCTTATCAACACGCACACGTGTGTACTGTGAATCAGCTACATACTTCTTGATTGCCAAGACACTTCATCCTGATCATCGCACAATGTTGATTGTAGTCATGCCTTGACCTAAACACTCCACAATTTGTTGCTTCTCAGCAGCCGACACATCCTTTTTCTTTCCCATTTTGGCAGAAAATGTAGGCTGCTTAATAATGTGAGAGAGCCTTCTTAAGTAGTCTTGCCTTTCATTGGACACACCTGCCAAACTAATTAGCACAGGTGTCCGCAATTGCTTACAGTGATATAAAGAGCCCTGACACACATCACCATCAATGAGTTTAACTGACAAACAAACAAATTCTTCCCTTATCACTCCTAAACACTTTTTGCATAATAATTTGGAACGCGGTGTACATGTGCTTTTCCACAAAACACCAGTGGTTCACGTAGTGAATCTTACAGTTCTAACTTGCCAACCGTGGTCTGTATGGAATTGTTCAATAAAGGGCCCAAAATTAAGATAACATAGATGGGAGAGGTCTCTATGAATAGGAATTCCTAAGTATTTGATACCCTGTGAGGGCCAGGCAAAGGGAAAGTTGGACTGGATGGAATCCTATATGGATTTAGGGAGGGAGACATCGAGGGCCTCAGACTTCGCTGCATTGATTTTAAAATTTTACCATGTAACAAAGTGATCTATTTCAGCCATAACAGCAGGGATGGATATATGTGATTGAGTGATATATACTAGGACATCATCAGCAAATAGAGAGCACTTGTACTCGGTGCCTCCCACCTCAATCCACCTAATATTGGGGTTATGGCGAATTGATGAGAGCAGGTGCTCTGTCACTAGGATGTATAAGAGAGGGGACAGAGCACATCCCTGCCTTGTCCCATTGGTGATTGTGAAAGGTGATGAAAATGTTCTGACGCACCCCCTGGGCCTTGGGACACCCGGAGCCGGACCCTTTTTGGTGGATGCTGGTGGTTGTAGTCTTCGTGGCGGCGATCCGGTTCCGTGGCTCAGGGCGGTCAAACCAGTGGCGGAACTATTTATGTGGTTTTGATGTTTAAATGTCCGACTACGCCACCCGTGGATTGCGGTCAGAGTGAACCGCCGCTACAGGGCAGACCGCTAAGGCTGGTGTTGTGGGTGCAGCAGAGCGTAGCATAACTCCCCACGGGAGGAGTATAGCCTCAGGGCAGTGTATGCGGAGGATGGGGGTGATGGTGCAGGGCAGCAGCAGTAACGACACTGAGTCAGTGATGCAGTTCAGGGCCTTTACTCACAGTTCTTATTATCCAGACCACGTCTGCAGGTAACGGCTGCCCACGTCGTACTGTGCTCACCAGGTGAGGGGCTCAGACAACTCCCAGATAACTTTGGAGCGCTTCACAGGACCCCCTTTGTGTGTCCTTTGTCTGGCCTTTCTTACCAACACTTCTGTCCGGCTGCCTCGGGCCTCCTCTTGGTAAACTTGGCGCCAGTTTCCCTGACCCTATGTGGTGCCTTCCTAGTGGGTGGAGCAAGGGGCTGCGCCACATAAAATGTCAGATCCTCTGGTTTCTAGCTGAGGGTCGTATCCTGCCTCCACTAGTTCGGGGACCGGTCTCCCCCTTTGGCCTGACCCCTCCACGCAGGTGGATTCGGGCGTGCGGTGGCGACTCGCCCGTCCGCACCCCCTGGGATCCCTTCATTCCTCGTTCCTGGAGCCTTCTCCGCTCCTCTTCCTTCCTTCTCCCTCTTGCAGGCCTGGGCCTCTGTTACTAGGCCCGCCTCCGGAGCAGATCTCATGCAGAGCCCCTGCTCCCTGCCACTTCTGCTCAGACTTCTCTGCACTGAACTAAGATGGTGCCCACCTTTTATACTCCCTTCTCAATGCACCCAGGAACTGCTTCCTCCCTGCTCCTGCACTGCAGGGTTCCCCTTCCTCAGTGTTCCCTCCCCCCACTCCAGCCAGGGACAGGGACTGTCGTGCCCATCTCAGGGGCATATTGGTCGCCCTGCCCCACGGCAATGTGGTGTAATGCATGCAGGTGTCGGGTCCT